>NC_083238.1:32134038-32464871 GCF_032191835.1 Heteronotia binoei
TTAATTACCAATTTATGACTCCTTTGTTTATATAACTCCTTTTAGTCCTGTTCATACTTATAACTGAAGCTAGGAAGGTGGAGTCTAGAAGAAAGCTACTATGTGGGTGAGTGTCATGCCTTGGCGGGGGGGGGGAGCGTTTAGGGAGGGAAGGGAAAGGAAAGATAGAGAGAGGCAAGGTATGTTGAAAAGGCAGCAGTTGAGAAGGGAAATTGAGAAAGTGGGGAAATGTAGGGTAGGTTAGAGAAGGCGGGTAGATTGAGAAAGAAGGAACGGAGGCAAACAAAATCAGAAAGATTGCTTAACATCTCCTCCCCCCTTCCTGCAGTCTCTACCTAGGAAAAGGAGAGTCTTTATCTGCAGTGGGAACCAAAGCATTCTCATCTCTCCCTTTTGACCTGCACAACAACCCAATGAGATAGATTACGCTGAAATAATCCAGTCATCTTCCACAGTAGGAACCTGGGTCTGGCAGAGACCCTACTCTAAAGCACTTACTGCCATGTCATGCTGGCTGTCATAGGGGGACTACTGCTTGAACAGGAGCAAGCAGACAGGCCTAGTTAAGTCATGCCAGTCAGGTGGCATCAAGTCACCCAGAGGTGCTGCCAGGCCTAGGGTAGAAAACCTCCAGGTGGAGCCTGGAGATCTCCTGGTATCACAACTGAACCCCAGACAACAGATCTCTCTCCCCCTGGAGAAAATAACTGCTTTGGAGGGTGGATTCCTTTTTGGCATAATATTCAGCTGAGGCCTCTCCCCTCCCCAAACTCTGGTTTCCATAGACTCTACCACAAAATCTCCAGGAATTCCCCAACCTGGAGCTGGCAACCCTAGTCAGGATTGGCCCCAATGAGTTCTCCCTCAAAGGCCAAAATAGGCCCCCCATCTCTTACTGACAAAACCAAGCTTGGTTGGCTAGTGCTCTCTCTCTCTCTGTACCTAGAATAAAATGTCATTCTGCTGCCAAAGGATGCCATTTTTTTGTCTATGTCTCTCTGGCTATTTGGTAGGACTGCCAAGAAATATCTGGGGAATTTGGGGGTGGAGCCAGAAGCAAGGGTGTGACAAGTACAATTGAACTTCAAAGGGAGTTCTGGCCATCAAATTTAAAGGGACCGCACACCTTTTTAAATGCCTTCCTTCCATAGGAAATAATGGATAGGGGCAACTTCTTTTGGGGCTCATAGAACTGGATCCCCTGGTCCAATCTTTTTGAAACTTGGGGGGGGGGGTTGGAGAGAGGCACTGAATACTATGCTGCAAATTTGGTGCCTGTATCTCAAACAACAACCCCTCCAGAGCCCCAGATACCCGTGGATCAATTCCCCATTATTTCCTATGGGAATAAGTTCTCATAAGGAATAATAGAGTTCTCAGCAGACATTTCCCTCCCCTCCCCCTGTTTTCTTATTACTCTGAAGCAGGGGGAGGGCCTCCAAACTGGGGGATCCTCTGCCCCCACCTGGGGATTGGCAACCGTACTATTTGGTTCCTCAGAGGAGAAGGGGGAGAAGCCCTCAGTCAGTTGAGGGAAGGCTTTATGTGGCTGTTTCCCTCCTCCTCCCTCCCTCAGCCAATAAAAGGAAGGCTTTCTTTAGCTCCACTGCAAAGCAGTGTCAATTGAGGGAAGACTTTATGTGGCTGTTGTCCTCTCTCCCTCAGCCAGTTGAGGGAAGGCTTTCTTTATCTCCTGTGAAGCAGTGCCAGTTGAAGGAAAGCTTTATGTAGCAGTTTCCTTTCTCTTCCCTCCATCAGCCAATCGAGGGTAGGCTTTCTTTCTCTCCTCTATGAAGCAGTGCCTCAGCCCTCACCCAATGGAATGCAACAAAGCTTGAGTGGCAGTTGACAGGACAGAGGTTTATACAGTGTACCCCACAGCCAAAGGGAGAGCCAGATTTGGCCACTACCACAGGGCTTTTATCATATAAAGGAAAAGATACTATATTTTAGTAAACTGTTATAAGCCTCCCTGAGCTCTGTCCCTAAGGAATGGGCAGCCTAGCAAATGAAATAAATAATATATATACACAAATATCTATAAATAATTATAGAAGGTTTGTGGAGACTGATCATTTTTCTTTTGGTGTAATTACCATTCTGCTCAATTAATCTTAAAAAGATCACCCACCTACAGAAAAAATATAATTTTACCTTCTGCCCAGTAGTTTCACCAAAGAGATGTTAAATGGAATTCCAGAAAAGACACAACAGTCTGTTCCAATCTGCTGTATTTTGCACTGAAATGAACAGAGCTAATAGAACAAATTAATGTGCCATATGGTTATAAGCAATAAGAGTTATTTAAAGAATATGTAGGAAGGCAACTCAAACATAAGCGCTAAGCACTTAATTATACACCTATAATTCTGCTGGTTTTCCAATATGTTACCAACATTTAGACTCAGAGAAATACTAGGTAGATTGGATCAATTGAGCTAGGATGATTCCATTACTTTGCTTGGCCCTAATAGATTAGCAGTGGTTTTAATCAACAGTCACAGAAGAATTAAGTAACTACATGATATATTTCAGTTTTTCCTATAGCTTAATTCCTGCACATTTTTGCTGAAAGCATGGAAATAGTTGGAAGCCATTAACTTTAAAGGAGCAAAAACAGATGCAAAAGTGGTATTAGTAGCAAATGGATAATGGAGAGCAGCAAAAGTGATATTAGTAGCAAATGGATAATCAATCAAAAGGGTCAGAACAGAAGCCAAAATAAAATTGTTAATAGTTATATAACACCAATCACTTATAAATTATAACACAATTTCCTATGAACAGTCCTGACATGCTAGTATATTAAGTGATGATAGTCAAAATCTGTCACATACATATAAATACACCATGCAAGTGACATCTTTGTACATGTGCAATGGGGGGAAATGAAAAAAGGGTTTTTTTAGTTTCTTGCTAAGATAATGGGTATTCAGAGGAAAAACTTTCTGTGCATTATAAATTTAAGGCTAATTTTAATTGATAATACCTACTATTAATTGGGAAATGTTAACCTCCATTCCAATGTGTCTGAGGAAGTATGTGTGAATACAAAAGCTTGAATAAAACTTTGTTGGTCTTAAAGGTGCACTGGACATAAAATTTGTTCTACTGTTTCAGTCCAACATGGCTTTCCACTTGGATCTATCCTTTACTCTCTCATGCAAGAAATAATATAAACTAATATTCTGGTGACAGAATCCTCTACTTGTTTCAATCCATACCCTTTTATCCTAGCTAGGTAAAGACAATTCAGATTTTTAACAAATTGATTGAGATAGCTTAACATAAAATACAGTGGGATGATTTGGTTTTTAAGGATAATTGGATCACCGGTAGGACAATAGAAAATGTAGGGAACTTCCTGAAACATTGGACAAATGTCACAAAAACATCCAGGTTTGTTGATTTCAGTCACATCCCCATTTTATTTTCTTTCTGTATAATGTTTGTCAGTTGTTGGACATTGGTTTTCCATATGGAACTACATTATTACATAAAGGGTTGGAACACTTTTCCTATGAAGAAAGGTTGAAACGCTTAGGGCTCTTTAGCTTGGAGAAACGTCGCCTGCGGGGGTGACATGATAGAGGTTTACAAGATAATGCATGGGATGGAGAAAGTAGAGAAAGAAGTACTTTTCTCCCTTTCTCACAATACAAGAACTCGTGGGTATTCGATGAAATTGCTGAGCAGACAGGTTAAAACGGATAGAAGGAAGTACTTCTTCATCCAAAGGGTGATTAACATGTGGAATTCACTGCCACAGGAGGTGGTGGCGGCTACAAGCATAGCCAGCTTCAAGAGGGGATTGGATAAAAATATGGAGCAGAGGTCCATCAGTGGCTATTAGCCACAGTGTGTGTGTGTATAAAAAAATTTTTTTGGCCACTGTGTGACACAGAGTGTTAGACTGGATGGGCCATTGGCCTGATCCAACATGGCTTCTCTTATGTTCTTATTAACTGGTTGGGTTCCCCCTCTCTCTGAGAGTTTCCAATTGGAGTTGAAGGAATGTTGGTGAAAGGCTGACAGCAGTTAAAAGCAATTGATTATGTTCAAATGGAGGGAAGATCTAGTTGAGTAACGGAGTAGTAAGCTCAAAATCAGCATGTGGCAGAAAAACAGCCTAACTCTGAGGGGGCAAAAGTCAAATTGTGACAAAGAATCCCAAATATCTAAATGGAACTATAGTTCAAAAATTCAAATGTGGCAAAACTTCATATTTTCCACACTGATTCACCCCAGGGTTGTGTTTAAAACATAAATAAAATTTAATTCCTTGTTTGTTTACCCCTGTGGGCTGGGTGCATATGATCTGAAGGAAAGATGCACACACAAACTAAGATCTCAGTCTTTAGAAATATAGATTTAGGATGAGTAAATGGTGGCAGCATGTGACCGAAGCAGCAGTTGATTCCCAATCTCCAACAGCTCTGTGCAGTATCTGAGTGAGCAGTGATTGTTAAAAGCAACAGCTGCAGAATGGAACATTTGGCTTTTCTCTTCCTGCTACAGCTTAATAAGCCCCCTGAAATTTTGCTTTAGGGGACAGAGGACCCTTGTGAACAGGATGGGGAACAAAATGGGGGCCTGCCATGGGATGTGGAAATAGCAAAAATTGGCCACCTTCTTTTCTGATGGAAGGCTATTTCCAGCAGTGGAACATTAAAATAGGACACAGGCCAATGATATATAATGCATATTACCAGGACTTATTTTGTAGCAGGAGCTCCTTTGCATATTAGGCCACACCCCTCGGATGTAGCCAATCCTCCAAGAGCTTACAGCGCTCTTATTACAGGGCCTACTGTAAGCTCTTGGAGGAAAGAAGAAGACCGTAGATTTATACCCCACCCTTCTCTCTGAATCAGAGTCTCAGAGCATCTTACAATCTCCTTTATTTTCTTCCTCCACAACAGACACCCTGTGAGGTGGATGGAGCTGAGAGAGCTGCCCGGTAGCTGCCCTTTGAAGGACAACCTCTGTGAGAGCTATGGCTAACCCAAGGCCATTCCAGCGGCTGCAAGTGGAGGAGTGGGGAATCAAACTTGTTTCTCCCAGATAAGAGTCTGCACACTTAACCACTACATCAAACTGGCTCACCAAACTGGCTACATCAGGGGTGTGTGGCCTAATATGCAAAGGAGCTCCTGCTACAAAATGAGCCTTGCATATCACACACAAACACGTACATACTACTACTACTACTAAATGTATATAGAAAATAAGTGGAAAAAAATCTTCAGTGCAGCAACTAGAAGAGCTATTCCTTGCCAACAAATTAAATATTCATTCAAACCTGTTTTCAGGATCTGCCTACTATAGAACAATGCATGCTTGTTCACTTGAATCAATGTTGGCTTGCAAGTACAAAGGTAACCAATCAAGGTGTATGACTGCATTGCTGATCTAACTGTGCATCCTGTGTAATTGATACCTCTCTGCTGCTATCAGTGGTAAGAGATCAGGCATTGTTTCAGTTTCCAAGTTAATTGTAGCAGCTAAAGTTAATTATTTTACCATACCTCTGAGACATCTATTAGCAAAGCAGGAGTCAAGTCTATTAACAGTTATTCAGAATATGATGGCTAATGTGTATAAATGTACAATACATAAACAATATATGCAACTAGAAAATAACTTGAAAGACAAAGAAATGCACCTTTTGGCAAATTATAGAAAAGATGATAATGTATTGTTGATGAGGTTATGGTTTTGGTGTTATTGAAATTAAGAGCAATCTTAAACAGAATCACACCTTTCTAAACCCATTGACTGCAGCAGACTTAGGGCATAACTATTTAGGGTTATACTGTTTCAAAATCATAGATTAAACACCATTAACACTAAACTACTGGCCCTAATAAAATCTGTTGAAATACAAGAAGAAGAGAGTCTCAGAGTGGCTTACAATCTCTTTTCCCTTCCCCTCCCCACAACAAAGGGTAGATGGAGTTGAGAGAGCTCTAACAGAAATTGTTTTTTAGAGGAACGGCTCTGTGAGAACTTGTGACAAACTCAAGGCCACATCAGCAGGTGCCTGCAGAGGAGTGGGAATCAAATCCAGTTCTCCCAGATAAGGGTCTGCACACTTAACCGTTACACCAAAGCAGAGTTGGCATCTTTCCTGTTAATAGCTGCAAAAACGTTTCTTGTACAACACTGGAAATCTAACAAAATACCTATGATGCAACAATGGTTTTCTAAACTTTGGGATATAGCAGCTATGGACAAAAAAGCTGTCAAGAGCATTGATGAGTCAGTCAGGACACCTGTTCAAATGTCTGCAGTCTCCATTAACTGATTTTTACCTCAGAACACAGAGCTCCACAGCTGTCCTATCAGAGAGAGGGGGGTCGAAGCAGGCTGCAGCACAGCTTTACCCCTATGCAAAAGCACATGTTACCCCTTTTCACCCCCTTAGGAGTGGAATTTCTAAAAATCCCTTCCTAGTGGGTGTTTACATCATGGAAGGAATGCAGTCCCTGAATTTCAGTTTTCTAGGTCCAGGGTTTGAGGCTGAGTGTTGATGAGTCTGTCAGGACACTTGCTTATAGAGAGAAAGATGGTTACCATTCTTAGGATATGTTACTGGAAATTCTAGTAAACTGTGTAAACTTTCTAATAACTGTTTAAAGTTTAGTTTCAATTGAAAAGTTGAGTAAACCTTCAACAAACATGGAAACAATATTATAAAGATGCAATTTTGTATATCAAGTTAGTTTTATATATTTGTGGTTCATGGTTGATTATTGGTTCTGTTTATTATATATTTAATTGTATTGTATTATTATTTGCAATTTTGTTTTATTTGAAAAGAAATAAAAAATTAAATTAATTAATACATAGAGGCATGAGATGATTTATTTTCTTAATTTATACTCTACCTTTCTTCCTAACAGGGATGCAAAGTGGTTACATCTTTCTCCTCTCCTCCATTTTATCCTCACAACAGCCCAGTAAGGTAGTTTAGGCTGAAAGTATGTGGCTGGCCCAACGTCACCCAGCAACCATCAATAGCAGTGTGCTAGGGTTGCCAGGTCTGTGTTGGAAAATACATGGAGACTTTGGGGATGGATCTAGGAGAGGGAAGGGTTTGGGGAGGGGAGGGAAGGGGCCTCAGCAGGGTCCAATGCCATAGAGGCCACCTTCCAAAGCAGCCATTTTCTCCAGGGGAGCTGATCTCTGCCAGCTGGAGATTGGTTGTAAAACTGGGAGGTCTCCAGACCCCACCTGGAGGCTGGCAACCATACAGTATGCTATTCTGATAGTCTGACCACTACACCATGCTGCCTCTCCAGCTAGATCTCTGATCTGCTGAAAATGCCACTGAAATCCATGGAACTTCTTTCCAGTTAGGACTAGAACTGTAGGTGATATTGTAAGAAAGCCCCAGAGCTAATCTTAAAAGGGTGTGGTATGTACATGCAAAGAAAAAAAACTGACTCATCCTACTTCACCTTTATAACTGCTTGTTACTAATTATTATATTTAAATAGTTGTAATCACTGCTAGCAAACCAGAAAAGAAAGATTTTCAGGTAGAAGATATTATTTGAAATCTTTTATTTGAATGTTTGTTGAACAAATGAACAATGGCAGGGGGTGAAATGTAACTATGGTGCAGAGAAAATAGACAGAACAGGTGCAGATATATAATACACATACCAGATAATAGTGCAACCTCCAATTGCAGGAGGGAAATTATGATCAGTCCCTGTGTGGGGTTGCCAACTGCCCGGAGAATAAATTGTCCTGTCAGTTTAGTAGAGGCTTTATGGAATGTTATTTATTTCCATGGCATAAAAAGCTTCAGCTGTTCATTTCTACTTATTAAGCCTTTGTGAAAGGTACAGGGCATTTTCTTCCAAGCTTGTTGGCAAACCTATGTAGCTTTAGGATGTAACAAAGTCCATCAGGCAATTATAATTTTTGTGTGGTGAATACACTGTGAATACCTCCATGACTCATTTTGTTTGGCTCACATGTATCTTAGAAATTGTCCTGCCCCTATGTTGCAGCATTTTCCCTGGCATTAAAATAATGTAAAATAAACTGTATTAAATCCAAGCATACATAACACAAATGTATAAGAAAAGTAAAAAAGGGCAAAAATCGCTGGGTCCAGACCAGCACTTTAAGCCAACACAGGGTCTGCTCCCAGATGGATCAAAAATCAAGTCCAAACACACACATCTGCCTCCCGTCCCACTCCGTATTCATCACGTCCTTAGGTGTCTCTGAGGTGACTCAAAAAGCTACCACTTACAAAGTGGTAGCAAATTTTTGACCTCCACTGCTTCCACCTCTCCGGACATCTGAATGCTGGAGCATGTGAGGCGCATTGGCGGTGTGAAACTGCCAGGCCACACCAAGCTGCTTCCAGCTTTAAAAAAATACATTATTTCCGAGTGCATAGGTACATGGGCACATGGGTGCATGAGTGCACATGCACATGACCAATAAATGAATGGGGGGGGGGGAGAAACCAAAACTGAGCTATGGGGATGGTGCATGACAGCCGTCTGACCATGCCGAAGTGCATCCTGCATGGGATATGGGCACTTTACAGGGGAGCACCTGAATGGGCTTTGACAGCTTCGTTTTAAACTAGCCCGGTTTGAGACGCTTCCAGTTCACCCGAAACTGCCCATCTGGACCCAGCCAATCCACAGTCTTCCAATATGATCTCTTGCATCAATCAAGAATACCGTCTCTTAAGTCGTCGTCGTCGTCGTCATCATCATCATCATCATCAATTTTATTTATATCCCGCCCTCCCCGCCGAGGCAGGATCAGGGCGGCTAACAACACAAGTCAATATTTACATTGTACAATATTTAACAATACTAATTTAACAGTTTAATTTAAATTCTATTAAAATTCTAAAACGATAAAATTAATTAATATGTTGGTGCTATTATACAGATGGTGAGCATGCTCAGCAGTCTCTCTCTTAGTTGGTGAAGGCCATTTGGAAAAGGATGGTCTTGCAGGCCCTGCGGAACTGTTCAAAGTCCCGCAGGGCCCGCATTTCCTCTGGAAGCTGGTTCCATAGGCGTGGAGCCATAGCAGAGAAGGCCCGAGTATGGGTACTCTGTAGCTTTACCTCTTTTAGCCCAGGAATAGTCACAAGTTCTTCCCTGCTGACCTCAGTGCTCTCTGGGGTTCATACGGGGAGAGACGGTCCCTAAGGTAGGCAGGTCCTTGGCTATATAGGGCTTTGAAGGTGATAACCAGCACTTTGTAACGAATCCGGTATATAACTGGCAGCCAGTGCAGTTCACGCAGCCCCGGCTGTATGTGCTCCCACTTTGGGAGCCCCAGCAACAGTCTATTTATTTGCTGAAGGGGGCAATCCTATGTAGGTCTTCTCAGAAGTAGGTCCTATTTAATTCAGTTGATCTGACTTTTCCAGAAAGTGTTCTTAAGATTGTAGCCTTAGCTTACTTCTTTTGTTCCAAAAGAAGGTTACAAAAATTATCAAAACAATATTGCAACAATGTTCCATACCAGCGTTAATTCTTTTCTTTTAAAAAAAGCCAAGAGAATTTAGCATTAGTGCTTCAAATTTGAACAGTGAGGGCAGGCCGGGAGATGTTTTGGTTGGTGGTTCTTCCTGAGGTTTGACAATGGAGTGTTTGCCAGAAGCAAGTTGAGACAGGGTTTGAATAGCCAGAGATAAGTGTGGTTGGTTCCAGAAGTATATTTATTTAAACTGTGCTTTAATATGGTTCTTCATACATTTGATGCACCCCCTTGTGATATGTGCTAGTGTTTATTTTGCTTGCACAGACTACTGAAGATTTTGCCTGGGCATGGTAAATAATATAGAATGCTTTAAAGAAGGCTGTGGAAAGAATAGCCAGCATCTAGCATTAAACAGGCAGGGGGACAGGACTAATAACGGAAACACATTTCTGTCTCACATTCACATCCCGCTTCTCATCTCCAAGTTTAAATGTTTCTATTCTAAATTTCACAGCGGCATCCTCTCTGTCTCTCTGTGTGCCATAATAAGCTGGATAACCAGAAACAGAAATCATTGTTCGTCCCAATATTTTGTCAACAGTGCTAGGTACTTTCTTCATTTAAGTAACCATGTATGACCTGGCTTACAAATAATCTTTCCTATTATAGGTAGGAAGAATATCAACAGCTCCTTCCATTCATTATAGACTTCAAGTGCTGAAGCAGTTGGTGTTTGTTTTCAGCGGAGCCCAGGAAATACTTTGTTGGAAGTCTTTTTTTTAAAAAAGAGCAGCAATGTTGCTCTGTATACAACTTGAAGGCTGCTGCTTTCTGGCAGTCTGGCCTTTGAAATGTCAGCTTCAGCCTTTTTGTTTTCGGAACAGGTTTGAGTGGGTGACTTTATTCGCCTGCTTTTGTGCCTTCAATAGCAGCCCGATATGTGCAGTTAATGAAACAGATGAAGCTTTTCCTTGCAGTCTGTAGGATAAAGTGATGAGCTTTCTTTGTGTAATTTTTTGTGTCAGGTTGCAAAAGGTGATAAATAAGAACCAGTTTTTAAAAGCTTCAAAAGACATGAGTCATTTATTTAGAACATTTATACGCTTCTTCTCTCCAGAGACCTGCACAAGGTGGCTTATAACTTGGGCTGCCAGGTCTCTCGCTATTGGAGGAGACCTCCTGATCCCTACAGCTGCTTGGTTGGGGTGGGATAGGGTGGGGGAAATGCACTGAAAATCACTGTCACTCCAGCAGTGTGATGCCACTGCATTGCTGTGATGATCTAGGACAGGGGTGGCCAAACTGTGACTCAGGAGCCACATGTGTCCCTTTCACACATATTGTGCATCTGTTGAAGCCCCCACTGCCCCATTGGCAGGCTTGGAGAAGACATTTCTCTCTTTACATCAAGCCAGCTGTGGCTTGGAGAATGCATTTAAAATTGCTTTCTTTCTGCCTCTCCCTCCCCTCCCCATCTATTTCCTTCCTTCCTTCCTTGCTCTAAGATTCACTGGAAACTTCATCGTAAAACCATTTTTTTTCCTGCTGAATCCCAGAACATTGACATGATGATGCCACTTCCAGGTTCACCCCAGAAGTGACATTATACCATTGAAGCGAGAGTGACTTGCCTCATGTCCCCACCAGGTGCCAACCAGCAGCTGGCAGCCCTAAAACAATAGAACCAAGCCTCTAAAACCAAGCATACTATCAAGCTGCTAAAGAAGAAGCCAGATCTTAAAAGCCACAAAAAAGACAGGCTGAAAATGACATAGTTAATCCTCAACCCAGAAGCAGACCACAGAACAACTAAAAGAGATTTTTAAAACCCCTCTCAGTTAAAAGCCTGGCTACAAACAAATGTTTCCGCCTCGTGCCTAAAGGACGGTAAGCTAGGCACCATGTGCAGGATTGCCAGCTCCAGGTTGGGAAATATCTGGAGATTTTGGAAGTGCAGCTGGAGGAGGGTGGGGTTTGGGGACAGGAGGGACTTCAGCACCATAGCATCAACCTTCCAAAGTGGCACTTTTCTCCAGTTGAACTAATGTCTATTGCCTAGAGATCAGTTGTAATCAGGCCTTTTTTTGTAGAAAAATCCCAGCAGGAACTCATTTGCATATTAGGCCACACCCCCTGACACCAAGCCTGCTCAAAAAAAGCCCCGGAATCGCAGATCTTCAGCCACCACCTGGAGGTTGGCAGCCCTAACACATGAACCTCATGGGAGAGGGTACTACAAAGGTGAGATGCTGCCACTAAAACTTCCCCGGCTTTGGCCCTGTCTTGCCTCTGCAGGCTGGGGGCCAGAGAGCAGAGCTTCAGAAGAGGATATTAACTGGCAGTCTGGACATTATGGGTGGAGGTGTTGTGTTTTGGGATTCTAAGCAGAAAGAAACAAATGTAGTTGCAGATTTTCATGCCTAAAAATTCATGTGGTTTGTGGTTTCTGTAGCTAGTGTGGTTTCAGGGCTTCCTTAGGAATCACTCAATACTTCCACTGGTTTTACCACTGTGTCATAAGCCTCTCAAGTTTCACATACATAATTGTTGTACATGCATATGCATACTTGTATAAAGGATCCAAAGGCAATTTTCATCCAACAGAAGAAGGTGAATTTTATCAACCCCCTTACTTTGTCCCTATACTGTTCTCCACTTTGCCTCCACAGGATCTCCTGTGCCATGGGAACAGAATTTCCAGAGCTCCATGGGGAAAAGGGTACTTCTGCCAGAGGAAACACTTCATGTCAATAAGAGCACCACCACTTTCTATGTCCTTCTGCCAAACTTTTCTCATAAAGTGCATGCCTTTTTCAATATTATTTACACATCAGATGCCTTTTTCAATATTATTTACACATTACATTATTTACACCCTTCTTAAATCTTCGTTCACGAAGTCAAGCCAAGAGACACATCAGATGCACATGGATAGCATATAATGTATAAATAGAATAGGTGGCATGCAGGGGTGGAATTCTAGCAGGAGCTCCTTTGCATATTAGGCCACACACCCCTGATATAGCCAATCCTCCAAGAGCTTACAAAAAGAGCCTTGTAAACTCTTGAAGGATTGGCTACATCAGGGGTGTGTTGCCTAATATGCAAAGGAGCTCCTGCTAGATTTCCACCGCTGGTGGCATGTAAATTGGGAATGCCAGCAACAAAAATGGGTGAATGAGAATGCTCAAAATGAGAACATTAAAAAAAAGTTAAATAAGAATATTCATACATCCCCACTTATCTTACCCCAGTCAGGTTAACTAGCTAATCAGCCATCCTTTGATCCATCTGAAATATTGAGATTTCTACTTGCACTTCCAAGTACCTCTAACCCATTATAGATATTTAGTTTTAGTCTAATTTATAAGTTACATTTTTTTCCTACAGTCCCCAAATTGCCAATTTTTTTCTAGTCAATTACTAATCTGACTACAGGTAGCATATAGCCAAAGGTTCCTTACAGAACCAATGGCTTGTTAGTACCTGTCACAGAGTTAACAATACTGCCTGGGATGTAGAAATTCAGAATGTTTCCCCACCCCTATTCATAACTGAGAAGGTGAATAAAGCAAGTTATGAAGATGTGGAAGTGTAAAGCCACGCACCACCTCCTTTTGACTTTGGTCTCTGGCCCCGAGTCAAACTGCAGTGCATTTTTGGAATAATTAAAGTGTTTACTCTGTTGGGTGGGGGTGGGGGAATGCATTCCAGGAAGTAGACGTAGTTCACAATCATTGTAGACCAATCCGATGCAGGTTGCTCAGATTTCTAGGGACTTGCACTCTCTAGAAAGTGGTTTTGGTAAGTAGTAGGCCTTTTAACCAAATCCATTTGGCAGTTTCTGAACCTGTATAATAAATGTGGAAAAACAATGCTGACTTAGAATTTATGTGTTTAATTTTTAAAATTTATTTATTATATTCAGTGGTTATAGTGCCCATTCCCTGCAGGCATTTTAAGATTTAAAA
Source organism: Heteronotia binoei (assembly GCF_032191835.1). Classification (NCBI taxonomy): domain Eukaryota; kingdom Metazoa; phylum Chordata; class Lepidosauria; order Squamata; family Gekkonidae; genus Heteronotia; species Heteronotia binoei. The sequence goes on from NC_083238.1 coordinate 32,147,483, forward strand.
GAAAAATATTTTTCTGCTTGCTTTATTATATTCACAAGGGCCTCAATATAGACTGAAAGGTTTGGGGGACTTTTTTTTAAAGCATTGGTTGTGAAAATGACCTAACTGCTTGGGCCCCAAAGGGTCAACAGCAGAGAAACAACCATTTTCTCTTTAAACTTAAAGAATGGGGGACATCTTTTCAAGAAGTTAATCCAGCATCCCTCTCATGGATTGCTGCCTTGTCGTGGCGAGAGGGCTTGTGTGCGGTTCAATGAGGCTGTGGGCTATGCCATGCAGGGCCACCGAAGATGGACAGGCCACATAGGCTTCCCAATACCCAGGTCCCAGCGGGGGATCCCCCGTTTTTACAGGATTGTCCCCGCCCCCAGCCAGCTGGCCGGCGGGGGAAGCCCCGCCCTCCACAATCACCATGTAGTTTTAGAGCTCCTGCAGGTCCGTTTTTAAAATATGTGCCTTTAAGGCTGAGCAGGAAGCAGGAAACAGGAAGGGCTTCAGAGAACGGCCCCTCCCTTTGTTTTGCTTTCGTTTTCAGATCAAGTAAAGTTCTGCAGGAGCAAGACCCAGTAAGTATTTGTGTGTGTGAGAGAGGGAGGGGGCAGGGGATTCCCTGGTTTGGAGGCCCTCTCCCCGCTTTAGAAAGCATGGGGGAGGAGGGAAATGTCTACTGGGCACTCTATTATTCCCTATGGAGAATGATTCCCATAGGGAATAATGGGGAATTGATCCATGGGTATTGGGGGCTCTGGGGGGGGCTATGTTTTGAGGTAGAGGCACCAAATTTTTAGTATAGCATCTAGTGCCTCTCCCCAAAATACCCACCAAGTTTCAAAACGATTGGACCAGAGGGTCCAATTCTATGAGCCCCAAAAGATGGTGCCCCTATCCTTCATTATTTCCTACGGGAGAAAGGCATTTAAAAAGGTGTGCTGTTCCTTTAAATGTGATGGCCAGAACTCCCTTGGAGTTCAATTATGCTTGCCACACCCTTGTTCCTGGCTCCACCCCCAAAGTCTCCTGACTCCACCCCCAAAGTCCCCAGATATTTCTTGTGTTTTAAAACAATTTTATTAGTAACATATGGTAACAATATCTATTTCTTGCATCATTAATAATTCCTTTTTATCTATCCCATATATTACTTACTAACCACCCCTCCCCCCGTTACTTGACCCCCGCCAGTGTTATTTACTTAAAATACTAATATTTAAAGGTTCCCTTAACTAATAAAAACAAAAATTAATATCCTTCTTCCTTCTAATACTTAATTATTATCAAAAATTGTCCAATGTCCTTTTATTTTCCACTCTTTTTCTACATATCTTCTGAACTTTTTCCACTCCAAAGACCCCAGATATTTCTTGAATTGGACTTGGCAACCCTAAGGCCACAGCTGAGAACCCAGACTAAATGTGATCCACTGCAGAAGGAAATGGCAAACCACTCCAGTATCCTTGCCAAGAAAACCCCATGAACAGAAACAAAAAGCTAAAAGATACGGCACTGGAAGAAGAGCCCCTCAGGTCAGAAGGTGCCCAGTATGCTACTTGGGAAGAGCGTTCAAGTAACCACAGAAGCGGCTGGGCCAAAGCCGAAAGGACGCTCAGCTGTGGATGTGTCTGATGGTGAAAGAACTGTCTGATGCTGCAAAGAACAATACTGCATCAGAGCGTGGAATGTAAGATCTATGAATCAAGGTAAGCTAGATGTGGTCAAACAAGAGATGGCAAGACTGAACATTGACATCTTGGGAATCAATGGACTAAAATGGACGGGAATGGGTGAATTTAATTCAGAGGATCACTACATCTATTATTGTGGGCAAGAGTCCCGTAGAAGAAATGGTGTGGCCTTTATAGTTAACAAGAGAGCGAGGAAGGCAGTAATAGGACACAATCTCAAAAGTGACAGAATGATCACGGTCCGTATCCAAGGCAAACCATTCAATATCACAGTAATCTAAGTCTATGCCCCAACCACTGATGCAGAAAAGGCTGAAGTGGACCAGTTCTATGAAGATCTACAACATCTTCTAGAATTAACACCAAAAAAGTTGTCTTCCTCATCATAGGGAACTGGAATGCCAAAGTAGGAAGTCAAAAGATGACTGGAACAACTGACAAGTTTGACCTTGGAGAACAAAATGAAGCCAGGCAAAGGCTAATAGAGTTTTGTCAAGAGAACAAGCTGGTCATAGCGAACACCCTCTTCCAACAACCAAAAGATGACTAAACGTGGACATCACCTGATGGGCAACACAGAAATCAGATTGATTATATACTCTGCAGTCAAAGATGGAGAAGTTCCTTACAGTCAGCAAAAACAAGACCTGGAGCTGACTGCGGCTCAGATCATGAGCTACTAATTGCAAAATTCAGGCTTAAGCTGAAGAAAACTGGGGAAGCCATTAGGCCATTCAGGTTTGACCTTGATCACATCCCTTATGAATATACAGTGGAGGTGAAGAACAGGTTTAAGGAACTAGAGTTGATAGACAGAGTGCCTGAAGAACTATGGACGGAGGTTCATGACATTGTACAGAAGGCAGCAATCAGCACCATCCCAAAGAAAAAGAAATGCAAGAAAGCAAAGTAGCTGTCTGATGAGGCTTTACAAATAGCTGAGGAAAGCGAAAGCAAAAGGCAAAGGTGAAAAGGAAAGATTTACCCAACTGAATGCAGATTTCCAGAGAACAGCAAGGAGAGATAAGGAGGCCTTCCTGAAGGAATAATGCAAAGCAATAGAGGAAAATAATAGAATGGGAAGGACAAGAGAAATTGGAGAAATCAAGGGAACATTTCTTGCAACGATGGCCATGATAAAGGACAAAAATGGTAGGAACCTAACAGAAGCAGAAGAGATCAGGAAGAGGTGGCAGGAATACACAGAAGAATTATACAAGAAGGATCTCAATGTCCCGGACAACATGACAGTGAAATCGATGACCTTGAGCCAGACATCCTGTAGTGTGAAGTCAAATGGGCTTTAGAAAGCATTACTAACAACAAAGCAAGCGGAGATGATGGTGTCCCAGTTGAGCTATTCAAAGTCCTAAAAGATGATGCTGTTAAAGTGATGCACACATTATGTCAACAAATTTGGAAAACAGTGGCCACAGGATTGGAAAAGATCAGTTTATATTCCAATCCCAAAGAAGGGTAATGCCAAGGAATGTTCAAACTATCGCACCATTGCACTCATTTCACATGCCAGCAAGGTCATGTTAAAGATCCTACAAGCTAGGCTTCAGCAGTATGTAGATCGGGAACTACCAGAAGTTCAAGCTGGGTTTCGGAGAGGTAGAGGAACTAGAGATCAAATTACCAACATTCAATGGATTATGGAGAAAGCACGGGAGTATCAGAAAAACATCTATTTCTGCTTCATTGACTATGCTAATGCCTTTGATTGTGTGGATCACAATAAACTGGCAAGTCCTTAAAGAGATGGGAGTACCAGACCACCTCACATGTCTTCTGAGAATCCTGTATAAGGGTCAAGTAGCAACTGTCAGAACGGGATATGGAACAGCTGATTAGTTTAGAATAGGAAAAGGAGTTCGACAAGGATGTATATTGTCACCCTGCTTATTTAATTTATATACAGAGTACATCATGCGGAATGCTGGCCTGGATGAAGCACAAGCCGGAATCATGATTGCTGGGAAAAACATCAACAACCTCAGATATGCAGATGACGCTACTCTAATGGCAGAAAGTGAGGAGGACCTAAGGAACCTCTTGTTGAGGGTGAAAGAGGAGAGCACAAAAGTAGGTTTGAAACTCATCATCAAAAAAACTAAGTTCATGGCTTCTGGCCCCATCACACCTTGGCAAATAGAAGGGGAAGACATGGAAGTAGTGACAGACTTCACATTTCTGGGATCCAAGATCACTGCAGAAGGTGACTGTAGCCATGAAATTAAAAGATGTTTGCTCCTTGGGAGGACAGCTGTGGCAAACCTGGGCAGTATAATAAAAAGTAGAGACATCACCCTGCCAACAAAAGTCCATATAGTCAAAGCGATGGTATTCCCAGTAGTAATGTATGGCTGTGAGAGCTGGACCACAAGGAAGGCCGAGCACAGAAGAATAGATGCTTTTGAGATGTGGTGCTGGAGAAGACTCTTGAGAGTCCCTTGGACTGCAAGAAGATCAAATCAGTCAGTCCAAAGGGAAATCGACCCAGACTGTTCACTGGAAGGTCAGATGCTGAAGCTGAAGCTCAAATACTTTGGCCACCAAATGAGAAGGGAGCACTCCCTGGAGAAGATCCTGATGCTAGGAAAGACAGAAGGCAAAAGAAGAAGGGGACGGCAAAAAATGAGATGGCTGGACAGTGCTACTGATGTAACAAACATGAATTTGAGCAGACTTTGGAGGATGGTGGAAGACAGGAGGGCCTGGCGTGACTTTGTCCATGGAGTCGCAAAGAGTCGGACTCGACTGTGCGACTGAGCAACAAAATCCAGCATTATTTATGTTGTTTATGCTGTATTCCAAACTAGCTCCTTCGGTATATTACTGCTATCATAGACATGGCCCTGAAATTGTGACGAAATTATATGGAGGCAACCCAGTCGACATCCAGTTCTCAAAAGTTTCTTTCTTGCTGCTGTGACATTTCTAAATTTCCCGATGACATCATGCCCTTGCTGAAAGAAACCAATGCTGAGGCTGATTCTCAGCCAGCTACTGACAGCATCTTTTTTGGGGGAGAAAGGGGTAGTAACTTTACAAAATCTGTTGTATCCAAATGGCACAGACTTTCCTGAACCTGTGCCAAGTTCTGTTTCCAAAACAACTCATGACCATTCATGAGTTGTCTTTCCCTAGAAGTGTATGTGGGAGGAATCTCATTGTCTTTTCCAGCAAATCTGATGAAACACAGGCAGCTAGTGATGCTATCACAACATATTGCATTTGGTAAGAGAGCTCTTGATCCAGTGAAATTAAGTTTATGCTTTGTTAGTTTGTTTCTCCTCTTCATGCCTTTGGCAAGGTTTGTGAAACTGCAAATGACTTGGATATCACATTGCTAAAAGCCAGATATATGTGGAATTGTTAAATGAAAACTGGGAGTCCTAGAATTTTCATAGAGGTCTCAAAGGATGAGGCCTGTACCTCCACAGTCTGTACTTTATATGAGCAAAATTTTCAGTCTTCACAAACATAGTTGAATTCCAGATTAAGAAGCCAGCAGGACAGTGAGATGAAGCCATTTTCCATTTTTGTAACTGTCTTCCTATAGGTGTACAGTACATGTTAAAGAAACGAGGTCCCATAGGGATGCCAGCATCCAGGTGGGACATGGGGATCTCCTGGAATTGCAGCACATCTCCAGACTATAGAGATCAGTTCTCCTGGAGCGAATGGATGCTTTGAAGGGTGGACTCTGGGATTTTACCCCAGTGAGATCCCTGTCCTCCCCAGGCACCATCCCAAAATCCCCAGGAGTTTCCCAGCTTGGATCTGGCAATCCCACGGTCCCATCTAGCACTTTCTTGTGACTCTAAGTGAATCACTGCATTTTTGTTTTGTTTTCACTTCTCTGATGATCTGTGAAAATATGTTGTCTGTGGCAATATGCTATACTAGTATTATAAACAACCAACAGAAAATCTGAAGGCAATTGTAATTGGATATACCAGAAAGTCATGGTTAGAAAATGCAGGATTCTAAAGAGATGAGCTGCCTTGATTATGGGTAAGTCTGTATATAGCTAGAAGAGAAACTCAAGCTAATTGCACTCAGGACAGGATCGACATGTTTTTTGAGGGGGGAGCAAAATTAAAAAATGGCGCCCCCTTATGGGCCATTCTATCTTATGCTCCCATAGAATACAATGGGCTCCATACCCAATTTGGCGCCCCCCCCCCCCCCGTCCATTGGTGCCCGGGGCAATCACCCCCCTCTGCCCCCACCCTAGATCCGGCCCTGATTGCACTCACAGAGAAAATTATGACTTGGAAGATCTGGAATATTTTAGAGGTACAGCTAATGAATAATTTTGTATTTGTTGCATGGCAAGCTGATCTCCAGGAATGTCTCTGGATATATTCTATACCAGGGGTGGCCAAACTATGGCTCGGGAGCCACATGTGGCTCTTTAACACGTATTGTGTGGCTCTCAAAGCCCGCATTGCCCCATTGGCTGGCTTGGAGAAGGCATTTGTCTCTTTAAATCATTTCTCCAAGCCAAGGCAGCTAGCAGCTTTGAGAATGCAATTAAAGTTGCTTTTTTCCACCTCTCCTCCTCCCTCCCCCACCTATTTTCCTTCCTTCCTTCTTGCTCTCAAACATCTGACATTCATGTTTTGGGGCTCTAAAAAATCTGACATCTGGGGAGGGATGGTGGCTCAGTGGTAGAGCATCTGCTTGGGAAGCAGAAGGTCCCAGGTTCAATCCCCGGCATCTCCAAAAAAGAGTCCAGGCAAATAGGTGTGAAAAACCTCAGCTTGAGACCCTGGAGAGCCGCTGCCAGTCTGAGAAGACAATACTGACTTCGATGGACCGAGGGTCTGATTCAGTATAAGGCAGCTTCATATGTTCATATGACATTTATTCTATGTGGCTCTTACATTAAGCAAGTTTGGCCACCCCTGTTCTATACTTTGCCGGTGCTGGACCCACAGAGCATGGGACTCACTGAGCTGCAAGCATGTGACAGGAAGAGGGGGAACCAAATGTAATGCTTCACCAGTATCAAGTCCACGATCCTGAACAGCAAACAAACAAAATTCTGGGCACAGAAAACAAACTAAGCATTAGGAAGTGTTCCGTAGTGAGGAACAAGGCGAGGCTCAGAGCCTTGGAGGAATCCTTTCCATGCTGAGTGATCTTGCCTCACTGTCCTGTTAACATGCATGCAAAGAGAAGCAGAAGGCATGGCACACTTGTTCTCTCTGCAACAACAAAAAATAGCAGCTTTATAAGAGCTCATATAGGAGAACCAGTTTGGTGTAGTGGTTAAGTGCATGGACTCTTAGCTGGGAGAACCAGGTTTGATTCCCCACTCCTTCACATGCACCTGTTGGAGTGACCTTGGGTCTGTCAAAGTTGTACTGCTCAAGAGCAATTCTTGGAGAGCTCTCTCAGCCCCACATACCTCACAGGGTATCTGTTGTGGGGAAAGGAAGGGAAAGGAGATTTGTAAGCTGCTCTCCTTCAGGTAGTAAAGGGAAGGGTATAAATCCAATATCTTCTCTCTTCATGTTCATGCAGGAGGGTCTCAATCCATAGCGTGAATGCCACTGTTCTACACCATAAATTCAAACTGTCTGGAAAAAGCCTAAATGTTATTGCTTTCTCATCAATCAGTCCCAGGAATGTTAGTTAGTTGTGAGTGCTGTGAATTTAAGACAGTATGATTAATGAAAAAGCAATAAGATTTAGGCTTATTTCAGACATAACGTGCAACTGTGGTTTGTTTTCACCATGGTTAGTTTGTTAAACCAGGATTCAGATCACAGATGATCATGGCGATCTTAGTTGCCTCAAAAATAGTGGCTTCATTGACTTTCTTCTGGTCAGGCATCTCTGTAGCCAGAGTGTGTGCAATGGTAGCACTAGGGGGAAAGCCACAATTAAGGCAAGATGCCCACATTTGTTCATCAAGTTGACCCATGGTTACAGCAAATTGTGTTTAACCAAATTCACACCATGGTTTAGATCCTGGTCTGATGGAATGGCCTGTATTCACAATGACCACACTAATCATAGATGAATTAAACCACGATTTCACATCATGTGTGAATTGAGCTTTTAATTGATAGCCAATAGAAGTTTGTCATGTAGCTCATTGGAAGATCTAAACTAGACCTTACGGAAGTCATGTGACTGCTCCCATCTCCTCTCTTTCACCCTAGTAAAGCCTCAGCAACACAAAATATATATCATGATATCTGAGTTTTCCCACCATCAGCAGGGTAGCCAATAAACAGAAGAACATTAAAACTTGGACCATTGTGACATTGTATTACTGATGTTTTCTTGCTAGATTGCAAAGAAAAAGGAGGGCTTCAGCTACACACTTTTCATTGGGTCTAGTTCCATCTAAAGAAAAGAGTTTCAGGAGTGAGAAAGGCAGGACAAGGTGCCAAAGAGGATGAAACCTCCAAGCAGGGCATCAGTGGATACCTTGCATGTATGGAATAGAGTCTAGGGGTGGCCAATGATGATGTTTTTTGTCTACAACTCCCATCAGCCCCAGCCATTGGCCATGCTGACTGGGGCTGATGGGAGTTGTAGGCAAAAAACATCTGGAGAGCTACCATTGGCCACCCCTGAACATTCATGAACAGAAGCAGTCATCAGGCTCATACTGAAGCTGAGTTATTTATGAAGCTATGATGCTACGTGGTCTTAGGGTTGCTAATCCCCAGTTGGGGGGCAGGGATCCCCCAGTTTGGAGGCCCTCCTCCCACTTCAGGGTTATCAGAAAGCAAGCAGGGGGAGAGATTGAATGTCTGCTGGGCTCTCTATTATACCCTGTGGTGACTGATCTCCATAGGGTGTAATGGGGAAGATCTGTGGGTATCTGGGGCTTGGGGGGCTGTTTTTTGAGGTAGAGGCACCAAATTTTCAATATACCATCCAGTGCCTCTCCTCCAACCCCCCCCCCAAAGTATCAAAAAGATTGGACCAGGGGGTCCAACTCTATGAGCTTCCAAAGAAGGTGCCCCCATCCTGCATTATTTCCAAAGAAGGGAAGGCATTGAAAAGGAGTGCAGCCCCTTTAAATGTGATGGCCAGAGTTCAATTATGCTTATCACAACCTTTCTCCTGGCTCCATCCACAAAGTCCCCAAATATTTCCAAGTCAGACCTGAGAATCCCTGCATGGTCACCAAGCCAGCACAAAGTCAAATGATAATGCCCTTTGATTACAACTGATTGCAACCAGAAAGGTAAATATGACTTAGAACTGCATGGTAGCTTGTCCCATTTTCAGGCCTCATCAACCCCTTGCCTGCTCTGGCACTTTATCTATTGAGGTGTTAGGTTTTTAGTCTTACTCAAGATCCCACTGCCTTGGAAGAATTGCATTCTTTTGGAATCATGATTAATGCTTCACTTGACAGGAGTTCTCCGCTGGCTGAAACTCAACTATGCACTCAGATCTGTATCTTAACTGTTTCAGCTGAGAAACATTCTTCATGCACCAATTCCAAATTTAGCACCATAAAGCATTAGTGGCTAATTAAAATGTACATACCAGTCACTATGTCATTTATTGTGTTATTTATGGCAGCTTCATCTGCATATCTGCTCATTTCTTAGAAATCTAATATGAAGGTGTCTCTTAGGCTTTCTGAAAATTATGTGCTGTGCATCTAAAATTCTGCATTCACAGATGATATCATTGCTAATGTATATACCAGCTGCAGAATTAGAAATTTCCGGAAAGGCCATAGGAGAAAAGAATGCACTGAGCACTGGGGGCAGCATTTATGTAATTCTCGTTTTAGCAGTATCTTTAATTTTTGCTCAGTCATTGGTAAGTCAAGATAGGCATCTTAATAACAGAAGCTTTGTGCTAGATGTCTAAAGCCTCTAGCTCTTCTTGGACTTCAGGCTCTTGTTTCTTTCCCTTTCTTAAAAAAAAAAGAAAACAATGAGCCCCATATGCTTGGTTTGTGTGTGTCCAATACAGTTAATATTCTTATAATATCTAGAGTTATTTCTGGGGAAAAATGTACTTAATTAACTTTCCATATAGAAAAGAAGAAGAAATTGGATTTATATCCCGCCCTATACTCTGAATCTCAGAGCAGTCACAATCTCCTTTACCTCCCCCCCCACACACACACACAACAGACACACACACACAACAGACACAGGCTGAGAGAGCTCTTGCAGTGGCTGCCTTTTCAAGGACAACTCCTATGAGAGCTATGGCTGACCCAAGGCCATTCCAACAGGTGCAGGTGTGAGGAATCAAACCCAATTCTTCCAGATAAGAGTCCGGAAACTTAACCACTACACCAAACTGGCTAGTTCAAGAGTGATGCAATGAAATCCATCCTGTTTGTCTAGAACATCAAATAAAGTGTAGGAGATACACTCTCTGCATTTATGAGAATGGCTACACTGATGTCTTCTGAAATGGAGGGTGAATATTAAAAATAATGGCTTAGTGCAGCCATCACACAGAACCATGGTTTAATTAAACCAGTTACAGTTAGTGCGATTGTCTGAACAAGGCTGATCCACTATCTCTAATTAGCTAGGATCCATCTGAAACAAGTGCTTGAAACAATTTTATAACAATCCTAAGTAGAGTTGCACCTTTCTAAGTTCATGGAAATCAGTGGGCTTAGAAGGGTGTGATGATGTCTAGGATTGCCCTGCAAACCACAGTTAATGAAGGAAGTAGAGAACCAAATGTGTACATAAACCCTTAGCTCCCTGGAGGAAAGTCAATACATTATTTGAGATGTGTGAACACAGACATTCTTGGCTTGTTCCTTGGCACTGTTCTCCCTGGCTGTAGTAGAATACAATAGATCCTAGCATTTGTCCTGACAAACCAGGGTTTGAGTGATCATCATCTGAGTCAGCTAACTGAAGGTAAACAGTTATTTGGGGTGATGTCTGAATTGAGGCAATGTGTAAGACTTACAGCAATTTCGATAAAAGACATCCTTTCTCCCTTCTAAAAATGTCCAGATATTTGTTGTTTTCTCACAGACTTTTTTTTTTTAAAAAAAGATTTTTGGTCTCGGTCTTCATAATACTGTAACCTTTTGAGAATTCATCAGTAACTTTTAAAGTTGCCTCAAATTATAATTTGTCAATAGAACTTTCATTTGAGTGCTTTTGCTGTCCTTGATCGAACATATAAACGGAATGTTGATTCATGTTGTTTAGATAGCATAATCTCTACCATCTTAGTCTTGAAAGTTCTTACCAAAACCATGTTGAATCGTCTTTAGAGTTGCCAGGTCCAACTCAAGAAGTATCTGGGGACTTTGAGGGTGGAGCCAGGGGTAAGGGTGAGACAAGCTTGACAGAACTCCAAAGGGAGTTCTGTCAATCACATTCAAAGCGACTGCATGCCTTTTAAATGCCTTCCCTCCATTTGGAAATAATGAAGGATAAGGGCACCTCATAGAATTGGACCCCCTAGTCCAATCTTTTTGAAACTTTGAGGGTGTTTTGAGGAGAGGCATTGGATGCTATGCTGAAATTTGGTGCCTCTACCTAAAAAACAGCCCCCCCCCAAGCCCCACATACCAGTTTCCATAGGGTATAACAGAGTGGACTACCATGCCATTTGTTCATTCACAAATTTCTTCCCCCCTCCAACTGAAATCGCTCCGTACTATTATAATTTTTTTTGGCCAATAATATCATTACAACGCAACAAAATAAATAGTGATGTTACACGAACTACTTTTAAAATGCGCAATTGCCACCTTTATCGACCCCCCCTGCCATATGGCCTCAAATGGGAACTTGATTATGTTTATAGCCCTTTGTTGATGTGCTGGGGAAAATATTTTTGATATCCCCCCCCCTTCAGGCATCTGTTTTTAATTTATAGCTTTTAATCATCCATCGTGCATGGCACGCAAGCACGCAAACAGCACTTAGAAGATAATTAAATAAAAACGGTGGATCGCCAACTCAGATTTTCCGGGGCTTAGATAAACTACCAATGGCAGGGTGAAAGGAAAACATGTGACTTTGCCAGTATTGTGCCTCTGGTATTAGGTTGTAACGGAAAAAAAAATACGATTGCATTGTAACGCGAACAAGCATGCGTGTAAAAAAGGAAAATGCATGGATGAGTAAGGAAGGAGGGGGGAATTGCACCGATTGTGGTGGAAACTCCGGGAGCAACAATAATGCGGAATCAAAACACACAGAACAGATTGAGAATTGAATCCAGGATAAATCCTCTAGTGTGGAATTGGGAAATCACATCCGCATAGAACAGCCCCGAAGCAAGAGGAAGGCAAACGCCAAATGTGGAATCAGCCTAAGACCAATTCCCCACTAGGCTTGTTTCAGCGTCTGAGCTCTTTTTCCCCTGAAGCTTCCGTCTGATTTCGCACAAGCTGCTGTGGGGCTGCAACTTGCCCCGCCTCTTTCCCATGGCAAGCAAGATCCTCTAAAAACCAGTTTCTGCTTGCTGTGGGAAAGACGCAGAGCAAGTTGCAGCCCCATGGCAACTTGTGTGAAATTGGGGGGGGGGGGGAGAAACCTACTAGCTTGTTCTGGGGAGGAAAGAGCTCCAACACCAGAACAAGCCTAGTAGGGAATCGGTCTAAATGAAGCAAATAAAATAAGAACGTTGTCTTAGACTGCTATCACATACATTAAATAATGCACTTTCAATCCACTTTCCAACTGGATTTTTGCCAGTTCACACAGTGAAATCCAGTTGGAAAATGCACTGAAAGTGGATTGAAAGTGCATTATTTATTGTGTGTGATCATAGCCATTGTGATGAACTGTTTGATTGCTGTCCTGTACTATTGCCGTCCAAACAGAAACTCCTTTTGTAGCCTAGTCTAGCCTAATGTGTAAGGGTTTTTTTTGGAAACACATTTGTAGTCTGTTGTACTAAGCATTTTATGTTTTACTATCTGGCATTTTATGTAAATCCCAACAGCTGCTCTTGCTGGGATGATTACTGTACTGCCATTTAGATTTCCTTCCTAAAGCACATAGCACTTCACAAAATCCGGATTACAGAGCATCCAGAAAATGACTGTAAGTCATATTAAAACTGTGACACTTGACAACAGAAATGCCAAAAAACAGCGTTACTCCTAGGAGAAAGCTGAGGATTTGTACAAAAAAGAATGATGTCCACAATTTAAGATTTTCTACATGTGAATATTTACAGTGCACAGTAAAATATGAAGTTGCCTTGCATTATATTTTTGACGATGCATGTTTCAAAGCTTGAAAGAAACTGGAGGCAGAATAGATGCATTACCAAAACGAAGTCTGAGTCTATGTATTTACTGTGTTTGCATATGCATTACAGAACATAAAGGGAGGAGTTGTGGCTCAGCGGTAGAGCACCCACTTGGCATACAGGAGGTCCCAGGTTCAGACCCTGGTGTCTCCAGTTAAAAGGATTAGATGCTGTGAAAGAGCTTGACCCAAGATCCTGGACAGCTGCTGTCAGTCAAGGAAGATAGCACTGACCTTGATAGACCAATAATCTGATTCAGCATAGCAGTTTCATGTCTTCACAAAGCGATACTTTTGATATATAATTATCATGCAATTGATACCCAAAGGCTGCTTCAGACGCTTTAGAGAAGCAGGGTCAAAGGACTCATAACTTTTACATGTTTGACTGCATTTTCTGCATTCAAGCAAAATGCAGAGAGAGTATTTCTCTTGCTGGGAGATAATGCACGTCTCCTCACAGAAGAAGACAAATATCTTCTCCTTTTATAGGAGATTTGAAGGTAGGAGAACAGGAAGGTGGAGTTATTTACACTTCCTCTATCACAGTGCAACCCTAAACAGAAGAACAAAGCAGGAGTCAAGTAGCACCTTTAAGACCAACAAACCAACCCTAAACAGAGTTACACTCTTCTAAGTCACATTAAAGTCAATGAACTTAGAAGGGTATATCTGTGCTTAGGACTGCACTGTTAATGTGGGGAAGCTTTTGTATATCTGCATGTGGTGATTGTTTGATACAGCTACTGAGTTTTGGAGACTGATGGAAATTCACAAGGAAGTTTGAATAATAGGGACTTGTGAAACGAAAGCTGAATTTGGCAGCGAGTTGCGTGGGAGTCTCAAAATTTTCATTCAGGTTCTTAAATATTGGAATTAAAATAAATTGTATTAAGGAAATCAATTCACTAATCATATCCACTGATAAATACATTTCTGTTTGTTATCCTTCCCACTGGGATGAAAATTTCAGCTGTTGCTCGCCTCATCCAAGGGATCCTACCTCCCAAATTTCAAGTAGGTTGGGAAAAGCATCCCTGTAATACATGAAAATAAATTTCTCAATTGCACAGCAGGTATACAGAACGATGACCTATGGATGAACTTTTCCCGATTCTCCAGTCTGGCTCTTCGTGTACTGTACAGTTGAGTTTTCTGCACCAAAGATTGTGATCAGTCAGTGTTTCCATACTCCAAAATATTAATTAAAAGTATAAATCCGCTTATCAGATCTGTTAGTGATTTGATTTTTAAAACATTTCAACATTTTTTTCGAAGTTTTTGAACTGCATGTTTAATCAGGTTTTCTATATTAACCTGAAGGGTTAATGTAAAAGATACTCTGGGTGATTAAAAAAAACTCCCTTCTATCTCAATTGTTTAAATACAATAACTAGTATACAGAAATGAAACAGGAATATATTTTGTTGAGATTTTTCCTCCAGATGCAAGTTTCCAAGACTTTTAATATGCAGAAAGAGGACACACCTTTCTGAATATCCTGATGTAAGAAATATGTTCACTACAGTTATTTTAAGATAAAACATACTTCTTTCCAGATTGTCTACTCTCCCTTGTTTTGCTCTTGCTGCCATTTATAGTTGGCCATCTGGTGATCTTGTCGGGTCTGGAGTGAAAGGAAGCATATTATGGTTGCCTAGTAAGCAGTTTGCAAGATGTAGTCTCAAGATTTCCAAGGCAACACAGAAATATATGAGGGGATACATTGTGTGACTGATATGCTATTAAACCCCGCTTCCTTCCTAGACTAAGGAGAGCGACCAGGTGGCTGGATCTGAGAGTAACAATATTGCCCAAACTTCTAAAACAACAAGAGACATATACTGGTACAAATCTGGGAAGAATATACTAAATTTGGATGCCTTTGAATGCCTAGGTAGGAATCCAATATCTGATGTGATTAATGTGAAAATCTAAAATTAAGAGCTTTGAATTTAATCAAGTATATTGAGTAAATCAACTGGTGCCCCAGCTGTGTAATTACCAAAATATCCAGCTGAATAATCAAAGGGATAAATCTGAAATGTAATCTTCAAAATCACGTACAGGATCCCATATAAGATCTTATCAATACCACCACTCTTTCCATTGAAGTTCTCTGCAGTTGCAGTGATTCAATAGAAATGATATGTATGATAGGGAATGTAAAGCTTGGGAAATGTTATCAGTAGAATATATATGTGTATGGGGAGGGATGGTAGAGCATCTGCTTGGTAAGCAGAAGGTCCCAGGTTCAATCCTTGGCATCTCTAACTAAAAAGGGTCCAGGCAAATAGGTGTGAAAAATCTCAGCTTGAGACCCTGGAGAGCTGCTGCCAGTCTGAGTAGATAATACTGACTTTGATGGACCAAGGGTCTGATTCAGTATAAGACAGCTTCATATGTTCATATGTCAGTGCACACAAGGATAGCTCAGTATCCGAGAGTAATCTGATAACTGATAAAAGTATCAAAGTTGAAAAGAGCTACATCAGTTTCAGAGGCAGAGACTTGTCTGTTATTTATATGCCTTAACTTTATCAGAGACAAAAGTCCAAAATCATCCTGGATTCTGGTTTATCAGCCCCTTTTGGAAAAGCTCAATTTAGCATAAAATAGCTGTAGTACATTAAATCGCCAAAATGGAAAATTGCATTAACAAATCATGTTCAAACAGAATTTATGATTTTGTGCTTAGTTTATTATTCAGATCTTGGTTTTCATTAGTGCAATAAGTCATAAGTCTTTAAACTACCTCTAAATATACATAGGCCTATCATGTTGTCCCTCACTTTCACTATGCATGTCTGTCAGGTTTCCTTGGTCATTCTGCATTGATTTTCCTCCCTTCAGCACTCAGTTCACTTTCTGGTCACTGTTTCCCTGGTTTTTCTGAGTGCTTTTGTGGCAATTTTGCCTTCTTTTGCTTCCAAACCAAAGGTAATCCAAAGGCATACAGATTACCTCAGATTTCCCTTCACCCTCTTGCCACCCCTCAAAGGTCACTCCCCGGCCACATCAAGGTTGTTCTTTCCATTTTGCACCTTCCACCATCCTCCATTTGTCTCTCATTTTAATTTTTAATTTTTTTTTTACAAGTGGCATAAATCTAGCAATGTGGGACTATCGCTTGTCTTGCATCCCTGAATAATTTTTTTTTTAAATGACAGGGAAAGTTTAAAAGGACCTGCACAAGGTTTAGTTCCCTGCTGGTATTGACTTTAAAGGGGGATCAGAGAGGAGGCTAATGGCAACATTCCCAGGACAAAAAAAAAGAAAAAAGGGATTTCTGTGCTGCATACAAACAAAATAAACGGGGCCTCGTCAGCATGTAATGAAATTGATCTGAGATGTAAAGAGAGAGGGAGACTGGGATGGGAAGCCTCAAGCTTTAAAAACATTTTCCCTTTCATGCTTTAGTGAACAAAGTTGGGGGAGGGAACCATTTTTTCAGTCTCTGGAAGCCTAACATTAAAATAGCTGCTGAGCCACATGGACCTTCTGCAAACCACTGAATTTAAGAATTGCTTAGGATTGATCCATTTGGAGGACAGGGTGCACTCCGCCCAGGACAGGCTCTAGAAAACTGCCAAGATCACAACTAGTATGCAGGATCAAATTAGAGAATCACATAGAGAAAACTAGGAAGGGCAGGAAATCAGCATTACTATGCATCTATGGGGAAGGCAATGGCAAACCACCCCGTAAAAGTCTGCACTGAAAACGTTGTGAAAGCAACTTCACACCAGAGTCGGAAACGACTGGTGCTTGCACAGGGGACCTTTCCTTTCCTTTTCCCTATGTTAGGGCATTGGTGAAAATACTCCCCAACTCCCCCCCCCCCCCAATTTAATGGAATAAGACTAAAAAAGCTCTTAAAAGGTTCTGCCAGAGGACTTTCTTCCATATAAATTGCAGCCCTGTGCAAAGTATGGTGGAGTAGCAGCTGACTTTGCACAGGCACACGCACACGCACAGTCTCACACACACACAGATTGTCAATAATCACGGCTTGCAATGCCAGTGTCAATGCCAGTGTCCATAAATTCTGTACACCCAGCATGTTCCCCTATATTGCTCTGACTTGGATAACCCAGGCAAGACTGACCTGATCAGATCTCAGAAGCTAAGCAGGGCTGACCCTGGAAAGTATTTGGATGGGAGATCTCCAGAGAATACCAGGGTCAGGAGGCAGAGTCAGGCTATCAGGCAGTTCTCTGAATGTCTTCCATGTTGCAGTAGGATCACCAGAGGTCACCATGACTTCCAGGCATGGGCATACACACATGCATGTACACATGCAAAAATGCAACCCTACAAAAAATGTTTCCCCATATTATGAAATCATGTGACTCTTCCCATTTTTTCACAGTGGCAGATAACACAGCACAGAATCCCCTAGTTTTTGGCAGTATGGGAAATGGTGCTTCGCAGCTGCTTGCCAGTTTCAGGAAATGTCTGGTCAGTTTCAACATCAGTTTCCCCCCTTTGCCTTCTTTCCTTTCTGTTCTCTTTTATTCTATGAACTAATGCTAAAATGCATGCGTAAAACTGAATCAAGAGGATTTAAGTGGGAGGTGCTTACTGGATGTTACTGTGCAGCTGTACAGGGCAATTGTATGAATTAAAAAAAAAACACACTTTGTGACAACATGTCACAAAGGACATTCCACCCCAATTTAGAAAAGTACATTTTTTAAAATTGTAGCTGCAGGATAAATACACAAGAGGATAAAGAATGGTATGTAAGTTGGGTACAAAATCCGAAGTCAAGATTAAAGGCTTACTGCTCTGAAAATCTGCAATAAGATGTTTGTGTGTGATGGGCCATACAGAAATATAAATCTGGTTGGAATTAAAAATAATCTGTGAAATATTTTTGTCCAGGGTCAGTAACTTTTTGTTGTTTCACACTCCCCTCCCCCTTCAGAAGGATTAGAATTATTGTGGCTAATGAAAAATCATTTAAGGATCCTTGCATTCTCAACACCTGGGAAGTTTCTTTTACAGATATGATTAAAACAAGTGGATTATCTGGAAAAAATAGTCATGAGGCTGTGGAACATAAGAACAGACATACTAAACCAGCTCAGCGGTTCATCCAGTCCAGCATCCAGCAGTGACCAGTCAGATGTCTAAAAGTTAGGGTCACAAACAGGGGTCTCTTTGTAGAAAAATAGGTGGTGGAGCTCATCCAGGGATTGTTATGCAGCTGCAACTACTATTCAATGGGCAAGGTGGGAAGGAGGAGTGGGAACCATCAGAAAGGTTCAGGAGCTGTGCTCCTGTGAGCTCCCACTGAATCCGAGGCCTGGTCACAAACAAGCCTAGAGAAAAGTGTCCTGTTCCTTTAATAGAATTGAACACATGGGAATGGGCAGCTGACAACAGCCCTGACATCCTGACAGCTCCCCAAATGATGACAATCAGAGGCATTCCTTCTCTGAAACCAGAGATCCCATCATGATTAGAACCTATCCTTCATAAATCTGTTCGACTTCATTTTAAATGTTTCTAATCCAGCTTTTTAACCTAGACCCAGGCTAGCCTGATCTCATTAGATCTTGGAAGCTAATCAGAGTTGGCCATGGCTAGTATTTGGATGGGAGTTCACCAAGGAAGACCAGGGTTGAGACATGGAAGCAGGTAATGGCAAACCACCTCTGAACGTCTTGCCTTGAAAACCTTTTGGGGTCACCATAAATCAGCTGTGAGTTGACCACCACATCTCTGAGTTCCACAAATCAACTAAACATTGTATGAAGTCTGTCAGTGAATCCACTGTGATCAGTTTCTCAGGACTAAGCAAGTTGTTCTAGCACCATAGGACAAGGAGGGAAGTTTCTCTCTGCCCACTTTTTCTACACTATGCATAATTTTGTACACCTCTATCATGTCACCCTTCAGTTGGCTTCTTTCTAGGGTAAAAAGCCTCAGATACTTTAACCTTGCCTTGTAGAGCTGGCATTCCAGCCCCATTGTCCCTTTTGTGCATTTTCCCTAAACTCTTCAGTATCCTTTTCTGATATGCGGTGACCAGAACTGTACACATCTGCTATTACCTAAGACCAGGGGTGGAATTCTAGCAGGAGCTCCTTTGCATATTAGGCTACACCTCCCTGATGTTGCCAATCCTCCAAGTGCTTACAAAAAAAGAGCCTTGTAAGCTCTTGGAGGATTGGCTACATTAGGGGTGTGCTAGAATTCCACCCCTGCCTAAGACTGCAACACATGGGGATGATACTGGATTACTTTACAGAATTCTTGTTAGGATACCGAGGCTGTGAACTGAGTTCTGCTTTGCCTCCTTTGTCCCAGTGCAACCCTTGACTGATTACCCACTAGGCTTGTTCTGGTATTGGAGCTGTCCCCCCCCCACACTCCCTCGATGCTTGGCCTGCCTCTTTCACGCGGCAAGCAGAAACTGGTTTTCAGAGGATCTTGCTTGCTGCAGGAAAGAGGTGGGTCAAGTCGCTGCAGTGCGGCAGCTTGGGCGAAATCGAATGGAAATGTCGGGTGGGGCGGTGGCGGGGGGGAGAGCTCCGACACCAGAACCAACCTAGTGGGGAATAGATCCTTGTCTCAGGGGAAATTTTGGAATTGTGTTTAATGTACTGCAGAGGGCAGCAGTAGGGATATACATGTGAAATTGGTGGACATCAAAGACATTCCTTTACCTGAGTAGAAGAGCTTCATACTAAGCCACTTCTAGGGTCTGTTGAACTGAAACCAAGTTATAATTGTTTTTAACACAAATGATCCAAAAGTTGCTGCTTCTCCTCTTCCTCTTTCTCCTCCTCCTGCTCCCTGCAGTTGCATGCTGGCAGCATGGAACAATAAGGCTGCATGCATAGCCAAATGGTTCCTAATATTAAACACTATAGCAAAAGCCTAAGTATCTTCAGCAGTGTCCATAGAAGCATATCTGATCTTCAGTTTGGCTTTCCCCCCTTCCTGTGCTGGATCTTTGGAAACAAAGATTAGCTATATGTTGAATTAACAAATTGTGCTTTTGTAAACGCTGGTAGGGTCACCATTTTTATTTTCTATGTGCCGCCCTGAGCTCGTTAGGGGAGGGCGGGATATAAATTTGATAAAATAAAAATTAAAAAAAATTATGGAGAGCTTGTTTCGATCCTAGTCATATAGAAAGGCTCCCCACATGGATCCAGACTTCCATCATAGTGGTATTGCAACTGTACCCTACCAGCCTTCTTGTACATCCTGCAGTTGCTTTATAAATCCGGTAACGTCTTCTTGTTTACAAAAATAAGCAGAAATATTTAAAAGCAGTTGCTACGATTCTAGTAAAGCAGTGTTTTGGTGAGCAAATTTTATTATTTGGCTGAGCTCTTCAGGGCTAGATTATCTGTTTTAGTTTCTGTTCGTTCATCACAGATGCAGGCCACTATTTCAAGTGAATGCACAGCTGCTGACCCCTGCAGTAGAATCAGAAAAGGTATTTGGAGATACAGCAGTGTAAAATAATCTAGGAAATAATGTGAGAAAAATGCAAGACAGGTACTCATCGTCTATCTTCTCTGCTTCTCCTCCCTCCTTTTTAAAAACCAAGACAAAAAAGAAAAAAAAATTAAGTATTTAAAAGTAGTGGTCCTCTTTTGGGGAAAGGCTTGTTTAAATTCCACTGAAATCAGCGATAATAAACTTAAATGCAACTAGGTTGCCTTATTCATTTTAACATTTGTGCTTAAGCATGACTATACTTTCTCTAGCGAAGGAATAAATTCTAACGGAAATATATACAGGACCAAACATGCAAGATACATATATATTAGCAACAGCTATAATTGCAAAGGAAGAATAAATTATTCGAAAAATTATCACCCTCTTATTGATTCTCTGAGTCATTAATTGTAAATCTCATCACGCTTATAATTGAGTCCTAATGCCCAGCATTTAATTATGTGTGTTTGTGTTGCAGGGGAAAAGGAATTTTCAGTGTATTCATAACTCTACAAAATGATAATATATATGTCAAAACAGACAGTGCTAGTAAGAGGAACATCTCATGATATATTTAACACATTCTCTTCACAATAATTCATAAACAGATGTGCCTAGTCAGGGTGTTGATTGTTCACAAATTAAAGATTCTGGGGTTATCTGATAAAGTTGCCTATGAATTAAACAAGACATTCCAGGAAGTGTTTGTTGACAAAGTAATTCCATATCCACTTATTTCTCAATGGAACGGTGAACTCTACCAACCAGGGATAACAGCTCAGTGTTTGTCAGCATGAGGCAAGAATCCTGAATCATGTTAATTAATTTTAACTGCTGATTCTATTCTTGAACTCTGTAAACCAGAGGATGAAGTGAATTCACAAAAGGTTATCCCAGAATAAAAATGTGTCAATGTTGTCAGTCTTTGACTGTATATCTGTATGTGTGTATAAGTACACTCCTGTACTAAGTGCAGCTGTTAAGGAATTCAGAGCTACAGGGATGATGAATCACTTCACTGGAGCCTCTGATTCCTATGTGGGTTGTTTTGTTAAAACAGCAGCACATGATGGAAAAATGTTCTCTTCTACAGATCCCTTATAGTGCTTTAAAAATGTATGTGTAAGGTCTGGTAGGTATTTATCTCATCATCCCAATCTGTGTTAATGTATTTTTGTGCTCTTAAAACACCAGTGTCAAATATTCTGAAATTCTTGGTGCCATTTGCCTGGGAAGAGAATTGGAATCCCATGTTTTAACAGTAAAATGTGGCAACATTTGACCAGTAATCCTGAGTGCTATCCTAAGCAGGTTTCCCTAGAAGCCTACTCACATCTATTCAGCGGGGCTCACTTCAAGGAACTTTTTTTAGAATAGCTGCCTAGAAGACTTTCAGAATAGAAGAGCTAGGTATATTTGTTTAAAATAAATAAATGGGACTTTTGTCCAATTTCACTTTTTTATGATAATCAGTCTAGTAGTTTAATATGCATAAATTTGCTTATGAATAAAACAATAGTTATGAAGGAAAAAAGTTACTGATATGCAGGGATGGAATTCTAGCAGGAGCTCCTTTGCATATTAGGCCACACACCCCTGATGTAGCCAATCCTCCAAGAGCTCTTTTGTAATTCCCCTCAGCAGCAAAGAGAGGGGGCTGAACCTCGTGGGCCCCAGAACATTCCTCCAGCCACACAATGAACTGGAGGTGGAGCCAGAAGAGATCATGTGGAGCATCTGGGGTCCTTGATTTTATGTTTTTATGTTTTATGTATTTTATTTTATTTTATTGTATTAATTATTAATGTATTTTAAGCTGATTTATTGTTAGAATTTTATGTTGTAAGCCGCCCTGAGCCCGCTTCGGTGGGGTAGGGCGGGATATAAATCGAAATAAATAAACAAACAAACAAATAAATAAATAATATGCAAAGGAGCTCCTGCTAGAATGCCACCCCTGTTGATACCATGTATTAATGTCACATAAGGCACCATCTTTGAAAAGGCATGCTCTATGTGAGAAGAGGAATATTTCTTCTAAGATGGTGCCCACTAGCTGCAGTTGCAAGCATGAGTATTAAAAACAATCAACAATCTTTTTAAATAAAAATTTTGTAATTAAATTAGGAGGTCATCCTTTTAGACGAATCTAGATATTTGTAAAACAATGTGCTATTTTTGGCAAGTTTCTCCAAAGAAGGCAAGAATTTATCACAGGGTTTGTGTTTTGGCCCTTTGGAAGCCATTCAAACCCATATAATTTAATTTTAATTAAGAAAACATTGTAGTTCAGAAGAGAAAACTATGCGTTCTGTAATGAATAGATGCAGCAAAATGGACAGCTTCTCTTACTTGAGGCACTGAAGGTCAAACATTTATTTTTAAAAAAATAATGGATAGATTGCATTTTCAGATAATGTATGTTAGTAGCATTAGTTGAGAAACAGGGGAGCATAATGTTAAAGGTCCTAAAAGAAATGTAGAGGTATTTAGTTCTTTATTGCTGACGACAACAGAATAATTTCATCAAACCATGTCAATTATGCTGTTGGTTATCAAAATCCTACTGGGAAGGTTGAATTAATGTACTAACAACATTTGGAGTGTGTGTGTGTTGGGAGGGGGGAAGAATAGGACCTTCAGTTAAAGAAAAACATATAAAACAAACCATTGGCAAATATTGTTGAAAATAACAGTTTTAATTTAATTTAATTTATTTTTTTTTTTTACAATATTATAGCTATCTGAGATGTCTATAGGCTTTCAGGACATCTGGTGATGAATTTTCACAACAGAATTATTTTTTTTACATAGCTGATCCAAAGCAACTCAAAATTGCTGGGGTCTTGATTATCTTTTGTGGTGCTTGAATCTTCCATATTGCCTTAAAGACACGCAGTGTTTACAGATCAGTTCAACTGAAACAATACTAGATATGGTTGAATTCACATGCTGGAAATATTAGTAACTAAAGACAGAATTAAAAATTGCAGCCAATATGACAAACAATGACTTCATGCCTCTTCTTCCTCTCTTCCCTTTGTCATCTAGTAAGGCAAAATGTAATGTTTCCAAATCACGTCATTTCATTGAGCAGTGAGTGAAGATCTAGGAAAGCCTAGAATTCCCAGCTATCACATCATCCTTTTGGCTCACTAAACATTACAAGAAGAGAAGATGAGGGTTGATGGTTTTGGCAATGGCTATGCATTAACCGTATTATGTGTAATTCTGGACTGATTCCAATGGGTTTTCAAATCCAAGAATAAACAATCTGACTGATGACTTCTGAAATAAAGACCAAGAGTTGGCTTAAATGACAACAGTGGATATATTGTAAGAAAATTAGAATTAGAATGGATAATCAGAATCATCACACATTTGCCAGATTTCTACCCCAAGTCATTTTGAGTGGGTAACCATAATTAGGAGTGTATACATAAAATATCCAAATGAAATCAGTTCAAATGAGACTAGAAAAGTCAGTATAAAACCCTGATTTCCCACGCTGGTGACTGAATAAACACGTGCTATGTTTCTGATGCGATATCTTCCACCATAGCTAGCCAAGAGAGGTACGAGTTCATGACGGAAGTTTTGTTGCTTGGTTATCCTTGTGCTAAGGTTTTGGCTAAGCAGACCATGGAATTGGGACTAGCTTTTGTCACCTGTTATAATATCTCTGCCATAGTTATTTGCAGTGCCATGCTTTGAATATCGTCTCAATGGAAGACTTGCCTATAAATCTGCTAGGAAAAAAATGATGATGAATCTTGCAAGTGATTGCAACACTTGTGTTCTTTTCTTCCAAACAATGGGTTCTGGTTGGGGAAACGGCAGCGGTCTGAATCTTTACATTCCTGCTCCATCTCATCAAACTTCTACATAGGCACCTAGCAGCAGCATAGAGGAGCTCTAACTCTTTCATAAACCTGGAGCGTTGAGTAGGTAATTTATAGTCATTACAGTCAATATGTGTTTCAAAAAAAAGCAAGGGAAGAATAGGACTGGGGTTATTATTGGCCAGTGTTTGGAAAAAGATGAAAAAGAACTAACAGGAAGATGTCTCACGGCTTTTTTAGAACCACAGCTCAAAGGAAATCATTACAAAGTGGAGAAGTAAAAGGCCAGTGTCACCGCCTTGTACAGAAGGATCTGAAAAGTTTTTGTATTGTCGATCTCTGATTTCATTACTCCTAATAACTCGTTTCCTGATGGAAGGTAAAGAGCTACCTGAAACATAGATACATGTCCTTTTAGTTAAACCTTTATCCCTTTGTCATAGTGGGCTTTTTTCCCTTCTTCTGTACCTCCATTCATCTGCTCTACTGGAAGAGCCGCACGGTGTTAGGATATGGCTGTTCGAAGCTAATATGCATTAACTTTTTAAAAACTGTTTTATACATAACCTATTGTATTAATATAAAACGCAAAGGCCATTTTTCCCGTTTCCTGGGAATGGCCCATTACATTGTGAGCAATCTACACGTGCTTTTTTAGAAAAAGACTTTGAACTCAATACAAAAGGAAAATATAATCATGTACAACTATAAAGACCGCTTTCTTCCCCCCTTTTGTGCAGTCTAACTGAGGTGGATGAGTGGCATGGTAATGAAGAGATGGACCGTTTTTATTAGCACACTCAGTGAAAAGGGTTCTTTTCAGAACTTCAACTTTTCTTATCTTCTCAGTTTTCATGGTGTCTAAAATGGACACTTTCATTTCTTCACTTCCTTTTAAATGTGCCGAGTAGATTGGCAAAGCTAGGCCAGCTCACCCTTCCATCCAAAGGAGGCTAGACACATAGGTCATGTCATTTGGATGCTTCCATATGAAAAGTTTTCATGTATTTAGACCTGTAATGGCCCTAGGATTGCATGGTCACAGCTAAAAGGTATCTTACATCTCAGCGCATTAATTTTGTAAGGAACATCCATGGAAAGTTAGCGAGTTAATGTTTTTCCCCTAGAACCTGAGTTAGAAAGTACTAATGATACAGAGTTTTCCCCCTGACTACTGTAATAAGGACTGGTTATCCTACTTAACCTGCTGCCCTCAAAATTGTTTAATATGGTAAGATTTCCTAGAACTGTTTGATGATCTTCAGCCCTCTTCTCTATTATTTTCCTTGAGTTCTTACTGATATTTCTCCACTCCTCCTACCCAGTCTCTCGTTTTCCATAGTGCTCCTCCTCCTACGTTTACAGCTAGGAGCTTTGTTATGCTCTGAATTCACTTTAATCTTTCTAAATTAAAAAGAAAATGTGTTGCTCAAAGAAGGCAGCAGATGACTGTGAAGGCCTCTTATAGACAAAGGAGCAAAAGGAGAGTAGACATAGGTGGTCTGTTCTCATAGAGACATTATCAAAAGGTGCTTTGTTGTCATTGGAGGAGCTCTAATTTCACATCTCATTCTTCACCATCTCATTCTTAGCAATTAATTTAAAGGACTTTCACGCAACCAAAATCCAGTCAGTGTGCAATATACTCTTTATTAAATTATTATAAGGATGCATTACATGAACCTTCCATTTCTCCTCACAGTGAGCTATTCCAGACATGGTCCAGGCTCATCTCTCTCTATCTTCACCAGTCGCCATTCAGTTTGCTTTACTGACGCATCAGTATTGACTTGACTCCTTCTTGGTTCATTCTCTCCCTTGGATTTCTTGGATAGATAGCCATATTTTATTTCTGGATTTTTAGAGACTGTATCTTCAATCTATCACTACCAATTAACTTTGCTGCTAAGATTAATGATGATCACATCATGGTATAGCACTGTCATTTTCTTCACCTATTAGATATCTTTTGTTGACAATTCTGTGGAATATACTGAATATCCATTACTTTAGATTTGATGGTTTAGAATTTACTACTTCCACCATATCCAGAAGACATAGACTGTGCTTTGAATTCTGCCACTGACAAGCTTCTATCTTCATATTCCATGCCACTAATTTTATTTTATTACCATACAGAGAAATACACTAATGGATCATGACAACTATATTTTGTTATTTATCTAATAAATTTATATAGTGCCTTTACTGCATCCAGAGATTCTTACAACTAGCCATAAAAGACCTGGTTTTCCATCACAATACCAAATAGGATAAAAATATAGTATCAGTTATCTCCAAAGACAGGTTTGCATGACCAACAAAAAGCTAATAAGTGCTAGGTTTCTGTACCTACTTTGGTAGGCCATTCTATCAAGTAAGGCCATAAATGAGAAAATATATGTCCTATATGATAGTATATAGATTAGTTGAACAGAGGCCACTGTCAGCAGGCTAAAGAGCATAAGAAGGTATCTGGAGAGGTAGCATACCAAATTAATAAGCTGCTATTTGGGCTCATGAAGGAAACAATAGTCCCTCAGGTATATTGGCCCTAAGTCAAGAGCATCATTAGGGAGAACCAACACCCTGAAGGGAAGCTGGGAGCAAACTGGGAACTGATGTAGTTTTTTCAGAACTGGATATATGTGTGTGTGTGTGTTGTACAACTGTAATAAACAGGCAGCTAGATAATTCATTTTGTACCATGTTTAGGATTCTAAATAATCTTCAAGGCCAGCCCCATGAACACACTACAGTAGTGCAGCCTGGAAGTTACAGTGGCATGAATTAGAATGGATGTTTAGAAGAGAGGGCAATTTCCGAGACAAATGCAGAAAGAAAGAAAAAACAGTCTTAGCAACAGTACTAACTGCTTCTCCAGTGATAAGACTGGATCCAAAAGAATCCAGAAGCTCTTCACTTTAGTAGAGAATGTCAACAGTATTAATTACAAAACAATCTGTCAATCCTTTCTTGTCTATTTCATCAGCACTATCAAGCAAGTGTGCTTTGTATGGATTCTGTTTAAACATGTTCTTCTTTACCTATTTGATATTGCATTCAAGAATTGCTTCAGAACAAAGATGGCAGCTTCTGGGCGATGTTAATAACCAGAGGGTGTTTTCTCCACGCAGAGCTGGCAACCAGAGGGTGTTTTCTCCACGCAGAGATTACTGAGCATTGTTGGAACTACAGGTAGATAGTACAACTGTGTTAACCAGGCCTGACCAAACCAGAAGCTTTAGCAGAGGTTTGTTTCCTGGGGAAACATAGTGAAATGACGTTCCAGAACCTCATCATGAAAAAAAAATCCTCAAAAAATGTTTAAAAGTTCATGAGGGGCACCAGTGTGTTTCCCCTTCATCTCCCTCTTGAGAGTTCCAGCACCTCCTTTTCCAGAAAAAAAGCCCTGGACTTTAGAGTCCTTGCCAGTTGCTGATTTTGCATGTGTCTGTTCCCTTGGTACCCTTTCAGTCACCCTGAAATCTCTTTTTCCCACTTAACATTGCACATTCTCACTTGTTATCATCTGTGGCTGAAGTTGCCTCCTATGTTATTTCTGTGTTCACACTTACTACTTCCACATACTCTCTTTGATTCTCATGCCGTTGTTAATCACACAAGAAGCTTAAAAATAATACGCATCCATGGACACATCTGAGGATCAATGCTGCAGTCCTATCCTATGCATTCTTTCACAGAAGTTAGTTGCAATGACTTCATGAGGGCTTATTCAAAGATGCATAGAATTGTAAACAGAGCCTCATAATATAATCAAACTTTATTGGCTGGGTATACATAAAAATAGACAATATAGATTTAAATTGAAAATATGTTTTCAGGAGTGGACTACAAAGATAAAATGGCTCAGGAGTAAGCCTGTTCAACACAGATGTGTTGCAGATGTGTTTCTCCGTTTGCACTACTTTTCGGAAAAGATCGCCTCACATACTGGAAATCTCGATACTCACATATCGAAATTTCGATATATCGCTATTACGCAATAAAC
The DNA here is from genome assembly GCF_032191835.1 of Heteronotia binoei. Classification (NCBI taxonomy): domain Eukaryota; kingdom Metazoa; phylum Chordata; class Lepidosauria; order Squamata; family Gekkonidae; genus Heteronotia; species Heteronotia binoei. The sequence goes on from NC_083238.1 coordinate 32,175,732, forward strand.
TAAAACATTAAAAAAAAAAAGCCGGCCATGCACGCTAATAAGCAATTTTTTCGAGTTCCTTCCTTCGATGGCGCAGTGATATGCATTTTGTTTGTGGCGGGAAGCTGGAAGCGGGAAGCGCTGTTGCGACTCAGCGACGATTGCCCGTTCAGATGCTCCAGAGCGCTCAGGAAGCGTTCAGGAAGCGTCTTGTTCCGGATTAAAAGCGGTAGCAAATTAATCCGCGAGCAAGGCGCATCAGCGTGGGACGGGCACGGGCTAAGCACGCTTGACAGATGCAGACGTGTGAACGTCCGGGTAAAATCCGATATGCTTGCGGGCTCAACTCATGCCCGTAGCGGGGTTTTTTGGACGTCTGACCGCACCCCAAGTGGCCCCAGCAAGAACGGCAGAGTTACAGGGGTTTGGCTCTTTGTGATCCTGACCCTCCATGGCACAGGGAGTTTTCCCTGTGAATTAGATGGTCAGTTCAGCCCTGCATATTTCCCAGCAATTAGTTGCTCTTGAATAAAGTACCAGTGTTGTTGCATGATTTGTTCCATGGAAGCCACAACAAATAGGAAGTCTCCAGTATTACGATTCTCAGGCAATATGATCCACGTTTCAGTAGAGCTAATAAATCAAAATGCCCGACTGAACTCTTTGGATCCTATGAGCTCTTAAACCATCTCAACTAGCCTTGTTTTCTTTGCCTCTCCACTCATCTCACTCCTCTGGCCTTTATGAGAAATTGGACCTTTTTTCATAATTTACTGTCTTTGCATTACTGTGTCTTTCTATAGCCAACCCCTGTTATACTTCACAAAGACATGATCCAGGGCTTTTTTTTTTTTTTTTTGAGCAGGAAAGCAGTTCTGGCTGGCTTGGTACCAGGGTGTGTGGCCTAATATGGCAATGAGTTCCTGCAGGGCTTTTTCTACAAAAAAAGCCCTGAAAACATCTAAAACGGTTCTCTATCAATGGGCTTTCTGCTGGTGTTATTGAACTATGATAATTATGTAGCTGCAATTTTCTAGTGGGCATGGGATATTATATTTTATTACTGATGTTATTGCAAGCTGTAATTCTTCATGGGCCATTTTTTGTTTGGAAGCTTTTTGTGCTGTTATTTTTTATACTTAATATCTTATGGCTTTTAAAATAATATTGTTAGCTGCCTTGAGTTCTCTTATACAGTATATCCCACCTAGTATATCTCATATACTACATTGATACATAATCAAAGCATGTATTGGGTTGATAACTGGATAACACTGTGACTAGAACATACTGTTTTAAAATTTTGCACTTGTTTCCTTATATTTTGTCAAATCCAATGGAAATATTGGGAACAAAGAAATATTATGAATCTGTTCCACTGCTACAGAGACAATGATCATTAGCTCACAGGGTTAAAAATGTCTAAGTTCCACTGATTAAATTTGAAAGATTGAAGTAGATACTTGATAGAAACTTGCAAAAATATTATTCTAAGATTTCTGCCTTCACTTCATAGAAACATTCCTTTCTTTGGAGATTCCCATCAGAGCACTTTGTAGTCTTTGTTCTCCCAATATATATCCAATGAATCTCTGATTTGGTCTGTTACAAAATGAGGCAGTAGAATCCTAAGGTGGATGACTGGACAGTGTGCATTCAGACTGCGGATGAGGATACTGTTTTTCAGAAAGCAGGTATGTCTGGGATAAAGATTCTATCACAACTCCCTCCTTGTTATACTAGGTTTAAATTTGCAAGGAGATTTTTGTAAGGAACATTAAAAAATGTGTGTGTCCGCTTCAGTTTAAAATGGTAGAGTACATTTTGCTATCCCATGCCAATCTCATTCTGCTGTTTGTCTAGACCAGGCCTCAGTGATATATATGAGTTTGGCTCCAAGGCAGTTCTTTCATCTGGAACTCTATATATCAACAGCGAGCCTGCAGCATACGTGGACTACTGCACCCTTCTTAAATCTTCGTTCGAGAAGTCAAGCCGAGAGAGAGAGAGAGAGAGAGAGAGAGAGATTTGATAGCCATGCAGTTATTTTAGCACTGCATCACTTTACACTGTAGAACTCAGGCTATTACAGGTATCTCAGTGTCTCTTTCTCTATGTTTAAATTTGTAGATCTTACTGCTCTAGATGCCTGCTTCTACCTCAGGCAATTTAAATAAACAGTCTTCTACTAGATGGCCTAATTTTTCAGGGGGAAAATATTTTAAAAAATGGTTACTGCTTTGATAACATACAGCAGAATCAAGAGCAGAAAGAGAGAGAAAGGGGATTAAGGACTGTAGGAGGACAGCTAGACTGATTAGGCAAAATACAGGTAGATGCAGATCTAAAAATTTTATTTATGCAACTACGTAACCCTGACTTGTCACATGGTTCAAAGTGCAATCTTGAACAGCGTTACACCCTTTTAAGTCCATTGATGTTTCGGGCTGAACTGTCAATATACTATTGCATATGCTTTTCTCCAGAGTCATTCTGCATTTAGCACTCGCCTCCCTTCTGTACTCTTCACGGCAGCTCTTTCCCCCTGATTTTGGACTGGCATCTCTGCAGTGGGGCTGCGTGTTCCCTGCTTGCTCCCTGCCCCGTGCATACTCTAGAGTCAAGTACGAGACCAGGACAAAGACTAATGAGGGAATCTCAGCACATTGTCCTGATCTTAGTCCATTGGAGCTAACAAGATAGTGGCAGTGGCAGTGAGTAGAGTTCAGCTTTCAATTCACTGATGCCCAGGGTATTATCTGAGAGGTAAACTGACATTTCAGAGATATTGACTTGGAAAAGAATTGCAGTTACCTGCCAAGAAGCAATATGATTTGAATTCTGTCATTTTCATGGCCACAAAGTACTATTGTTTAACTTCTGGGAAGATGCAATATTCTTAGCATAGGAAGACTTCCCTGATCAAAGATCCCCAGAGGATCCAAATGAAGAACTGCACATTTACAGAGCACTCCTAAGCAGTCTTGTACCCTTCTAAGTATACTGAAGTCCATGCAAACTGACTGTTCAGAATTGCCTATAGCTGGTGAAAGAAACCTTATTTCTTATTGTACTGAATCACAAGGTAAAATGGAAAATAAAATTTTAAAAATCCACTATGCTTCTAGTTCATGGATGGAACTTTTCTCCCTAGTGAATGACATCCCATCTAGAAATGCTGATGATGTCTGTAATGAGTTTGCTAGTCACTGTATGGATCTGTTCTCTGATTTTCTGTGGTCTCATTAATTCCTTTCATTTCGTAGTGCATTATCATGCATTTTTATTTCATGCTAAAGAGGCTGTAGCTACTAAGATTTATTAAACTCTGAATATTTCTGTGCTTTTAAAAAGAGGGCTTTTGGTTTGAACCACGTAACCATCAAACAGAAACTTTTTTTTTTTAACTCGGACTGATTTTTTTTTTTTTTTTGGTCTACATTTTTCACCATATTTAGTAAAAGATGACCAATTTATTTCATTATTACCTCATCTTTTTAAAACCAGTAACTAGCATTTGCTTCATGGTCTAAAAGATCTCTCTCTTTTTTCATTTTTGCTGCAATGGATAGACTTTATTTTTACATGTTAAATGTTATTTGATTATTGCAGGGATCATTTCCTAGAAAAAGAGCTCATTAGCAGAAATCATTTGCATATGCCACACAACCCTGACATCACCAGAAGGTGTCCTAAATTACATCAGCTCAGTTTCTACCTTAAAATGCTTCTTGAATTATAATGGTCATAATAAAACCTTACTCCCATCATACTTTTCCAATTACTTTCTCCTATGTGGCCACAGTGGCATGAGGAAGATTTCCATCTGTCTGCTTTATATGTTTTGGTTATTTTCCCATTTTTTTTCTGCGGGAAAATATTAGAAAATTTGTCAAAATTCTCACAGGGGGTTTGAACAATGGAGCCCAGAAGCAAGTTTTTTTTTGGGTGGGGGTGGGGGGAGTAAGAAAGAGCACAGTAAAATTTAAAGATTCCAGAGCTCTGCTCCTGTGAGCTCCTGCCCAAAATGAGGCCCGATTATTTGATTTATATTTTATAGTGTCATCCTAAGCAGAGTCACTCCCATCTAAGTCTATTGAATCCAGTGGGCTTCAAAGGGTGTAACTCTACTTAGGGTGGCACTTGTAGTTTAACAACTGTTGCCTCTAGTGATGGTCTGTCTACAGGAGCTACTCATTACAGTACACTAAAAGTCTTCAATGTGGCACCTATGGGTGCCATGGGACCTACCATTTTGTTTCTTGGTGCCCTCTTCTTTGTTCCCCAAGTATCTGTGGGTTCAACAAGGTTTGAGACCCCTTCAAAATACAATACTGGGTTTGATGGACCAATGATCCAACTCCATATAAGGCAGCTCATTAGCAGAAGTCATTTGCATATGCCACAACCCTGACATGTGTCTCCAAGAGCTAGACCTGATGTTCAGATGAATCCTCTCCACACTACTTGGACGTTTCATTTGAACAAAGTTCTCATGGACAAGGACATTCCATTGCGCAGTGAACTATCACAAAGACGTGCAAAGGCAGAAAGTCTACTAACCACACCTCTGCTCTATTGCTCGGTATTTGTAAAAAGCTTTTAACCAAACACGTATTGCTCAACCCCCACAAGAGACATTCCTGAAACATGAATTACAGTCTGGCATGTGCTGTTCCCACAGCAGCTGCTATAGCTGACCAGATGATCATTGCAGGCAAAACGAAGCAGTTTCAAGCAATGATGGCTTGCCAGGTTTGGAATGACAGGGGATATGAGTGAAGGAATTGGAAGGGAATGGTAAGGCCCTGGGTTAACATTAAGCCGGGGTGGGGGGGGGGGAGGAGCTTCTTTGCTTTGGTAGTACTGATCTCCAAATATAAAAGGGCAATACAATGTCTGTAAATGTCCTTTCCATTCTGTAGGGTGGTCGGTTACTGTAGTTCCTGACCCTGTGATTTCTAAATATATCCATCCTAAATAGAAACAACGCTGTCAGTAGGCCTGGAGAATAAAGGTCTGTACTTTTAATAGAGGTTTAATGAGATGTTATTTCATCCACGCCATGAAAATTTTCAACTACCCACCCATTGCCACACAGTAAACCTCTTTAAAGGAAGAGGAAATTTTTATCCAATTAAGGTGACAACCCTAAATATAAGAGCTATCAGAGCATCAACACTCTGGCGTGTGCAGAGGTCTTGCATACATCAGTACCACAGAGCATGTTCACACATCTGTGGAGTATGCAGGCTGGGTCTGAGTTCCTGCCCTGTGTCACGTGTAACAATCACAGGAGTTGTGGATTATCCAATGCCTGATAAGGATCAGGACTGCAGTGCAGATGGAGAAGGGACTTCTCTGAAAACTGTTATGGGAGGGCTGTATGGGATTCATTGAGGGAACACTTGCAGGGCTTTTTTGTTGAGCAGGAATGCACAGGAATGCAAATAGTTCCCCAGGAGTGGGGAGAACTGGGCTAAAATCCCCCTCAGCAAGAAAGCTTACTGGATGACCTTAGACCAGTTACCAGCCCTTGGCCTAACCTACGTCTAGGGTTGCCAACAGGTTTGGAGAAGTGTCCTGTCCCTTTAATAGAGACTAGGCTTCCCAATCCCCAGGTCCCAGCGGGGGATCCCCTGGTTTTACAGGCTTCCCCCCTCCCCCAGCCAGCTGGCTGGCGGGGGAAGCTCCACTCCCACAGCCATTATGCACCTCCAGGAACGATTCCCATAGGGAATGATGGGGAATTGATCCACGGGTGTCAGGGGCTCTGGGGGGGCTGTTTTTGAGGTAGAGATACCAAATTTTCCTTGTAGCATCTAGTGCCTCTCCCCAAAATACCTCCCAAGTTTCAAAAGGATTGGACCAGGGGGTCCAATTCTATGAGCCCCAAAAGAAGGTGCCCCTATTCTTCATTATTTTCTATGGAAGGAAGGCATTCTAAAAGGTGTGCTGTCCCTTTAAATGTGATGGCCAGAACTCCCTTGGAGTTCAATTATGCTTGTCACACCCTTGCTCCTAGCTCCGCCCCCAATGTCTCCTGGCTCCACCCCCAAAGTCCCCAGATATTTCTTGAATTGGACTTGGCAACCCTAATAGAGACTGCAGTGCATGGAAAGGTGCATCTGAAGCAGGGCTTTTTTTTAGCAGGAATGCACAGGAACGCAGTTCCGGCTGGCTTGGTGTCGAGGGGTGTGGCTTAACATGCAAATGAATTCCTGCTGGGCTTTTTCAACAAAAAAATCACTGTGTAAAACAATGGTGATATCAGAGTGTGTGGTCTAATATGCAAATGAGTTCCTGCTGGGCCTCATCTGAAGCTTTTTATAGCCTGGAGGTAATATCCCACTATGCCTCTATTAAAGGGATGGGACTTTCCCCCCTAGCGAGTGACATCCCGCTATGCCTCTCTTCCAGGAATGGGGCCTTTTCCCCTTCCAGAAAGTTGGTATCCCTGCCTGCCTGCCTCACAGAATTTTTAAGGAGGGGGACTGAGGAGGTGAGAAGAACCATTTGTGCTGCTCTGAGTCTCAAGGAGGAAGAGTGAGATAAAAATATAATGGGTAGAGCTTCTTCTCCTCAATAGATAGGAAAACTCCATGTTGCCTCCAACTCAGATCTTTGGATTGGAGCCACACAGAACAGCTAAGCACTGACATATTTGTTTGACTCACTGTTTCCCCCTGGATTTGAATCTAAACAATGATGACCTTATAAACTTAGCTTGTTATGCCTGTTTGCATCTGTTGAAACATTTCATTACGTTAAGAGAGCCAGTTTGGTGTAGTGGTTAAGTGTGTGGACTCTTATCCGGGAGAACCGGATTTGATTCCCCACTCCTCCACTTGCACCTGCTGGAATGGCCTTGGGTCAGCCATAGCTATTGCAGGAGTTGCCCTCTCAGCCCCACCCACCTCACAGGTGTCTGTTGTGGGGGAAGAAGACATAGGAGATTGTAAGCTGCTCTGAATCTCTGATTCAGGGAGAAGGGCGGGGTATAAATCTGCAATTCTTCTTGTATGTTTGTATGCTAATTTGCTGTGCAACCTCTGCCTAATATGCATAGACTGGAGAGTTTAATTTCACTTTGAGGACATGTGCCTGCACACAAAAGCTCACACTTTGAATAAAACTTGGCTGGACTTCCACTTTACTCACTAGAAGGAACTTTTAATGGTGTAGTGTCTTTCTAATCAAAGAAATGGGACTTTTCCTTTGTTCGGTTCTGTGTTTTAAAATTAGTAGCCCGGATGTTTATGAATTTCTGCATCACACAGGAATATAGTTATGGATTTTCTACTTCTGCTATGATTGTTATTGCCTGTGTTGAATACTTGGGGGAACAGGAACATTAAACATTTAGATTAATAAATATAATCATGTTGGTGTGCATCTGATTTGCAAAGAGTTTTCCAGTGCACCTAGGCCTTTAAGAGTGAAAGATCAGGTGAGTAAGGTTGACAATGAGTTTATCACAGGTGATCTCAAAGCAGGTTACTGGACTAGGCACACTGCATGTCTGGTCTAGTCTGGGAATTCCAAGGTTCAATGTTCCAGCATGCCTGTCTGACTCAACTTTACAGGGCCTGATCAGAGACAAAAATGCGTTGTAACCATATTCATTAATGGAAAAGCAAGGGGGGGTGGGGCTCTCGCTTTGCAGCAGAGGCAGTGCCACTAATCAGCTTGGGTAAGTAGATTAAAGCTTGGCAGAAGGACTGCTATACCATCATGTAATTGAAAACAAATGTCTCGCTTCTGTACAAGAATGTTGAAAGATCAGGGAGAGAATCTCCCACAAGCAATACATATTTAAATTGACTCGTTGTAAAGGAAAGTTACCTAGCTTTGCATTGGAAAGACCAAAAGGAGGCCCCAGACGTGCATCAGAGTGTGAGGCTTCTCTTGAGATACCCCAAAACGTACTATTAACATAATATGAGCATTTCTTTAATTTGGTGATGCTGGGAATCCCACAATGCCCATGCTTAGCAGAAGATTACTAGGATGACTTCAACTTGCTGAAGCAACTTTGTGTGCAGTCCACATTGCCATCATCTCAGGAAAAAAAATTGAGCATCCAAATACTTTTCTTTTTTTTAAATAAGTGATACTAAAAGGGACCCTTCAGTCCCTCTCATACTATTTCTGGGCATGCCTGAATGTTGTTTATAAAAGACAGGAAGTACAAGAGACATTTTTTAAAAAAATCAGATCTACATTCTTATTAAGGGCTGACCCAAGACATTTTCCTTTCCTGGTTAGCTGAAATGAGCAACTCAGGGCTTTCTTTGCATATTAAGCCACACACCCCTGATGTTGCCTGTAATGTACTGGGATCAGCACAGTAACAGACCAGAGTCGGAGAGTGATTTCAGCAAGCTTTACTTCAGGAACACACGCACACAGACTGAGCTGTTCAAACTTCCCGCTCCTTTATACAATTCTTCCCCCCTTCTGATTGGTCCTTAACTATCTACATGGATTGGCTATTTACAGGGCCCTAAGGGCCTATCAGGGTACAGTATGAGCCTGGATGTTGATTGGCTACTTATGTTTCAATCCTTCCCCTGATTGGGCACGCTTAGGCCTTTTCTGGAACCCTGGTGTGGAGTTCAAGCTCTGGCTTGTTCGGCTTCCCTCCAAAAGTAACAGTTCTCCCATTTGAACCTAGGACACAACATTGCCAATTCTCCAAGAGCTTACAGGGCTCTTAGTACAGGACCTACTGTAAGCTCCAGGAGGACTGGCTACATCAGGGGGGTATGGCCTAATAGGCAACCGAGTTCCTGCTACAAATAAAGCCCTGAGCAACCTGAAACTTGCACCATTCTGTTGCCACTACTGCTTTTTTTCAAAGGATCCTGGGAAGAATCTCTCAAACTTGTCACTCCCTACAATGACTTATAGTTGTCCAGTCAATTTGGCCCTACACATGTTCAGATGATAGAAGAAACATAGAGCTGGAAGGGGTCTCAAGGGCCATCTATTCTAAACCCCTGCACAACACATAACATTTAGAACTACCTCCTCCCCTCCCCCCCCCCACACTCTTCCAGTTACCCTGCTCTATGCATAGAGGAAGGTAAAAAATCTCCAGGATCTCTGGCCAACCTGGCCTGGAGGAAAATTCCTTCCTGATCTCAAAGTGGTGACGGGCATTACCTCTGGCATGTAAGAAAGGGTAAAGAGAGCCGAGCACTGGCTCATCCCTCCCTACCATCCCTCTCACAATCTGCCTAAACTAATAGAATGAATAAAAAAACCACACTGTGAATAAAGGCTGCTCAACTTGTATTGAATAGTGTATACTCAACCTAAGTTTTATCCAAATAAAACTCTATATTAAAATCACTAAACCCATTTTTCTAGCATGAATCAAAGAACAATCTCAAAAGTTTCAGTTTATATCAAATTTCAATTAGGACAATAATAATGAAGTTCCAACTTGATAATAATAATGAACTTCCAACTTGATAATAATGAATAATAACTTGACAATAATAATGAAGTTCCAATGAAGTAATAATTAAGTTCCAACTTGAAGTTCCAAGCTAAATGTGATGAGCACCTAGGTTTCAACTTATTTTGTCAATAATCTTCCTCAGAAGATGGTCAACTTTGAAGGTGTTTTCAATACAATTTCTTCCATGGAGTTGTCTGGAATCAATGTCGCTATAATATAGTGGGTTTTTAGGCACTGAAGGCGTAGATGACTGGGGAAGGCAATGGCAAACCACCCCGTAAAAAGACTGCCATGAAAACGTTGTGAAAGCAACATCACCCCAGAGTTGGAAACGACTGGTGCTTGTACAGGGGACCTTTCCTTTTTCCTTAGGCATTGAAGAGGCGAGGTGGTAGTGATAACAAGCTCTTTATTGAGTACAGCGTGGTGGTGGCTGCACTAACTGAACTGAAGAAAGGAGCCCGCTGGGCCAACTATATACAACATTGGGTTCCCATGCTAGCATGTTATTGGGACATTCAAACCAGCAGGGGGTCTGTGATTGGAGCAGGGCAGTTGAGATTTGGATCCTACTGCCCATTGTTCCTAAATTCCCAAGCTCAGTCCTTCAGGCTCCAATAAGCCAGGCAGGAACACCATTTGGTAACACAAGATTCACATACATAACAGTCTCAAAGTGCCAAATTTATACAGGAAATAAACCACTCTCTGAATTCTCTTAATGAGGCACAGAAGCCTTCCAACTCTGACAGTGTTTTTAGCTGAAGACTCTTTTGGTTTAATTTCAGTCCATTGGTTCTGAGGCAACAGAAAACAACTGCACTATATGACAGCCCTTCAAATACTTGAAGATGGTCATCATATCACCTCTCAGTCATCGCCTCTTCAAGCTAAACATACCAGCTCCTTCAGCTTTTCTTCATAGGACTGCTCACCATCTTTGTTGCCTCCTCTGGACACATTGCAGCTTTATATCCTCCTTAAACTGCAGTGCCCAAAACTGAACACAATACTACACGTGAGGTCTAATCAGAGCAGAGCAAAGTGATACTATCGCTTCACGTGATCTGGACACTATACTTCTATTCAGAGCCTTTTTGGTAGAAAAAGACCAGCAGGAACTCATTTGCATATTAGGCCACACCTCTGATGTCACCATTATTTCACATAGGACGTTTTTGTAGAAGGAGTCCATCATGGACTCATTTGCATATTAGGCCACACCTCCTGATGCCAAGCCAGCCGGAACTGCGTTCCTGCTCAAAAAAAGTCATGTTTCTATTGATGTAGCCCAAAATTGCATTTGCCTTTTAGCTGCTGGATCACACTGCTGACTCAACAGTATATGGCCCATTAAGACCCCTCAATCCTTTTCCTAAGTACTACTTTTCCTAAGTACGATCCTTTTCCTAGGTGCCAAGACAATTCTTTCCCCTCCTATAATTATACATTTGATTTTTAAGTACTCTAGGTACCAGGCCTATCTAATTATTAAAGAGAAGCCAGATTAGAGCAGGGATGGCTGGCAGCTTGCAAGAGGGCATCCAAATATATTCTTTTGCCTCTGCAATGTATCAAGATGGTGTTGCATACAAAGGGTTGCCTATGGCCCATCATGTCAACGTCATTTACCACAAACACACTCTTACACAAACCTAGTCATTTCATAACATGAAACTAATAGGGTTGTGCCTGTTTGCATCCAATTTCATGTGAATTTTGGTGTCCTGCCCTGTGGAGTTCTGGATCTTGGACATTATATCCTGATATGCTCAGGAATTAGTAGAGTAATCCCATTTTCATGGTAGTGCAATCTTGCTTTTTGCCCATGTAGTTATAGATTTCATGGTGGATCACAAGCTATTTTTGTTGGAGAGTATTCAGGTCTATAAATTGTGTTCGGTAAAAGCTCTGAGCAGAGGGTTGGCAACTGGCCCAGAGGGGAAGAAAACCTGTCCCTTTAATAAACGCTTAATGAGATGTTAACTACCAGTTGATGCTATTGACATCCTTACCATGAAGAGTCTCAGCTGCCCATTTCCACACATTAGGCCTCTATTAAAAGGGCAAGGCATTTTTCTCCAGGCCAGTTAGCAACCCTTGAGACTTATTCTGTTAGCAGATGGAGATTTAGGCCAGCCGTATTGGTTCATAACATAGTTCTTTGGATGGAGATATTCAGTAAGATACTTCGCAAAAGATACTTGCTATAGAACTGACCTTGGGCTAGTCTAAGTGACTTCACAGGAGCATTGTGGAGTGGGAAGACTCCTTCTTCAGAGGAAGAATGCGATGGATTCTCCAGTCATGTGTTAGCTTGTTAGTGAAAAGGCATTTGCAGAGAAGAGTTGGCAAGTGTGTGTGTGTGTATGTGCCATCAAGCTACTTCTGACTTAGGGTGGACCTAAGAATGAATGAATGAACTCCAAAACATCTCAGCAGCTGCCGCCTTGCTCACAGGTCCTGCAAACTGCCCATTGGCAAGTAGCTGAATGCACAATTCTTTCTCCACCCACTGACCCTCCTCAGCAACCTGTGCTTCAGCAGGATTCCCCCATTTTCTGTAGAAGGCTCTGAAATCAGAAATAAGCACATCAGGGAACGGGGTGGGGAAGGTTGGAGGAAATGTTGTACATAAATTGGTGGTCAGGGAAGGGTTAAGCACTCTAGCTCACTCTCAGGCTGCAGTCAGGCGAGCAGTTTGATACAGTTTTCTTGTGAATTTAAAGTGTATGAACAGACAGTGACATTTGCCTTCCATTTCCCAGTCATTAGCACCCCATTCTGATCCACCTTCAAAGCAGAGTTATTAGGTACCTGGTCATTACAGATATCAGCACTTTTACCCTGTGTTCCCAGATGTTTGAACTTCCTTGTTGGGAACTGAAACCGGTTGGGAAGTGTGAACTTTCAGGTGCATCTCTGCCTTTATTCCCACCCCCCTCCCAAGTTTTTGGCTATGCGCACCCATAACATTTAAAAAGCCACATCCAGACAGCACACTTCATGGTGGATGCAAAGCACTAATCTGGACAATTGAACACGGGTGAGCAAGTGATAGGTGAAGCCACCCCAGAGTGTGCTCCCTGATCAAACCTTCTGGGTACAACTTAAATTGGTGCAATTAGAGTTGCAGCCAGACCACACCAAGCTTGTCATGTGACCACAGTCTCAGTCTCACTTGTAAAATCCCCACCTCCTCCTGCACTGGATCTGAACAGCCCTTCCACTCAATCTGATCCCATTTCCCTCCCTTACTACAGGCCCCATTCCACATGTGCACATCCCATGGTGCTCAGCATAGGCTTTTTGTTTGTGTGTGACCAAAGAGGGGACTTCTTTTCACCTGAAAAATGGTTGGAACAAGGGTTGCCAGCTGCCTGGAGAGAGAGAAAATGTCCTTTTCCTTCAAAAGAAACTTATTCTGTGGAAATGGCAGTCAAGGCTTTTCATGGCATGGAGAAAAATAGCACAATCTGGTGAATAACATCCCATCAAGCCTCTTATTAAGGGGGAAAGATATTTTTTAGTTCGGGCAGTTGGCATGATCCAACCCCATGTATTACCACTAACTAGCACACATGTATTTATTGCTTGTCAATCAATCAATCAATCAATCAATCAATCAATCAATCGTTTTATTTATATCCCACCCTCCCCGCCGAAGCAGGCTCAGGGCGGCTAACAGCATTAAATCAGCACAATAGGTTATACAATAATATTTAAAAACAATAACTAATTAACAATTTAATTAAAATTCTAAAATTGATAAAATTAACATCGTGGTGCTATTTCAGCAGTTGGTAAAAATCACTTAAGCAGTCTCTCTATCTTTTAATCGGTGAAGGCCATCCTGAAGAGGATGGTCTTGCAGGCCCTGCAGAACTGTTCAAAGTCCCGTAGGTCCCGCACTTCTTCCGGGAGCTGGTTCCATAGGTGTGGAGCTACAATGGAGAAAGCCCGCGTGCGGGTACTCTGTAGTTTTGTTTCCTTCGGCCCAGGGATAGTCAGCAGGTTCTTCCCTGCTGACCTCAGTGCTCTTTGGGGTTCATATGGGGAAAGACGGTCCCTCAGGTAGGCAGGTCCTCGGCCATATAGGGCTTTAAAGGTAATAACCAGCACTTTGTAGCGAATCCGGTATGTAACTGGCAACCAGAGCAGTCCGCGCAGCCCTGGCTGTATGTGCTCCCATTTTGGGAGCCCTCGTAACAGCCTAGCCGCCGCATTCTGCACCAGCTGCAGTTTCTTGGTTCGGCACAGAGGCAGCCCCATGTAGAGGGCATTACAGTAATCCAGTCTCGAGGTGACCATTGCATGAATCACTGTTGCTAGGTCCCGGCGCTCTAGGAAGGGGGCCAACTGCCTTGCCCGCCTTAGATGGAAGAAGGCTGACTTAGCAGTGGCTGCTATCTGGGCCTCCATTGATAGTGAAGACTCCAGTAGAACTCCCAAGCTCCTGACCCGGGAGAGGTATTTCCCTCCCCAGAGTGCCCCGACCCATGCAAAGGACTACTGTCTTTGCTGGATTCAGCTTCAACCCACTCAGCCTTAGCCAAGTTGCCACGGCCTGCAGTGCCAGGTCTAAATTCCCTGGGACGCAGCCAGGCCGGCCATCCATTAGCAGATAGAGCTGGGTGTCATCTGCATATCAGTGACACCCAAGCCCGTACCTCCGGGCAATCTGGGCAAGGGGGCGCATATAGATATTAAATAGCATCGGTGAGAGAACTGCTCCCTGGGGCACCCCACAATCTAGTGTGCGCCTCTGGGACAGCTCACCCCCAATTGCCACCCTTTGTCCCCGATCCTCGAGGAAGGAGGAGAGCCATTGTAAAGCCAACCTCCTAACCCCTACGTCGGCGAGGCGGCAGGTCAGTAGCCGATGGTCGACCGTGTCGAACGCAGCCGACAGATCTAACAGAATCAGCACCGCCACACCACCTCGATCCAGATGCCACTGGAGGTCATCCGCCAAGGCGACCAGCACTGTCTCCGTCCCGTGACCTGGACGAAAGCCGGACTGGCAAGGGTCTAGGACGGAAGCGTAATCCAGAAAACCCTGTAACTGCAACGCCGCTGCCCTCTCAATAGTTTTACCTAAAAACGGTAAATTAGAAACCAGTCGGTAGTTTGCCAATTCGGCCGGATCTGCTATACTTTTTTTCAGGAGGGGATGGACCATAGCCTCTTTCAAGGGGGTTGGAAAACGCCCCTCCAGGAGGGATCTATTTATGATGTCCCGTAAAGGACATCTAAGCTCCCTCTGGCAAGATTTAATTAGCCAAGAGGGGCACGGGTCCAGATCGCAAGTTGCTGGGCGTGCAGAGGAGAGAATTCCATCAACTTCCTCCAGGCTGAGTGGGTTGAAGTGGTCCAGAACTAAACCGGAAGACAGGCATGGAGCCTCCAGTTCATGTACTGTATCCAATGTGATGGGCAAGTCCTGGTGGAGCCACGTGATTTTGTCTGCAAAAAATTTCGCAAAAGCCTCGCAGCCTATTTCTAATTCTCTAACATTTGGTCTGCCTTGATGCAGTGTAGTTAAGTATCCGATTATTCTAAACAATTGTGCCGGGCGCGAATTTGCAGACGCAATCCTGGCCAATCCTTGCTTGTGCAACATGAGGATCATGGAATACCAGCTGCATGGGGGGCAAGAACAGGGGGATCCTGTGTTCTCATTCTCTTCTTTGGGGTTTCCCAGGGGCATCTGATTGACCACCATAGGAGACAGGATACTGAACTAGATGGACCCTTGATTTGATCTAGCAGCTCCATCCCTTGACAGATGCACATTGTAGAGACTGGCTGCAGTCCTAAGGACACTTTCCTGAGAGTAAGCCCTATTGAATGGCAGGGGGTTTACTTCTAAGTAGACCTTAGGATTGCTCCCTAAATCACTATATGGAGCTCAGTATACAACTCTAAGCCCTGACCTGGATAACCCAAGCTAGCCTGCTCTTGGCAGATCTCGGAAGCTAAGCAGGGTTGACCCTGGCTAATATTTGGTTGGGAGACCTCCTTGGAATATCATGTTGTGACACAGAAGCAGGCAATGACAAACCAGCTCTGAATAGTTGGTAATACCGGATGTGATGTCCCAGTGTCTCAGCCTCCAGAAGCAAGTGACCACAGAATTGTAGGCAGAGAGGCAGACACTGAGGGCGTTTTCGCACTGACCTTAATTGGTAACGACGCCCCTCTTCACCGCGCAGGATCTGCGCGGATTTCGCACTAATTGCCGCGGAGCACCCGGAAGAGCCGGAAAGTCCTGCGGCTTTTGCAGCTCAAATGGAAACTGGTTTTTGGCGGTTTCCGTTTGCGCCGCAAAAGCCGGGGGACTTTCCGGCTCTTCCGGGTGCTCCACGGCAATTAGTGCGAAATCCACGCAGATCCTGCGCGGCGAAGATGGGCATCGCTACCGATTAAGGTCAGTGCGAAAACGCCCTGAGTGTCTTTCTCTTTACTGTCACTGACTCCCTTTGAAATGTAAATCAACACTCTTTAGGGAAAGGAAACTTCCTTCCGTCTCCTCCCTTCCTCTCTCCCCAGTCTCTCTCCCCCGCCCTCATCTGTTAGTTAGCCTAGGAACTGACTCTCTACCATGCACTATTGAGAATGTATTTCTAGAATAAAGTTATTATTTTGTTTCAAACTGACACGTGGCTCTAACTTTGTAGTTTTGCAAGCACATGTTTGATTTGGGACAAGCACTGCTGCATTAAAACCAAGTGAACTCTGTTAACTAAAGAAGTATCCGGATCATCAAAACCTTCCTTCATGAATGTCTTTTCCCTTGAAAACCCTACAGGGTCGTCATAAGTCAGCTATGACTCAACAGCAATAAAAATACCACTTTATGACAATAAAGGTATTGACTAACAAAAAAAATCACTCTACATAAGAAGCAAAGAAAAAAAGCTAATAAGGTTAATACAGGAATACTAAGTTTTATCTGTTGATCTGTCTATACCTTTACTCTTCTGTTAGAACTTGTCTTTCTGTTTTGCAGTTGCTTCTATGGGATTTTTTTGTTAGTGTAGTAAATATTTTTTGGGGGAAAAAACTGCAAAGCAGTATTGCATTCTTTAAACTGTGCTTTTATTGTCTTTTGTAACTGTAGATTAGGATAGCATCTAATCATTTTTTCCCTTTTCACAGGGCATAAAGTATCATATAATTAGCTGCCTATGCTGAAGCCGCATGACATGGATTCAGCATTATTAGGCAAACACACCCTCTTGTGCCTCACAGGTGTGGGAAAACTTTGAACTTATTCCACAGCCAAGATCGATTACTCTTTATACGTAAACATGGGACCAGGATGGAAATTGCCCTTTCTCTTTTATACAGTGCAGTAAACCACCAATAATTTCCATATTATTCTAAGGGGAGTTCCAGAATTACCTTCAAATATTCTTTTTCAGTCTGTCTCCTTTTCAAAATCTAGGTTTTATAGTCCTAAAAAATCTGAAGTTGAAGACCAAATAGCCATCATCCTGGGAATCACAACATAATGGGCTATTTCTAATTTTCCTTCTTTGGGCTACATGCAATGGTGTTGTAGTTTGTCCAATAGAGATATCACTGGATGGATTCATGGCTTTCAGCAATGGATGATGGGGACAGTAGAAATAGAATGAACAACTAGTTTAGAGGCAAGTTGCTGAGAAGGTGCATTATATCAGTGTAATGCAGCAAAAATAACCAACTCTTGTGTCATAGGTTGGATCCATTGACTCTGTTCCGCTAAGTGAAATTCTATGACTCCCTTCTACCAAATCTTCCTCCCAATGGAGAGTTTTCCTCCAATAACAACAACAACAGAAGAAGAAAAAGAAGAAGACTACTGCTTCTCCAGCAGAAAGTCATTCTACATTGGAGGATGTTTTTTCTCCCTTGCAGGAAGGCTCAACAGGTGAGACTCATAGGATCTAACTTACTGCATAGGATTATAGTATCCAACCCTCCATTTCTATTGTGCCCAGAGGACTAGAGCTCATTTCTTGAGATATATGAAGGGTTGTCCTTAACAGACCTATTACAGTGAACAGCAGTGTGAGTAATGCTTCTCTACCAGTACCACCAAATAATATAGCACTTTATCCTAGACTTCATATCAAATGGCTGATCTTGGAAGAGCCCTGTGGCGTAGAGTGGTAAAGCTGCAATACTGCAGTCCAAGCTCTGCTCACGACCTGAGTTCGATCCTGGCGGAAGCTGGGTTCAGGTAGCCGGCTCAAGGTTGACTCAGCCTTCCATCCTTCCGAGCACCCTGCTTGCGAGGGGTAAAGTGTAGATGACTAGGGAAGGCAATGGCAAATCACCCCGTAAAAAGTCTGCCATGAAAATGTCATGATGCGACATCACCCCAGAGTCGGAAATGACTGGTGCTTGCACAGGGGACTACCTTTAGGTTTGATTTAATTCCATTAATTTACTAGTTTGGAGCAACAGGTTAATGCTCTCTCGAACTGTCTCTGTCCATCTGACTCTTGGAGGGGCAGACTTATCAATAGGAACCAGAGATGAATGGCTAACAGCCTCAAATTTTAGTAAGGTAATCAATGGGAAATGGTCACTGTCCAAGCTCTCACCCACTAAAAAGTCCACATAAATTTTCTCAGATTGGGAGAAGTGATAACATAATCGACAACACTGCTGCCTAATCTGGAACTAAATGTGTACTCCCCCAGCAAGTCATGTTGCATAGACCGATTTAATATAGATCTATTAGAGGGGATACAAAAATTTGCCAGAAATACTCCCGCTGCATTAACATGGGTTTTTTTTAGAATTCTTTGCAAAAATCAGGAATTCAGGGAGGGAGTTGTGCAGGTCAAGGCCCAAGGATTTACATAACACGTAATTATCTTTACCTATTCCAGCGTTAAAATCACCCATAGTTATAAATTCGGCAAAGGGGTACTCCTGCTGCAGATTCTCAATATACATGCTGAAACTGTTCCATTGTGCTGAAAGGTCCCCTCTGTTTAGACAAGGGGGTAAATATACATTAACCATTATTAGGGCTGACAGTTTAAGCAAAAGCGCCTGGGCCAGTGAAGAGCAAGGGGGCAGAAAAATAGTATCCACTTTAATCTGGTAAGAAATTAAACAACACAGGCCTGCTCTACAGCGGCCCATTTGCTTAAGCTTAATTGCTGGTGTGGAATAGGATTTATAATGTTCAAATTGTATTTCAGTCTGAGCCCAAGTTTCCTGGCATAATATAATATCAAATTGTTTCAGGAAAGTCCGACAATCTGTGCTAGCCATCTTTTTCTTCCAACCTGCAATATTCCAGGATAAAATCTTTAGGACTGGTTCTTGGGCACCTTTGAATAGTCAGTTGGACTCCGATATCTTATCCAGAACTCTCCCCTGCTCAAGAAATACACTGCCATTTTTGGTGGAGTTTTTGAATGTCATTATTGGGAGAGGAGCCTCTGTGGGTAGATGTAATAAATCATCAGAATTGGAGATGATTTGGGGCTCTATTGAGGATAGTGGAGTATAATCAGTATTGTGGGAGGATGGGTAGGTTCCAACGTCACGACATGGGGATTTAACTTGCGCTTCCATGCAAGGGACCAGTGAGATCAAAGTTGAGCTGGGCTCAGTAGTCAGTGTGCAATTGCCATTCACTCCAATCCGGGAAGTGTCCTGCAGGGCCGGGTCGCAGTTCTGGTGCAGACTTGCTTGCATTTCCAACCCCTTAAGCAGCCCTCCATCTAACTCCTGGTGAGAAAGGACTCCAAAATTATAGTATTTTCAAAGTCCTGGAAACCACAAAGCTGGTGCCTCAAGGGAAATAATATTGAACAGGTGAAATCTTGTAAATACTTGGGGGTCTTTTTCCAATATAATCATAACTGGACAGTACAACGCAAGAAAGCAGTCATCTCAGCAAGGTGTAGTTCGTCTGCGGTGGTTAGCTTTTTTTACAAGAACGGCAACCAATTTGTCCCAGCTGCCATTCGTGTTTTTAATGCTAAAACAGTTTCTCAGTTGTTATATGGGATCCCCATTTGGGTTTGCACCCTCAATTTCCAACTTGAGCAAATTCAAGCGTTTTTACGCCGTATTTTAGGGGTCCCCAACTGTGTTAGCTATGCTGCAATGTGCCTAGAGACTGGAACCCATTTGATTGAGACCAGGGCATGGCTACTAACTATCAAGTTTTGGCTATGCTGACACTTCAGGGCAGACCCTGCTAGTTATATCCATATGATGCTAGCAGATTCCTTCGTTTCCAATTGGTATAGTCAGATCCAGAAGAAAATACATTCCATAGGTGTACCCCTGGACAACCTCTGTATGCTAAGTGAAACGCAGGCATTCAGAATCCTGAAACAAGAGAATCTTAGATATTGAGAAACAGTCCCTTTGTTCTTCTAGACATAAAACTTGTTCGCCTTTAGCATTTAGTATCTTCCCAGATCATGGGCTGCCTGCTGCCTACCTTTCCCAGATTACTTCATCCCAGTTACGCCACTCTTTTATGTTAGCAAGACTCAATGTTCTACCCTCAGTGGTACTGTCTGGGATGTTTGCCAACAGCCCTTATCAGGATAGAGTCTGCCCATGGAATGGAAGGCACCTTGAAACGGTCGCCCATGTCTTACTTCACTGTGATTTTTATGGGGAGTGCAGGACTGTATAATCAAACCTATTTTGTTTAATTTTTATGGATTACCTGAAGCAAAGTTAGTTTTTTTTCTACTATCTGACCAATGTTCCCATATCACAAGCCTAGTTGCAAAGTACCTTTTGGCTGCTGTAACAATCAGGGAGCAAAAGACTAGCTCCCCTTCTTGACGTTTGACTGGTTTTTATAGCTGAAACTCCATGTAAATTTGCCATGCTGTACTTTTCATTTCTATGCCAATAAAGGTATTTGGAAACTTGGAACCTTTAGGTTTTCCAAAATTCCTTTGGAGGTGAGGTCTCATTGCATTCCAAAATCCCTTCTTTGCAGGAAGTGGTCTGCACATCTAGACTGTGTAGCCTAGAGATGGATTCATATTGTGACTCTGTTTAAGGTTAGTGCTCCACAGCACTATCATTGGGTTCTAATTAAATGTTCTGTGTCTGAGAAATGTTAACCAAAATTATCATCCAGGCATTCTACAATGAGTATCCTGGTCTTGGCATATCCAGGCATGGCATCTCTGCTCAGTAGCTGTTTCCTCCCCTGTAGAAATAGGAGCATGGATGTCTGCTGACAGTAAAATGATAATTACAAAGGGCTCTGAACCGTAACAACTGATTATAAGAACTGCAGACTACTAGCCACCTAGTCATCTGACTCTTAACACAGCCATCTAGATGACCTTAGGTGTCAACAAACAAGACCTGAAGGTACCTGATTCTCACAAGTATAGTAGCTTTGAACAAGAAGGTCACATCTGTCATGGCTAGACTTTGGTGGACCTCTCCTTTGAACCATATTTGAGTATACTGGTAGTTGGAAAGTTTTGGATTCAGTATATATGTATTCTCAGTATGGCACATAAACCCAGGAGGAGGAAGAAGACGAAGATGATGATGATGAAGAAGAATTGGTTTATATCCCACCCATCACTACCTGAAGGAGTCCTGGAGTGGCTTACAATCTCCTTCCCTTCCTCTCCCCACAACAGACACCTGTGAGGTAGGTGGGGTGAAGAGAACTCTGAGAGAACTGTTACTGATCCAAGGTCACCCAGCTGCCTGCATGTAGAGGAGTGGGGAATCAAACCCAGTTTTCCAGATTATAGTCTGCCACTCTTAACTACTACACCAAACTGGCTCCAAAAGCCCAGAGGTCCACTTCTTCAGGATCTCTTACTAAGAGGCAAGACACTGGATAAGCCACATTTTCTGAATAATGAATAACTTTTTAAAAAAGATGGCTTAATGTTGTTATGATTTCTTTTATGTTGGCAGCCAACATCTAGTACTTCAATTTTTCTTGCCTCAGTTCCTTGAATGCCTCTCTGTGAGATCCTGTATTTATTTCATTTTTATTTGTTCTAGCCATTTTATTTGTTTTAGCTGCCCTGAGTCCGCCTGCGGAAAGGCTGGGATAAAAATCAAAAGTAATAATAAATAAATATCCCACATTCTTAGCAGTAGCAATAGCACCTTAATGACTACCAAAACTTGTATTCAAAACTTTCCAACTACCACTATACTCAAATATGGTATTTGTGTCAGCATATGAACTTTTGTAAGTAATCCAATTTTGTAATCCAATAAATAAAAAATAAATACAGCAGTGCTCACTTATTCAGATATAGTTTCTAGATACAAAAGTGGTGTCCTGGTATGAGCTTTTGTGAGTCATTGCTCACTTTTTCAGACATAGCTTCTTTCTTTCTTTCTTTCTTTCTTTCTTTCTTTCTTTCTTTCTTTCTTTCTTTCTTTCTTTCTTTCTTTCTTCCTTCCTTCCTTCCTTCCTTCGTTCTCTTTGCAGCAGGAGAAAACGCAAAGAAGAAATCAGCATTGGCCTCCTCCACTTTAAATTATATTCACCCTTCGTCTAAGCGGGTTCAGAAACAGCCCATTTTTGAAATGTGCAGTGCAATCCAAAGCAGAGTTACAACCCAAACATTCATTGGATTTAGAAGGCTATAATTCTGCTTAGAACTGTGCTGCAAGTCTTCTCCCATTCCATCTAGTTTGGCCTGTCATGACTGATAAGCAGAGCACCCACGGGGAAGATGTACAACAAACATTTCATGAGGAACTATGAGGCTCTGAGAGGAAGGGAAAAACAAGCCCTTCTGACCCCTGCATGGACTAGCTGAGTTCCTCCAAGCAGCCAGCTCAGATGAGAGAATGCTTTGAAGGGCCATGTTCTACCAGATGCAGTCCCATTCAAATATTTGACCTCTTTTCTTGTGCGCAAATAGATTTAAATTAGCGCTGGAAAAGTATCATGTGTATCGTGGGTCTGAATAGCACAGCTATAAATCTAAATCTTAAATGATCCACCAGGATTGTAAATGATATACAACTTTAGAACAGAAATATCTGTACTAGGTGAAAGAGTAGGGTGTCCTGCAGTCCAAATCATTAATGATAAATATAGCCATGCGTTTTCTTCTCTGTCAAAGGGAGCACAGACCCTTCCTAGAGGGAAATGCCAAGTTTCTCTCTGATTCTTCCATCCTGTTTTGCTGGGCTTGATTTAAGTGAAATGCTGGTGAGGAAGAAGGATATACCTGTTTGACCTTGCAGATGTCCAGTATATTATTTAAACTCAGTTGTTGCACATGCAAAGCAGCTGCATGTGCAGCATTTAGCATGCCAGTCCAACATGGTTTGGGAACACTGCAAGTGTGGAAACTAATGATGTCGTTTGAACAATGTTGGTGCATGCAGTGTTTCAAGGCTCAATTCTTTTGCCTCACAGAAGACTGATCTTTCCAAAATCAGTTGAAAGATGTGGAAGTGAGTGAAGGCAACAAAAATTAACTGAGAATAAGGCTCAGAAGGTAATGGATAAAGAACAAGATGGAACCTTTTTATTGACTTGGCTCCTGTTAGATTGGGTAGGGTTGCCAGGTCCCTCTGGAGAATGAGTAGAACCCAACAGGAACTCATTTCCATATTAGGCCACACCCCCTGACATCACCATTCTTTCACACACAGCTTTTTTAATCCAGCAGGAACTCATTTGCATATTAGGCCACACCCCTGATGCCAAGCCAGCCAGAACTGTGTTCCTGTGCATTCCTGCTAAAAAAAAAAAAAGCTCTGGAGCTGCCAGATCCAGCTTGGGAAACTCCTGGAGATTTGGGGATGGTGCCTGGGGAGGACAAGGACCTCAGTGGGGTACTATGCCATAGAGTTCAACCTCCAGAGACTCCATTTTCTCCAGGTGAACTAATCTCTGTAGTCTGTAGTTGAGCTGTAATCTCTGGAGATCTTCATGTGCCACCTGGAGGATGGCATCCATATGAAGAGTCAAATGTTTTGTTGTTCTAAAATGTTGTGGCAGGAGGATCCATGAATGGGGGCAGGGGTGGTCTTAGTGATTCTGAAGACCTCAGCAGAAGTTCAAGATGGGGCCTCAGGATGGCTATCAGCCTCCACTGCCAGGGCCCAGCAAGGGGCAGACCTCACCTCATGTGAGGCAGGTGGCAGCCATTGCGAGAAGCCTGCTGCTCAAGGCTGAAACAGTGTGGGTATAAGCCACTGCTGAGGCAGTTGCCCAAGCCCTGGACAAGGTGGATGTGAATGGCTGTTGGTCTGAGAGAGTGGGCAATCTGAGCCCCACCTGAGACAGTGGCAGTGATGGAGGCCTGCTCTTTTTCTTCTTTCCCCCTGTTGTAGAGGTGGGGAGATCATGGACAATTGATCCCTCCGGCATGGGACTGAGGACAATTGCCCATGTTGCCCTCTGGAGTCCTGAAAGGGGTGGGGTGCATTTTATACCAGTAAAGTGTATAGTTACTGGTTGAAAATCATGAAGATCTGAAACAACTACTGATGAAGGTTAATGCAGGAAGTGCCAAAGCAGGATTACAGCTGAGCATGAAGGATACAAAAATATTGACTGCTGGGGATTTACACAACTTTACCTTTGACGAAATGAAGAAATTGAAATTGTAAAGATTTTGTGTTCCTCAGCTCAATGATCAACCAAAAAGGGAGACTGCAACCCAGAAATCAGAAGGAGATTGAAAAATCCATGAAGGAGCTAGAAAAGATCCATAAGTGTAAGAATGTGTCACTGATTAAGATAATTAATTCTATTATATTCCCTATTACTATATACGGGTGTGAAAGCTGGACAATGAATAAAGCTGATGGGAAGAAATCTGATTCATTTGAAACGTGATATGATCAGAGGAGAGTTTTACAGGTACCAGGGAGTACCAAAAAGACAAACCAGTGAGTTCTTGATCAAATCAAGCCTGAACTCTCTCTAGAAGCTAAGATGACCAGACTGAGTCTATTGCAATTTGCTCCTCTTACGAGAAGACAAGTCACCAGAAAAACAAACAAACATTAATGTAATATAAAGCAAGGCAGAATGAAACAAGCAACAGCAACTGTGTATAGAAACAATAAAGATTTCATAAATAAATCTTGGAAAGTCTCTGCTTGTTCTTCAATGATACCTCATACACAATACAAAAATATATTTCAAAGGGGAATAGGTTCCACAGCAGGAGTGTTTCCCATCAAATTCCATCAAAGAAAATCCAGTCCATATGCAGAAATGTTCGTAAGAGATATACAATCCATCGCAGTCCTTCACAATGTCACTGTGTGGGATCCAGTTCCCTTAAAGATATTGGCTCCAAAGGCTTCTTTCTCCTTACGTGCCAGTTGACTGATGGATCACGTTTCGCACAAAAATAGAGCCATTCTGTTCTGTAATACTCTTTTTCATAGAGCCATTCTGTTCTGTAATCCCAATCATTTGATGTCAAGCTAAGACTTTTCCATACAATCCACATTTGGCACAAGCTCAAACTTGTAAACTCAAAAGTAAGGCAGCGGGAAAAGAGGAAGACCCAAATGAAATTGTTCAAGGAAGTTCTCAAGTTTGCAAGACCTGAGTGAGGCTGTTAACAGTGAGTAGGGCATTTTGAAGGCCATTAATTCAGAGGTTCACTGCTCTGACCTGGATAGCTCAGGCAAGCCCGATCTCACCAGATACTGGAAACTATGGATCAACTCTGGCCGGTACTTGGATGGGAGACCTCCTTGGAGGACGGGGGCAAACTTTATTCAGCTACCTCTCTGAATATCCTCCATGCTCCCAGTAGGGGTGTCGCCAGACAGTACTGTGACTTCCAGGTGCACACTCATACACACAGAGGCATGTAAAAATACAACCCCCCAGAAATTTAATAGGGTCATCATAAGTTGTAAACAACTTGACATTATATAACACACACACACATGTTCTTGGATCCTGGTGCCACAACCTGCTGAAGTACTATTATATTATCCCAGTCCCAAGGCACTTATACTCTACATTTAGACCTTGGGTGTGGGAGAGCATATTAAGTAACATACTTTATAACAGTTACAATTTTAGAAATGGGAAAGGTATTGCACAACTCATTAAATAAGTTGAAGGTTCAGTTTGAGAAGGATCATTGTGCTGTTCCGTTGTAAGGAAGGTAGGGTTGCGTGCCCTGCTCCAGCAAATGCCAGGAGATGTGGAGGCCAATACCTATGGGAGGGTAGAATCTGAGGGAATGTGCCATTGTATCCTCCACAACACTTTAAGAATTCTAATTCTATGGCAAAGACTATAGAGACTGGGGAAATTGTTAGAGTGTAACAAAGGATGTGATGTCACTTCTGGGTGGAGGCTTGGAGACTGTAACATCAGTTATGGGTGATGTTCCAGGAGTCCCTACAATCTCTATGGTTTTTACCATAGAGATTGGGGAAATCCTTAGAGTGTCATCATTAACACTGTTCCCTCTCATTTTTTCTACCACTCTTTAGATCACTGAGGGTGTGACTGTGAGCCCAGTGGCACCTTTAAGACTAGTTCTAAGACAAGCCTTCAAGACTAACAAAGTTTTATTCAAAGTGTGATCTATTTGTACACACAAACTCACACCCTGAATAAAACTTCATTGGTCTTAAATTGGTCTTCATTGGTAGGAGGTTTGCCTACCGCAGTTGTGCAAATAGTAAGCCTAAAGGAAGGGGTATGCAACCTATGGCTGTAGGTAAATGTGTCCCAGTACAGAACCAAGTAAGTCCCTTTAAAAAGAAAATTTTAATGTATATTGGAGTGGTTGGTAGTAATGGTAAGTTGTATATTTTCAGAAGAACAAATTCTGAGTCCAATGGCACCTTTAAGACCAATGAAGTTTTATTCAGGGTGTGAGTTTGTGTGTACAAATAGATCACACTTTGAATAAAACTTTGTTAGTCTTGAAGGCTTGTCTTAGAGCTAGTCTTAAAGGTGCCACTGGGCTCAAAATTTATTCTACTGCTTCACACCAACACAGCTGCACACCTGTATTTATCTTTATTGTATATGGGAATAGACTTTGTTATACTGGCTCTTTCTTGATCTCTTTCTCTGAAAGTTGAGGTAGTTTGGCTATTGAATTATAAAAGGTTGCTGACCCCTATTGTAAGGTGTGGCTTAGAATCATTTTCACATTTAAACATGTCTGAATCTCTGTGACTATATTTGCACTATGTATCTTGCAGCCAATAAGATGATTTAAATAAAAGATGAATGTTTCAGGAGTGCTATCTCAGAGATTGTTCATTGTAATCAAGCATTCTCTCTTCCCTCCCTATCCTTTTTGCAAGTTTGCACTCATTTTGGTCTCTCTCCCAATTTGATTTCATTTTAATAGCTTTGTGTGTCTTGTTTTCTTTCAAGTGTAAGGGATATTTGACCTAAACACATTACTAAAATATAAGGTTCACTTTATATATGATGCCACTGCCCATTCATGTGTCATAGAGCACAGACTCCTGTCTGGAATCCCCACCCTATGTCCTGGTTAACAGTCATAGGTGAGTCATGAATTCTCATTTCCTGTATGTGCTGCCTGATATGGATTGCAACTGGTGCATGTGGAGGAGTTTCAGCCTTTTCCATCCCCCAGAGCCATTTTCCCAGCTGGTAGCGTTCCCAGGAGTGTGCTATTCACCAAAAGGCCAAATAGTAATCCCACCCAACAATTGCAGCCCAGGAAATGATGCAATGGGCAGGTGAATCCCCTTCTCCACACAATCACAACTTGAACTGGACTGGTAAATGTTGGACTTGAGGAGAACCTGCAACTCATGTGTGATGGTTACGACACAGGATGGATATGCCAGATCCAAATTGCATACTGCAATGTGTGAAATGGCAGTTATCTAAATAGATATCTAAAAAGCAATCTATTGGTCTATCTACTGCGGTGTTGTTTGTTTGTTTGTTCTGACAGGCAGTGACTCCCCAGTGTTCCAGGCTGAGGTCTTTCATATCACCCGCCACATGATCCTTCAAGCTGGAGATGTTGTGGATTGAACCTGGGACCTCTTGCATGTGAAATA
This sequence comes from Heteronotia binoei, assembly GCF_032191835.1. Classification (NCBI taxonomy): domain Eukaryota; kingdom Metazoa; phylum Chordata; class Lepidosauria; order Squamata; family Gekkonidae; genus Heteronotia; species Heteronotia binoei. Next base: position 32,203,210 of record NC_083238.1, read on the forward strand.
GATATTTTGGTCCTGAGTGATGGGACAGGTGCTGAAAATCGTGGTCAGATTCTCAGGTTGCATCAGCAATAGTTCAAAAGTATTTCCAAGTCAGAGAATGTTTTGATTGTGGTTCTTATTTCTTTGTATTTTAGCTCTGGTTTTAATGATGTGTGTTTTTCAGAGAGGTTGATTTTTATGGTTTTAAAATGTGGTTTTTATTATGCATGTTTTAATTTGTTAGCCACCTTGGTGGAAAGGCAGGATATAAATTTCACAAAATAAAACAAAAACAAAAGGATAGCATTCCTGATGGAAGCATGGCAGTAGCACAGAAAGCAAACGATGAGCTATGGAGACTTGTGTGAGCTGCATTTTTATGTCATTCATGCGGTGTAGAAAACTGAGCACATGGAAATAATTTTGTTTTGATGGGTACCAAAATCTGTAATGAGTAAACTGGATTGTTTGCTCTCAAAACAACTTTGTTCCAATTAAGCATGCCTGACGCGGGGCAGCCATGTTGGTCAGCAGCAGCAAAACCCCTTAATCTGGAATCTTGTAACAGATTTACTAAAGCATCATCTTTTGCTGGGTCATGGCATTTATCTTACGCACTTTTGAGTTTTGCACAGAAATGTCACAGATTCCACATCTTGCATTTAATGGCTTTTATAACCCCACTGGGCACATAAATGCACTAGGGGATATAGAGAAAAATTGCATCTGTCTGCTGAGATCACACTTCTTGCATCTGACAAAACTAGGCTTTAGTTAATGGAAATTTGCACTCCAATAACAGTGCTATCCTAAGCAGACTAACCCACTCATAAATCCATTGAATTCAATTGACTTAGAAGAGTGTAATTCTGCTTAGTATGACATTGTTGATGTTTGTATTTAAAGTGCCACAAAGGTAGTTTCTAAAGTGCCTCTTTTTTAAATAATTACGTTTGGGAATGTACCCTACCCAAAAATCCCTTAGAGATTAGCAGGACTTTTTTTTCTGGGGAGATGTGATGGAACAGAGTTCTGGAACCTCTTCCTGGAAAAAAAATTCTCAAAAAATGTTTTAGAGTTCATGAGGGGCACCTGTGTGTTTCTCTTTCATTTCCCTCATGAGAGTTTCAACATCTTTTTCTAGAAAAAGGGGGGGGAAAGCCCTGGAAATGCAAAAGATATCTAAACATTGCTGTTGCCTAGTAAATCTTGTTAATCTGGGGATACACAGAAAAATTTGCAGTGGAAAAGATGGAACCACAAAAGATAAGAGAAGTGTTTTAAAGGTAGGATTTATCTCAAAGTTAACCTTGTGAATCTTTTTATCTTCTAATACCAGTGGGAATTCTTGACAAATATATGTGTGTACCAACCTGGAAATTCATTACCCCAGTTTCTTTGGGCAGGCTTATTGCTAAAATACATTTAAATTCACTTCAGGATTCTTCTTTTTGTTCCTGCAAGTAGGTAACTCCTGGGAAGAGCGGCTTTATTACAAAGCTTCTGCTGCTGTGGTTTCAATGACACAAAGGGAGACTCTACAGTCTGTTTACAGCCAATAAATACTGTCTGTTTTTCAGCAACAAAACCAGGATTCTTACCTAGGGGACTTTCCTTTACCAATCAGCCACTCACTTTTGTTCTTAACTGGCTGGGTGTCCCCTTCTGGAGTAAAGCTGTCTGGTTTCTGTTTGTGATATTCATGCGTACACTTGTAGCAATTTTATAGCAGAGAATGTGTGTAAAGACTGTAAATAGAAGATTGTAAGTGTTGGGTATAAAGTTACTTTTATGATGAGTCTATGGACAGTGTGTCAGCTAATCAGCTATAAATGACCTGGCTTGTTCCTGAAATCCCATTTGCTCAGTTTCCATGTTTGTCTGAGGATGCGTTTTGGTGCCACCACCAGGAGCTCTGAGAAACAAAATTTTCCACAGAGAGAGAGAGAGAGAGAGGATGAGGAGAAGAGAGTATGTGTGAGAGAGAAGCATGTAGAATTACACCAGATTTGGAACTTCAGGGCAAAAGTCTATATGGAATATGGAAATCAACAGTTCATAGCATGTAGTTCTGATTAATAAATTTTGTTTGTTTATTTTTATTTTATTCACATTATTTGTAGTCTGACTTTCTCAATTGAACTCAGGATGGTTTTACACTTTTAGGAAATCCATATTCCTAATCATGTGCTGCCTCTCCACAATCCTGCTCTTGGGGGTCTTACAAGTAACCCCTCCCCATCAAATCATCATAAATTATTAATATAAAAACAAGATAATCCATTAAACCAAACCCAGTGGAATAAAAACATCAAAAGGCTACTCTAAAAAAATAGATGTCATACCAAACAACTGCTGAAATTCCCTTAGTTAAAATGCAGTTATGGTAGTTGCAACTTAAAGTAGATGGAGGAGAGGATTCTTAAATGTTGATTCTCGTCTGATTTTTCCAGTAAGAAAAAAAATGTCCTTCCGTCAGCTAATGTTTTGTCCCACACACACACAAAAGTTTTGGTAATGTTTCTCTTGTGTGGCAAAGAAAAAAATAACAAAAGCTGGATGTGATTTTTAGTCAGAAATTGCATGAGGGAAAAGGGTCAAGTTAATGGTCTTCAGTTTTAGTTACTAATGAAACAACCACAAAAGATAGCAACAAATTGTTTGTGATCTGGGTTGTTTCTGTCCTTAAACTAGCAGCACAGTTTGGAAACCCTGCAGGCAGTTCACACATTACAGAGTCCTGGTTTCAAACATAAATAATGCATTTTCAATCCATTTGCAATGCACTTTGCAACTGGATTTTACTGTGTGAAATAGCAAAATCCACTTTCAAATGGTTGCTTAAGTGGACTGAAACTGTGGGTGTTTTCGCACTGACCTTACTTTGGAGCGACGTCCCTCTTCACCAGGCAGCGTCTGCGCAGATTTCGCACCAATTGTTCTGCAGAACCCGGAAGAGCCGCAAAGTCCCGTGGCTTTTGCGTCGCAAATGTAAACCGCCAAAACCCAGTTTACATTTGTGACACAAAAGCCGCGGGACTTTACAGCTCTTCCGGGTTCTGCGGAGCAATTGGTGCAAAATCCGCGCAGACGCTGCACGGTGAAGAAGGACGTCGCTCCGGAGTAAGGTCAGTATGAAAACGCCCTGTGTTATTTAACAAGTGTAAAAGTGCAAGCTTTGTGTCTGCCACAACTTGCATCGGGACCATGACCAGCTTGATGTCATGGTTAAGAATGGTGGACTCTGGTCAGGAGAACCGGGTTTGATTCTCCAGCCTTCCACATGAAGCCTGCTGGGTGACCTTGGGGCAGTCACCATTCTCTCAGAACTCTCTCAGCTCCACCTGTCTCACAAGTTGCCTGTTGAGGGGAGAGGAAGGGAAGGGGATTGTAAGCCACTTTGAGATTCCTTAAGGTAGAGAACAATGGGGTATAAAAATCAACTCTTCTTTATCATGTGGAATTAGGGGGTTGGCGCTCCCCCGTGCCATTTGTCTGTCCTGAAATTTTGGGAGCTGTTATTTGTCCTGTGGGGGCAATATATATGTAGCCTATCAGTACACAAAAGTAGGACAAATGGTGGCCTTGGCCAGTTACACACAGACAGCCTAAATTACCTCACATGGTTGTTACAAGGATAAAATGGAGGAAAGAAAAATGGTGTAAGCTGCATCGGCTCCCCTTTGGGGAGAAAAGGAGTATAAATGAAGAATATAATTTAAACTTATTTTTTGGATTTATATCCCACCCTATCCCGCAAGCGGGCTCAGGGCAGCTTATAAAATATTTTTGACAGGCTATTTGATCCATCCCCCAAGTAAGTTTAGCAATCATGGGGAAGGCCTTATCTTAAAAAGGATATAGCTGAGTTGGAAAAGGCAACCCAGTTGATTAAGGGACTGCTGTACTTTTCCTATGAAGAAATGCTGAAGAGTTTGGGACTTTTCAGTTGAGAAGGTGGCAAAGATGGGACATGCTAGAGGTTTATACATGGGTTGGAGAAAGTGGATAGAGAGAGCTTTGTCAGAATATTAGAACTCAGAGGCACCCAATGGAATTGATGGGCAATGTAGCAAAACCAGCTCTCTTTTAAGAAAACAAAACCAAATAGTCTGACACATAATTTCAAAATGGTATGCTATTGGTATATCTGTTTTGTTTATGTATATTATGTTTTTTTTTGGGGGGGGAACATATAAAGTGATATATTTTTATGGTTGGTTAACTTAGAAACCATTTATAAACAGAGGTTAAAATGGGCGTGATGTGGTCCATGGGGTCTTGAAGAGTTGGACTCGACTGCGCGACTGAACAACAACAACAAAATGTCACTTAGAAGTACTTCCATATTCAGAATAAGGTTTCAGTGAGAAGGGACACCATAAGGGGGAGTGTAAGCTTTGGAATGCAAGAACCAATCAGAACAAGGTCTGACAATTGTCAACAGTAGATTTGCCAGAACCATCCTCAGTAGGCATATAAGGAGAGGCAGAAGAGAGAAAGGTGTGTCTAGCAGGCAGGCAGGCAGGAAGGAGTTGTAAGGTAGAAGCATGATGAGAATTACCAACCAAGTCTTTGAAGATCTGGATGAATGAGTCTCAGTCAATCTTTATCATAGTGCACAAGTCATACAGAAGCAGAACAAATAATTTTAATACATTAAATCATATCTTAACATGTATCATTCACCCTAGCACATCAGGCAATAAAAAGGGTTATCAAAGAAAATTTCTCGTTAGACATTATCTCAGCCTATATTTTCATAGCGGAGAACAAAAACTTAGCGGCTGGTATGGTGATTTTTTGGTCAACTCCAGCCAATGGCTGTATACAATAAAATTTTGACTGACTGGTAAACTATTTGTTGCTGGTGTGATTGTTAGTTATCTTCCATGTACATGGCAGAAGCAGAGGATCACATGATTGCTTGGTGAAACCAACAAGGCAGGATAGCTGTGTGTGCTATCCAATTCCTTCCTTTCTCCATAGTGTCACATATCATTTGAAGCTATAATGGAGTATTATCCTACCCATGGGGGAAGCATTACTTTCAAAACAGACTCATGAAGACCAAGAGTCTCTGTTCCAAACAATGCATTAACCATGAAAGCACAGAACTGTGTTGAGATTATTATTCTCTCCAGGACTTTTTTTTGCAGAAAAAGCCCATCAGGAACTCATCTGCATGTTAGGTCACACCCCCTGACATCACCATTGTTTCACACAGGGCTTTTTGGTAGAAAAAACTCAGCAGGAATTCATTTGCATATTAGGCCACACCCCCTGGTGCCAAGCCAGCCAGAGTTCCTGTGCATTCCTGCTCAAAAAATGCCCTGATTCTATTAACTTCTCTCTTACAGGTAATCAGCCCTCTGTCTGAACAGACGGCGGAAGTTTATTCCAGGTGTCAAGTCTAATCTAATAAAAGCAGTCTAATCACTCCTGAAATAATTAAATGTAAAAGAATAATGATAGAACCCTCCGCAACGGGCGTATTTTAGTAAAATTAGCAATAAAAAGCAAACATGTCATCACTTATCAATCTTAAATTTAAAAGATAAAATACTTTTTTCAAAGATTCTCATCAAAGCACTCTAAGAAAAGATAAAATAGTCTCACCACAACCCAGATCTGAGAGATTTTTTGGGGGGGGGGAGGAGGGGGGTTAGGTTATGGCTACTTTATATATATGTTCAATCACACAAACCTCACATGACTATAGTAAACCCATCTAATTTGTTTCTGCTAAAGGCATGATGTAGATGCTTCTGTGCATTGATTGACATTGTTCTGAGAACATTTGTTTCAAAGCCATGCTTTGTTCTTTCCACTCTTTCTAGGATTTACTGGGCTGTTCCTTCATAAATGATCTTCTTTCTCATGATTGGAACAGTGAAATACTAAAAAGCAAGTACGTTTGCAAATCTGAAAACTAAAAGCAAATTCTCAGGCCTACTGTGCTTAACAATCTATGCCATTAACGAAGTCCGTAACAATGCTGCTTTATACAGTCAAATCATTAATCTATGAAGGTCAATTCAGGGCTTTTTTTCCTGGGGGAATGCAATGGAACAGAGTTCCGGAACCTCTTCTTGGAAACAAAATTCTAAAAAAAAAAAAGTTTAAAAGTTCATGGGGGCACCCATGTGTTTCTCCTTCATTTCCCTGAGAGTTCTGGCACCTCTTTTTGCAGAAAAAAAGCCCTGTTCAACACTCTCCAGGGTGTGCAGTGCAGATGTTTCACCTCACCTGATCGTGCCAGGGACTCAGTCTGGGACCATCTTTCACCAAAGCATAGTACCACTCAACAGTGGCCCCTCCAAAAGCTAAGCATCACAACTGCTAGCGTCTTCGGGTGAAGTGTTTTGGTTATTAGTATTCAGAACAAAGCTTTTGGACTCCTCCTTCTACGGACTGCTTTGCACACAATGGTCTCAGCTTCGTTCCTTAGCATCTCCATTGATGCAAGTATTTCCATTTTCTAGTCCTGTTTTGGAACAGTTTTTCCAGGTCTTGTGCCACCTCTTTCCATTATTTGGGGAGCCATTGTAGGGCACCACATCTCAATCTCTGGGCCTTGACTAGGGGTGCCAAACCTTTCCCAGAGGTGAGGTATCCCCCACCCCAGCTCACGTATCTTATTGCCACTTGGAGAGGCAGAGGAAGAAAAAATAAAAGTGCTGTCAAGTTACTGGCAATTTCTAAAGAGGCATGACATCACTTCCAGATATTCCACAGCAGTGACATCATGCTACCAGTGTCCCTTATGTCCCCTTTGTCCAAAGCAGGGGTGGGAAATGGAAAATACTTGCATATACCTGTTTCAGAATAGCCCAGCAAGTCTTACCTTTATGTTTGCAAAGAGCACCAATTTGGAAACTGCTACCTCCATCCTTGGAGGACCTTAGTTTGAACTTCCTTACACTTTGTGGAACCTCCCAACATTTTGATTTGACCCAGCCCATGCGGCAGCCATTTTGTGGCAACATACGCTCCTTCATTGCTGCCATTTTGTTTTTGTGCTCACAGCCCTCAAAAAATGCCCACAGGTTAAAAAATGCCGGGGGCCCTACAGTAGAAACTGAGGAAGCAGCAAGAGGAGAAGCTATTTCTTATAGTCTTCAGCAAAGTACATGCCAGTTGCCAAAGTCTGTGCTGTGTTAGGAGCCAAAGTCTGGCTGCGTTAGGAGCCAGCACCTATTGTGTGTGTGTATTTTCACATCCGTGACTGGACTTTCAGCCTTGTAGTTAAATAAAGGCATCACCATATTTACTTTCACATAGAAGCCAATTAAAATATGGGACACTATTAAAGTGGTGTTGGCATTCCTCCCTCTGTTTTAAGAGGCTTGTGTGTTTCTGTGTGTCACCTCTTAGTGCTGATGGCCAAGCCAGATGCGATGCTGGGAGCTCTAAGAGTGGACTTTTCCTGGAGGTGCTCTATTAGTAGCTCTTGACTTTTCGTGGTCTTCTATTACTGCTTTCCTATTTGTTGTCTTCTGGGATTGCAATGTTAATGATTCAAACCCTATTTCTCACACAATTCCCCTACAATTGTGATATCAGAGGTATTATACTCCAGGTGGTTATCACTTGGAAGTCCCAATTGGAAGTCCCGAAGGATCTTTGTTTCATCATTCTTCATTATCTTATCTGCTTGTGCTCCCATGAATTTCTGGCTGATGGTAAGCTTGCAAAGATTCCAGTGCAACATAGCTGCAACGTTATCATGACATTCTTTATGATCAGTTTGAGCACTTGTAATGAATGACCTTCACCGTTGGCTGTTTCATCCTTTGTTTAGCAAAGTCGATATTTGCTGTTATCACTGGTCTTCTGAATCTTGCTTTTCATACTTTCGTTCTGAGGGTGCAATCACATGGTGGATTTGACCCACCATAGTTATCCCTGGATTTAACGTGCACGTTCACATGTGAACATCTTACCCCTTATTGTAGGATGGACTGGGACCAGAGTAAATAGCCACCGGGAACTTCCTGGTAGCAAACCATTGAAGTGCATGCATGACGTTTCCTGCATGTCTGAACGGTTGGGCACACCGTGCACATCACCCCACATGCACAGGAGCAACATGAATGTTCCTCTAAGCATATGCAGGACCCGTGCCTATTGCAGGCGCAGTGTGATTGCTGCTGCATGTCTCTTTCTGGAGTGGCTTTTTCAAAGCTGAAAGACTGCCACGGAAAATTCCAAGTGTGTTCACACCCTGAATGTCTGCTCTTGACTCGAATTAGTCTTTCCGGTTCTTTCTTCAAGTGCCCATTTTGGAGCCACTTCCAGGTGTTTTTGTTAATTTCATTTTCTGTGCCTTTCAAATATTGCCCATGTAAGTAGGTTTTTTTTTTACCATTGTCAAAGTGAGTTTTGACTTACTTTTTTTGTAATCTTCTTTGGTTTCTGTAACCTTGAATAACTCTCCCTTGTATATTTCAACTAAAAGCTTTTATTTGTTTTTCTTGGTGTAGTCATTCAGTACTTGTTTTTCTTCTTCTTGCCTATATACTATTTTCCAAATGTGCCCCCAACAATGTTCCCTCTAAGCTGAGTTAGTGAGAGCTAGCTTACTGTTTTTTAGCCTCCGGCTCACATATTTTTTGACTTTGTTCAGAGAGCAAGGCCCCAGAGCAAACTAACTTATGTCCACACACAACCTTATTGCCAGTAGCTTGTGAAGTAGAATTTTTGCTCACAGGACTCCACAGCTTAGAGGGAACATTGGCCCCCAACCTGCAGATATCTAAATCCACAGATAAGGGCCACATTTTTCTCCAATCTTTGGTTAACTTGCAGAAAAAAAAGGGGGGCGGGGAGAAAAGACCTCCCCCGAAAAAAAGCAGAGAACGGTTGATTGTGCAATAGAGAGAACTGTTCTCTGAATGCAGGCACGCAGACGAGGGGAAGAGGGTATTGGGGTTAGCTGGTATAGTTAGTCCATTACCTGCTAGTTAGCAGAGTGCCTTAAAGCTACAAATGCAGCAGCATCAGGTGTTTGAGCATGCAGGTCCTGCAGTGACCATGTAATACAGTTTTGAAGGTTCCATATAATTAATATTGAGAAAAAAGTCCAGCCCTTGAAAAAGGCACAATCGTGTGGAAATGACTGTCGGACAAGGGACCTTGGTGCAGTTTGCGTACATAATTCCAGTCTTCCAGAGTCTGTCATTTTGGAGAGAGCTTTCCTGCCTTTCACCAGCCAGTTTTCTTGGGACTCTGTTTGAAATACTTTTTTTTTTTTTGTCAGAGTGGTTTGCACTTTAGTATGGATTCTATGTCTATTAGTGTCTTTCTGTAATTTTGATATATGAATTTAATAGTTTAGTCTTCTTGTATTTTCATGTGCTATGCAGCATTTTGTATTGTTATTACTAGTCTTATGAATTCTTCCTGCTTCCTGTTATTGCTTTGTCTTATACACGGGTGCCCATTGAGCCTTTTTGTCCTGCAGCTAAGGATGGAACAGATGGCAAGAGGGCCATCTGTTTCATGCTGCCCAGAGAGGACAGTGTGTTGTCCTTCTTGGTGCATGCAGGAAGAAGGGGGAGCTTCATCTGAGAGTGAATCTAAGGAAGGAAGTTGTCCCTGAGAATACAATCTACATTTCAAAGAATGTGGCAGAAGAGTAAACATAGGAAGAAAACGTGGTCTCTTGTCACACAGTCTGGAGGCTGAGGCAGGAGACAATGCCTTCACTTCCAACAGAGGGATGGTCACACCTGTGTGGTTGCTGCAGGCAATGAGGAGGAAGATGAAGAGACAGCCAGCATCTACTGTTGCTGGCTGTCCCTGTCAGCCCAGTTTCAGGCAGGTGGAGAAGAAGAGTCTCAGCTTAGCCCCTCCTAGGGGTGTATGGGGGAGCAGCAGGTATGGTGGCTTGCCCCTCCCAGGGCAACAATGATGCAGCTGCAGCAGAACCTGCCACACTCCCTCACCAGAGAGTTCAGGCAAATGGAGGAGAAAGAGGATCCATTGCTGCTTCCAGCTGCTTCCTTCCATCAATGCAACAAAGAATGCTCCCCCAACAGCTTCCTGGCAAACAATGCTCCTCCTCTAGTTGGAGGCAAGCAAAGGAGAGGGAGGGAAGGTCAGGAGCCAAATGTTTGGGTTAGAAGGAAGAAAGATGAGAGGGATGGCAAAGGGCAGTTGTGGGGGACACTGAAACAAGGAGGGAAGGAATGACAGGGAAGAAGGGGTAGAGGGAGACAGAAGGGGGATCATGAGTGACAGGGAAGAAGGGAGATATAAAGTGATTGACAAGGAACAGGGGTGGCCAAACTGTGGCTTGGGAGCCACATGTGGCTCTTTCGTGCATATTGTGCAGCTCCTGGAGGTCGTGGAGCAACTTAATGTAGGCATACTCTCAAATAAGCATGTATAGCATCAGGACCTCAATCATCCTCTGAGCTCTGATCCATAAGTAGGCAAGTATTTCCACCGTGTGTGAAGTGGGGAAGAAGGGGGAAATAGTCAAGCTTGCAAACTGTTCTCCTCCATCAAAGAGGTCGCCTAGAGACATAGTTGCATAGCTTTTGTAGGAGCTGTATTTACTAACTGGTGCCAAGGCAAAGAGAAATGCATAATGATGCAAATAGTGGTCAGTGATTTATATGGTACATGTGTGTTTCTTTCTCCCACTGGTGCCAAAAATAATTCCCTAACCTTTCCCTATGCTAATCTTATGGCAGGGGTGGGGAACATCCCTCCCGAGGGCTGTTTAGAGCCCTCAAGATCACTTGGTCTGGCCCTCTGTGCAGCGGCCTCCCTGGGCCTGGCTCCCCAGCCAGGATCACTGCAGGGCCTGGAAAAATCACTGTCACGGTTCAGGTAAGTTTCCCCCTAATTTCTTTCTTCCCCTTAATTCCTCTTTCTTCCCCCCTTTCTTTATTTCCCTTTCTTCTCTCTCTCTGTGAGTGGTGGGCATTCTGAAGGACAGCTGTTGAGATATGTGAGTGCCTTTAAAGGTCTACTGGGAGCAGCTGCAGTTTCTATGTGAAGGGAGGAGGGAGAGGTGACAGAGGGTGGGGTGTGTGGGAGTTAGGTACCACCAGTTCAATTTTCACACAATTTGCAGTTCAATTTGTGGCCTAATATGCTAATGTGAGACCTAATATGCTAATATTAGGGGATGTGGTCTAATATGCTAATGAATTCCTGCTGAGCTTTTTCTACCAAAAAAGCCCTGGATCTAGACATTTTCCTAGGGCGGTGGGCTGAGGGGTGTGTGTGTGTGCCAAATTAGGCTCTCCCCACATGACTTCAAATAGAAAAATAATTATTTGCATTAATTTTGCCAGCCTGAATCGTCCTCCCTCGGTGGAGCACTTTTTAAAAAGTTTATCATTTTGTACGGCCTGCAAATGTTATAAATATCCAAATGGTCCTTGGCAGAAAAAAAGATTCTCCACCCCTGTCTTATGGGGACTGTTATTCCCAGCTTTTGTTTTTTAAAAAGTCTCTATCAAAGCATGGTGGTGTAAAATGCATACATATGTATTTTACCTTTCTGTCCAAAGAATGTATAAAGTCTTTTAATAAAGATGTGTGTGTAATATTTGTTCCTGTCCTGCTGCTCTCAAACATTTGATGTTAATTCTATGCGGCTCTTACATTAAGCAAGTTTGGTCACACCTGGACAAAGAAGAAGGGCTGGAGAGAGGCAGAAGGGGAGTGACAGGAAAGAAGGGGTGAAGGAGGCAGAAAGTAGGGGGGCATGAGTGACAGGGAAAAAGAGAAACAAAGTGAATGACAAGGAAGAAGGCATAAAGGGAGACAGAAAATGAATGGGCATAAATGAAAGAAAAGGTGTGGGGGAGAGGGGAGGAAGGAAAGACAGGGGGGGTGGGTGGGATGCTCCTCCTCTTCCTTCTTCATCCATACAATGTCATTCGCTCTCCAGGTTTTCCTCACTTTGCTTGACTTTTCTTAACCTAATTGATACTATCTCTCTCAAAAGACTGGGGAAGTGTGCATTTTTTACAGGTTCCATCCATATCAATGCCACTTTCCTTGCAATGGTGCCCCCCCCAGGGCTTTAAAAAAAAGCCTGTGGTGATGCAAGGAGAGGATAACAGCAGGGACGGTGGGGGCCTGTGTCAAGGAAAGTGCCTGGAAAACTGTTGTGTGGATGTTCCAGCGCCATAATACTTCTGCTTCTCCAACAGGGAGGAGCCACAGCTCAGTGTTAGAGCATCTGCTCGGCATGCAGAAGGTCCCAAGTTCACTCCCCAGCACCTCCAGTTAAAGGGATCAGCTGGTAATGTCTATGAAAGACCTCTGCCTGAGACCCTGGAAAGCCACAGTCAGTCTGAGTAGACGATACTGACCTTTGCAGACACTCAACACTGTGCGTGGAAGCAACCACAGTCTACAGATAGAAATGAACTGTGGTGCATACCTGGAATTCAGGGTGTGTATACATACACACAGAATTAATCCTTTATTTGTCTCAAGGGTGCGATCTAATAGATTTTGGTTGCAAATGGCAACCGACATTGCCTCGCCCAGTTGCACTGGCTGCCTCCACTTGGAGAACTATTAAAATAATGATGATTTCCCATTGAATGCTAAAGCCTTATTTGTCCAGATGCAACTTAAATGAAGATATTGGATTTATACCCCGCCCTTCCCTCTGAATCTGAGTGGCTCACAATCTCCTTTACCTTCCTCCCCCACAACAGACACCCTGTGAGGTGGGTGGGGATGAGAGAGCTCTCACAAGAAGCTGCGCTTTCAAGGACAGATCTGTGAGAACTATGACTGACCCAAGGCCATTCCAGCAGCTGCAAGGTGTGGGGAATCAAACTCAGTTCTCCCAAATAAGACTCCGCATACTTAACCACTACACCGAACTGGCTGAAGCAGTAATTCCAAGGATATCACCAGGTTTTTTTTTCAAGAAAAAGTCCAGCAGGAACTCATTTGCAAATTAGACAACACCTCCTGACATCACCATAGTTTCACAAAGGGCTTTTTTGTAGAAAAATCCTAGCAGGAACTCATTTGCATGTCAGGCCACACCCCTGACACCAAGTCAACCGGAACTGCGTTCCTGTGTGTTCCTGCTCAAAAAAAGCCCCGGGTACCACTAAAGTAAGCGCGTGTGTGTTGTAGAAACTGACCTCCAGAGTTGTTTAGACTACCAGTTTCTACGCCCCACACCACTGAAGCAAGGACTTTTATAAGACCGCATTTAAAAACGAAAAGAACGTCCCCGTACAAAGCCGCTCCACTTGCACCGCTTGGCGTGCAAGCCTGAGATCTGCAGCTCCAGCCCAGAACCACTGCGCACTGGCAGCTAACTGCAGCAGGACCCATTGCACGAGGCTCCCAGAGCATGCTCAATCCCGCGCCAGGAGGGCCACGCTGAAGCTAGGCCTACACACAGAGGGGCATTTTGGTGCTTTTGGTTTCCTAATGAGCCTCACGGGCTGTCCCAGCTCCCCCCGTTCCCGCAGTCAGACGCGTGTAGCCAGGCGACCCTTCCCCACCTCGGTTTTGGCCCGCGAGGGCTCCTTCTCTTCTCCTTGCTCCCGAGTAGGCGCTGCTACTGCTGCCTTTGACGGGCCGGGCGGGTTATATTTAGCCTCTTGCGTCCAAGGGAAATTGCAGTGCTCAGAGCAGCAGCCCCGACGCCGGAGCCAGTGAGGTGTGCTGGGGGGTGTGGGGCGGAGGTGACAGCGGAGATCGATGAGCCAGGTGGTTCTGCCTCCCCGCACAGCCGCCGGCCCGCCAAAGGCAGCAGCAAGCGGGTGGCTGCGGGAGGGACCCGTTCCCCCCCTGGGCGCAGGGGGACACTGCAGACACCGGCGAACAAAGCGCGGGGGGGGGGAGTGTAAGGGAAAGGCAGGCAGGCAGGCAGGGGGAGGGGGCAGAACAGCGCAGGCAGCCGCCCACCCACCAGCCACCGCAGCAGCTGCCGGGCGAGCTAGGCAAACATGGTCGCGGCGCACACGTCCCATCCGTCCTCCTCCAACGAGTGGATCGCCTGCCTGGATAAAAGGTACCGGCACCTGCCCGCCTGCCTGTCCGCCCGCCCGCAGCGGGGAGGGGGAGCACGGGAAGGAAGGCCAGAGGGAGGGGCCGGGTGGGTGTGCGGGAGTGAATTGGGTTTCCTTCGGCGTCGCCCGCCCTTCTCCGGCTCCCCCACCCCCCCTACGATGCCTTGCAAAATTGTAGTAAGAATAAAGGCGAGCGAGAGAAATGGGCAGATCGGTCGAAAAATCCCTGCTGCGGGTAGGGGGGGGGGGGGAGGTGAAGCTGCAAGGGGGGTGTCGGGATTGCTGTGGGTGGGTCTGTGTGATCTATCTATCGATCGATCTTTCATCTGTCCTCTCCTGGGTCAGGAGGAAGGGAGCTATTTTGCGTTTCATCTACATCATAATAGCCTGGAGAGCTACCCGTTATCCCATAGGGTGCCTGTGAAATACTGTACGCCCCCCGTTTCTGATGTCTAGGGCTGATGCTGGAAGATTTGCAGGCCTGTTACTGATAGGGATCAATACATCTGTCTACTGGCCCACCTTCCCAGTAAGCAACAGAAAGGGGGTCTCACTGTTTGTGGGGGAAGGGACATAGCCGGGAAAGTTAAATCCAGCAGTGAGGATCGGATAGAATAGATCACCCCACCAAAAACTACTGTAATAAAAAAAACTACTATATTAATGCTGATATTAGCATTTCCACAGTGATGCTTTATTTAGGTATTTTAATGTCCTGTTTTTCCTCCTAATTGGGACCTCTCCTAATTGGTGCACCTCTCCTCCATTTTATCTGCACAACCACAACCCTGTGAGGTAGATTAGGCTGAGAGCAGCACTGGCTCTACCACTAGGCAGACTAGGCAATTGTCTAGGCTGCTGGCCTTCCGGGGGCGCCAAATTGGGTGCCCCCCTCACGTGACTTGGTGACGTTATCAGTGCAGTGGGGGGCACCAGAAGTTAGCCTAGCCTAGGGTGCCAGACAGTCTAGCTGAGAAAGAAGCCCTGTTCACACATTACAGAGAATTCACTTGCATTCCTTTGTAAGAAAGAGCCAGTGCACCTTTGCTTTAGAAATGAAAGTGGGAACAAGTCCCTGGATCAGTGTAGGGTTTAAATCATGTGCATGCATTGAACACAACATGAGAATTGCTCCATGTATGTATAAAGCAAAATCCAGTGTGTACAGTACATGGTTTGTAGGTGCATTCTCCGTAACTTGTGAACAGAGCTAGTGACTGACCCAAGGTCAACCAGTGAGTTTCCGTGGCAGAGTGTTGACTTGAACCTGGGTCGCCCGGATAGTGATTTAACACTGTAACCACTACAAGATACTGTAAATTATTTCTTGGGAGGTAGATCCAAGTGGGCAGCCATGTTGGTCTGAAGCAGTAGAACAAAGCAGGAGTCAAATGGCACTGTAAGACCAACAAAGTTTTATTCAGAAGGTAAGCTTTCGTGTGCTGTAAGCACCTGCTCTGATGAAGTGTGCTTACAGCACACAAAAGCTTACATTCTGAATAAAAATTTTGTTAGTCTTAAAGGTGCCACTTGACTCCTACTTTGTTCTTGTGAGGGTGAGGCAACAATAATGTAAAATTCTATTCCATCTTCTTGATTGGCTGACCTTCTGCAGTGACTCATCTTTACCTTGTTGCTGACTTAGTGAATGCATGGGCTGCTTTGGAGGAGGGAAGGATCTCTGGCCTGTTGTGAAGCAGAAAGATGGCCAGAGGGTGTTTAGGCTCTCTCCAGTGTTTGTTTTGGTATCTCTTTGAATCCACAGGGTGCACCAGTTCTGCCAGTGCATTATATGGGGGAAAGTTCTGTCCCATTGCAGCTGGCTTACAATGAACCTGAAGGGTTTTCCAAGCAAGAGATAATACCATCACCTGCCTCTGTGAAGCAACCCTGGACCCAGTTTGGTGTAGTGGTTAAGTGTGCGGGCTCTTATCTGGGAGAACCAGGTTTGGTTCCCCACTCCTCCACATACACCTGCTGATGTGACCTTGGGTCTGCCACAAGTTCTCTCAATGCTGTTCTGCTCAAGAGCAGTTCTGGGAGAGCTCTCTCAGTCCCACCTACCTCACAGGATGTCTGTTGTGGGGAGAGGAAGGGAAATGGAGATTGTAAGCCACTCGGAGATTCCTTTGGCTGGTGAAAGGCGGGGTATAAATTCAATCTCTTCTTCTTAGTGATCACCCATGTCGTCCCCAAGAATAGCATTCTACTTCAGATATCAGGAAGGAAAGCATGCTGTGTGTGTCCTGACCTGTCTATCTGACTAAATCTATGGTGACCTCCTGAAGACTGAGGTGGGGACAGTGCATAGTCCATCACTTTTCTAACAACCCATGCAAGTCCTAACCAAGACTGAACTTGCTTTAGCTTTGGAAGTCTGAGGAGATTGGGCTAGTCTGGGTCGTCAAGGGCAGGGCCCAGAGTAGGATACAAGATGCCTGTCTTGGTTGTACTTTGCAACTCTGGCAGTCTTCAAACAGCAGCTGGATGAACCCGTCGGATGCTGTGGCCAAACTTGCTTCATGTAAGAGGCACATAGGAAGGCAGGCGGGCAAATAGATGGGGAAGGGAGGAGGGAGAGAGAAGTGGAAAGAAAGCAACTTTAACTTTAAATACATTCCCCCAAGTTGCTGGCGGGCTTGGCTTGGGGGAGTGATTTCAGAAGAGAAAGGCCTTCTCCAAGAAAGCTGACAGGGCAGTGGAGGGTTTGAGATCTGCAGTGTGTGTGTGTGAAAGAGCCACATACGGCTCCCTAGGCATAGTTTAGCCACCCCTGTTTTAGGTTGATCCTGCATTGTGCAGGGGGTTGGACTAGATGGCCTGTATGGCCCCTTCTAGTTCTATGATGATGGCGTGGCTTATGCTTTGGTTGATTTACTCAAATGTGTTGGCTCTTGGGCTTTATTTATTTATTTTGATTTATATCCCACACTTCCCGCAAGCAGGGCGGGTCACAACAGTAAATTACAGTCATTAAAACAATTAAAGAAATAAATATCAGAACGATAAAGGTAAAGGTAGTCCCCTGTGCAAGCACCAGTCGTTTCTGACTCTGGGGTGATGTCGCATCATGATGTTTTCACGGCAGACTTTTTCACGGCTAACTTTTGCCATTGCCTTCCCCAATCATCTACGCTCCCCCCCCCCCCCCCCCCAGCAAGCTGGGTACTCATTTTACTGATTTCGGAAGGATGGAAGGCTGAGTCAACCTTGAGCCAGCTACTTGAACCCAGCTTCTGCTGGGATCGAATTAAGGTTGTGAGCAGAGCTTGGACTGTAGTACTGCAGCTTACACTCTGTGCCACGGGGCTCTTTTTTAATCAGAACAATAAAAACAGTTAAAGCTGGCCATTACAACAGATTACATGCTCAGCGATCCTAATAGATGGAAGTGATTGGGCCGCAGCCAAACCACAAAGATCTTGTTAGTGGCAGCATAGCATCAGGGCTTTTTTGAGCAGGAACGCAGTTCTGGCTGGCTTGGTAATACGCCTAATATGCAAATACGTTCCTGCTGGGCTTTTTCTACAAAAAAGCCCTGTGTGAAACAATGGTGCTGTCAGAGAGTGTGGCCTAATATGCAAATGAGTTCCTGCTGGGCTTTTTCTACAAAAAAGCCCTGTGTGAAACAATGGTGCTGTCAGGGAGTGTGGCCTAATATGTAAATAAGTTCCTGCTGGACTTTTTCTACAAAAAAAAGCCCTGCATTACATTAAAAGACTGCTATAAAAGCCAGCATCCACCACCTCAACCAAAGGCCTGGCGAAACAGCTCCATTTTGCAGGCCCTGCAAAACTGTAGACCAGGGTGTTAAGCATAAGGCCCGGGACCCAGAACTTGCCCATCCAGGGCTCTTATGCGGCCTGCGAGCAGCTGGTGCAAGAGAGGGAACAGAAGACTGTTGGGGGAGGGGAATGGGTGATGCCACTCCAATTGTGGCTTCAGCACAATGGAACAACCTCATCTGCCACAGCCAAACAACATGGGAGCATCTGCCCAGTGCTGCACCGCTGACTCTCCAGTCTACCTGTGTGGGTTTTCCTCTGCCCCCCATCCCAGCCCAAGAGGTCTTGCAGTGAGGATACACCAACTCAGAGCTTATCAGTGCTGATATCCTTTCTATACAGCTTATATCTCTGCTTTTGAGTAGACACCCTAGGCCTGCTTGCTCCTATGCGCAATGTTCCCTCTAAGCTGCAGAGTCTTGTGAGCAAAAATTCTCCTTTGTGAGCTACTGGCATTAAAGTTGTGAGCTACTGCATAAATCACTGTGCTCTGGGGCCATCCTTCCTGAGCTAAGACAAAAAATTCGTGAGCTGGAGGCTAAAAATCTGTGAGCTAGCTCACGCTAACTCAGCTTAGAGGGAACACTGCCCATGAGTAAGGGCTTTGAGTATGCAGTGTATCAGCTGTCCAGTGCTAACATTTGTGTATAGTGTGTATCTTTCTCACATGCATTTCCATGAAAAAAAATGTCTTGGGTTTACTAAATATCTTCTTGTACAGGATTATCTTTACTGGAGATCCAGTTTTACACCTTGCACATATTCCTAGGAGAAGATATCTCTCCTTCAAGACCCATATAAACTAAGCAGGAGGAGGGAAAAATCTGCAGTACTTACCTTAGCTTTGTTCCCTCCCTAAAAGTCCTTTAACAAATTCATAATCAGGGGCAGTCGTCGTGATTGTTCCCTGATACTGACAGACAGGATAATTTGCTCTTACATCCAATTGTAGGTTTAGCAGTAAACACTTCACTGTTAGTCATTGTTTCTCATTAACACTGATTAAAGGGTGAAAAAAAAGATGGAAGCAAAATAACACTTACCTTTAAAGCACCTGGATCGGTTTTTCAAAAAACAGATTTGTTATAGATGGCCAAAAAAAAAAAAGAACCAAAAGTGTGATATCATTCTCCCAACAATAATACCTGCATGCTAGGTGCGTGTTACAGCATCCCGCCTTAAACTGATCCTGTGGGTGGTGAAAGGATAGTGATTTTGATAAATATTTCTTTTGTTTGTTTTTTCTGGATATCCTCCAGAGTGGTTAATATTAAGTATGCATGATGCACTCAGTACATACCAGAACAGGGGTGGCCAAACTTGCTTAATGTAAGAGCCACATAGAATAAGCGTCAGATGTTCAAGAGTCACAAGAAATGAACATCATATTTTTGAGAGCTGCAAGACAGGGGAGGGGAGGGAAGGAAGGAAAATGGATGGAGAGAAGAAGATGATGATATTGGATTTATATCCCGCTCTATCTCAAAGTCAGAGTGGTCACAGTTTCCTCTACCTCTTCCCCCCTCCACAACGGACACCCTGTGAGGTAGGTGGGGTTGAGAGAGCTTTCAGCTGCCTTTTCAAAGACAATTCCTGTGTAAGCTATGGCTGATCCAAGTCCGTTCCAGCAGCTGCAAGTGGAGGAGTGGGGAAACAAACCCGGTTCTCCCACATAAGAGTCCGTGCACTTAACCACTACACCAAACTGGCTCTCAGGAGGGAGGGAGAGGTGGAAAGAAAGCAACTTTCTTTAAATGTTTTCTCCAAGATGCAGCCTGGCTTGGCTTGGAGAAGTATTTTAAAGAGCGAAATGTCTTCTCCAAACTAGCCGACAGGACAGTGGGGGCTTTGAGAGCCACACAATATGTGTGAAAGAGCCACATGTGGCTCCTGAGCAACAGTTCGGCCACTCCTATACTAGAAGATCACTGAGAGAGAGAGTGAGTTGGTGGAATGGAGAAACTACAGCCCTTAAGAGTCCAACTGTGAAAACCTAATTATAGTCAGACTTTTGTAATTTCATGGAAGCCGGTGGGTGCGGAAGAGTGTAACTCTACTTAGGATGGCAATGTAATGGTTTTGTTAGGTGGCACTGATAGCAGCTGGTAACATTGTGAAACCGAACCAAATCTATACTTACCAACCCTAAGCATGAGTATCACATGCCATAGGTTCATAATCCAAACAACTCCCTCAAAAGAGCACCTATCAGAGTATACGCCATACCTCCATGCAACTTAGTGACACGATCAGACTCTGCCAAAGGCCCTGTCTCATGATGCAATCATCTTTAGATAGAAGGGAACAGATGCTACATAATGGAAGGGAACAATTCTGAATAAAGAAGCTCCATAATAGTCTCTGGATATCAACCCACAAACCGAATAAAACAGGGGTGTCAAACATTCTGCCTAGGGGCCAAATCAGGCCCCCGGAGGGCTCCAATCAGGCCCCTGAGCAACTGGCTGTCGTCTGCTTCCTTTTTCCTCTCTCTTGCTTCCTTCTGCATAACAGCTTGCTTTGCAAGGCTTGCTCAATCGCACAGGAGCTACAGCGCAAAACCTCTATTTTCTACATTGGCTGAGGCTCTTCCCCCTCCTGGTTCCCGGGGGAAGGAAGGAAAGAGATAGAGATTCCTTTACCCAGTTCCCTGTATCCCATAGGAGAGATACAAAGAAAGCACCTTTAAGGCCAATGAGTGCTGATGTTTTAATTTTAAAAAATATTTAATTGTGT
Organism: Heteronotia binoei; assembly: GCF_032191835.1. Taxonomy (NCBI): domain Eukaryota; kingdom Metazoa; phylum Chordata; class Lepidosauria; order Squamata; family Gekkonidae; genus Heteronotia; species Heteronotia binoei. The sequence goes on from NC_083238.1 coordinate 32,223,725, forward strand.
TTGTGTGTGTTCTTTAAAAAGTTATTACATTTTATGATGCCCATGGCCCCGCCCAACATAGTCCCATTTATGTCAGACCCAGGCCTCATAACAAATGAGTTCAATGCCCCTGAAATAAAACTTGAGTTTTATATCAGAAGTATCAGCTCCCTTTCAGCCTCTCCATAGAGCCACAAACAGGTATATGGTGAGGTTACAGAGCCAGTGAGTAGACAACCAGTGTTCTGTAGAGTTGGACTAGGATCTGGGAGACTCAGGTTCAACTCCCCACTCTGCCATGGAAGCTTATTTGGTGACCTTGGATTGGCCACACACACTCAGCCTAGCCTACTGCACAGGATGGTTGTTGTGAGGATAAAAGCCAAGAGTGGAGGATCTTGTAAGCCCCTTTGGGTCCCTACTGGATGAGAGAAGTGAGGTATAAATAGCTGAATAAAGCTCTCCGGTTTGGGCAAGGCTGTGGCAATATGAGACAGCATTTACTTTGCACGCAGGTACTCCCGCTCCGATCCGTAGGCTCGCAGGTTGAAAGATCTCAGGTTGGGAAAGACCCTCCTTTGCCTGAGACCCCGGAGAGCTGTTGCCAGAACAGAAGATGGTGAGCTAGAGCGGCCAGTGGTATCAAGAGAGAAAGTCAAGCAGTTGTATGCAGTTAGTTTCAACAGAATGCTGGGTGGGAGGGGAAGTGACGTGCCACACTTTTAGATTGTTGATCTTCTTTATTTGCAAATGGAATGTTTACTGTGTTTGTGTCCTTTTCATTTCTATCAACTTGAACATTCTATCAACTCGAACATGTGCTATTACTGAACGTTACAAAGTTCTGCTATATAGTAGTGTCAACAACATGTTAGATCGGGGTGTCGAACTCATTTGTTATGAGGGCTGGATCTGGCATAAATGAGACCTTACTGGGCTGGACCATGTCAGGTTGGGCTGAGCCATGTCTGGCCAGGTCATGTGCATGCCTATTTAAGGTTAGGTAGCAGAGATATAAATTTTATAAAGAACACTGACAAACACAAATACATATATTTTAAAAAACTTAAAACATGCTTAAAATGTTAGCATTCATTGGTCTTAAGGATGCTTTCTTTGTATTTCACCCATGGGATCCAGGGAACTGGGCAAAGGAAGCTCTGGCTCTTTCCTTCCTTCCCCAGGGGACTGGGGGGGGGAGCCTCAGCCAACAGAGGAAGAGATACTTGGCTCAATAGCTCAGCTGTGCAATTGAGAGAGCCCGGCAAAGCAAGCTATTCCTCCCCCCTTCCTCCCCAAGGGAGGAGCCTCAGCCAATGGAGAAAATAGAGGCTTTGCTCTGTAGCTCCTGTGCAATTGAGCAAGCCTTGCAAAGCAAGCTATTATGCAGAAGGAAGCAAGAGAGAGGGAGAAGAAAGCAGATGACAGCCAGTTGCTCGGGGGCCTGATAGAAGCCCTCTGAGGGCCTGATTCAGTCCTTGAACTGCACCCGTGCATTATATAGTAACTCAAGCCAGTAACCAGTGGGTGAAAGAAACATGGACTGATTCCTCACCAGCATTTGCTCTGCCCCCGGGCTTCTCTTTGCACCAGCTCAAGCCATTGATTCCTGACCAGTCCCTCTGTGGCACCTCTTGCTTCGAGGCTCCTTCCCATTCCTGTCGCGGCAACTGGAACTCCAAAAAACCAGCATCCTTTTGCTGCAACGGTAATGGGAAGGAGCCATGATGCAAGAAGCGCCTGTGGAGCAACTAGTGGGGAATCCATTGCTTGAGCTGGTGCAAGGAGAAGCCTGGGGGCAGAGCAAATGCCGGTTAGGAATCAGTCATGATGGTTCTGGTTCAGATTAGGCCATACGCTGGTTTGGTTGTGGTCCATTTTTACTGCTCTCTATAACGAGGGGTGGATTTACATCAATTGAAAAGAAGCAGGATGGTTTATGTCTGCCTGAAAAGGAATGAGATGGTGTCCCATCCAAGCCTACTTTGTGTACGCTTGGTGTAGTGTTTAAGTGTGCAGACTCTTATCTGGGAGAACTGTGTTTGATTCCCCACTCCTCCACTTGCACCTGCTAGCATGGCCTTTAGTCAGCCATAGCTCTGGCAGAGGTTGCCCTTGAAAGGGCAGCTGCTGTGAGAGCCCTCTCCAGCCCCACCCACCTCACAGGGTGTCTGTTGTGGGGGAGGAAGGTAAAGAAGATTGTGAACCGCTCTGAGACTCTTTGGAGTGGAGGGCGGGATGTAAATCCAATATCTTCTTCAATATCTTCTTCTACTCTGCGAGCACTGCCAAAACCCATTGAGATTGCTGATTTGGAAGCAAAGCCCTTACAAACCACGGACATAATGGGAGCCATTTTTGGAGATAAGGAGAGAGCACAATCTAAATGGATGCCTCCAAAGAGCCAATGCTGACCTAGGACTTGGCACTGGTATGAGCTTGTGGGTGTTCTGTATAAAGGCAAGTGATGCCGGGTAGCTGTTATTTATCATTTATATTGCACCAGTTCCCTAAGTGTTTCAGAGTGTTCATTGTGGAGTGAAAGCCAGAGGTTATTACGGAGTTGCTTTATGCAGAATTGTTCCCTTCCGTCATGTTGCATCTGTCCACTTCAATTTATGAATGATGACATCATGTGGCGGGCCTTTGGCAGTTTCTGTTCATGTCACTGCTGCATAGAGATACGGCTTAGTTCTGATTAGGGATGGGGCAGACCTGAACCTGAGCCCAAGAAGGGAGCACATCCGGCCAGGGCTCTGGGATCTGCACTGGCTGCCAATAACTTACCGAGTCCGGTACAAGGTGCTGGTTATTACCTTTAAAGCCCTATATGGCCTAGGACCTGCCTACTTGAAGGACCGTCTCTCCCCACATGTTCCCCAGAGAGTACTGAGATCGGGAACTCAAAATCTCCTAGTTATCCCCGGGCCAAAAGAAGCCCGCTTAAAATCTACCAGGGACCGGGCCTTTTCTGTTATGGCCCCTTCTTGGTGGAACCAGCTGCCGGAAGAGGTGAGGGCCCTGCGGGACCTTGCTCAGTTCCGCAGGGCCTGTAAGACAACCCTCTTCCGGCTGGCCTATGACTAGCTGGTTCTAGAAAACCTGTGTAGTGATACTAGATGTCTGCTGTCCCTAATGTTTTAAATGTTTTAAATGTCTTAAAATTTTAAATGTATTAATTATTTTAATTGTTTTATGCTTAAATTTGTATTTATGTGAAATTTTGTGTTGTGAGCCGCCCTAAGCCACTTGTTGGGAAGGGCAGGATATAAATCATAAAATAAATACATAAATACATAAATACATACATACATACATAAAGTCTAGGCCAGACTTTGCCTGGTTCACAAACCCCGAACTGAGGTTCGAAAAAGGGGCCTTCCCTGAACGCTCAGCAAGCTTCTGCTCAGTTTGGGTGTTTTGTCCCCGATGTGCACACACCACTTCTGGATGGCATCAAGTGCCACCCCCTGGCATACCTGTGTCATCTGGAAGTGTGCAAGTGTATTGGCTGACATGCTTGCAGCACTTCCGGGTAATGCAGGTATGTCAGGGGCGGCATCTGATGCCGCCCAGAAGTGACACGAGTATGGATGTGGGGCCCTGAGCTGGTTCAATTTGGGCAGGGTTTTTGCTTGGGGGTTTGGTTTGAGTCCCGAACCAGGCTTTCCCAGTATGTGCCCATCCCTAGTTCTGATATGTGTTCTGGGGTTGTTGTCAGTGTTCCCTCTAAGCTGAGTTAGTGTGAGCTAGCTCACAGATTTTTAGCCTCCAGCTCACACATTTTTTCTTCGCTCAGGAGGGATGACCCCAGAGCACAATAATTTATGCAGTAGCTCACAACTTTAATACCAGTAGCTCACAAAGTAGAATTTTTGCACATAAGACTCTGCAGTTTAGAGGGAACATTGGTTGTCATTTGGATTATGGACCTGTGGCATGCGGTACTCATGCATAGGGCTGATAAATATATTTTCTAGTAACAGCATTGCTATTCCAAAGAGGAGGTTTGAACCCATTAATTTGGATAGTGTTGGATAGTAATTTGGATAACTGGCTGAATCCACACATGCCACTTAAAGCACATGATACATGAAACTGCCTTGTACTTAATCAGACCACTGGTCCATCAAAGTCAGTATTATCTACTCAGACTGGCAGCAGCTCTCCAGAGTTTCAGGTGGATGTCTTTGACATCACCTTCTACTGTATTCTTTTCACTGGAGATGCCAGTGATTGAACCTAGGACCCTCTACATGCCAAACAGATGCTCTGTTACTGAACCGCCCCTGCTAGAGCGTAAGCAAGCCTGTTGGGGTGCATGTATGAAAAAAGAAAAGCACTGATACCAGATTTCTGAGGCAGTTGCTGGCCATGTGAGAAAAATTATTTATAATGTGAATGAAAAACAAGAAATGAGCAAGCTGGATCATTTCTCCCTGATAACACTATTTTATTTTGATCTATGGTAGTGGCAGAAAATGCCGCCAAGTCACACTTTGTAGAGTTTTCAAGGCAAGAGATGTTCAGAGGTGATTTGCCATTGCCTGCCTCCGCATAGCCATCCTGGACTTCCTTGATGGTCTCCCATCTAAGCGCAAACTAGGGCAATCTGTTGGGGCTAGCCTGAGCCATCCAGGCCAGAGCTTCCAGAACACTGTTCCCTCTGAGATGTGCAAGTGAGTGGCCGCTCATCAACACAGGAAGGCCTGCTCAGAAGCAGTCTGGAACCCTGCAGGGTCTTGTACTGCCCATTGCCCTCATGGTGCTTGGGGGAGGGCAACATTGGGAGGGCTTGTAGAGTCCTGGCCCCACTGATGGACCACCTGATGGCACCTTGGGTTTTTTGCCACTGTGTGACACGGAGTGTTGATCTGGATGGGCCATTGGCCTGATCCAACATGGCTTCTCTTATGTGTTTAAGATTACAGCAGTTCTATTCTGCTCAGAAGGCCAACTGCTCTGCTCAGTAAGGGGAAAATTAGACTAACATTGTTCCAGAGTATTAAAATTGGCATTGCTCACTACCAGACTGAAGTGACACGGACCAATATAGCAACTTGGGACTCTACTGCCTCATGCCACTGCTTAGGCAGGTCAGGTCAATGTGGTGCCCATCTATATTGCATTGTTTTTGTGGAAGTGAAGTTTCTAACATCCTCTGGATGAGGAGTCATGATCTCTTGGAGTGTTCAGTTGCCCAGGGAGGAAAATAGTCCCTCAGAGAAGGGAAAGTTGTTAGCCTGACTAAGATTGGCTAAGATCTACACACATGTTGACTGAAGGCTGAGAAGTCCTGTGACATAGCCCTCTGCAGATATGGAGCTGGATTTCGGTTCATGTGAAGCAGAAACCTACCGATTGACATATTGAGATAACCAGATTTGCACAATCACTGGGGTTCTTCTTCTTCTTCGTATGAATGGAAGCTGTACCCACATTGAAAATCCACATGTTGTTCCAAGAGAGCATTTCATTTTGGGCTGCTGTGTGTGTATGTGGCAGCAGTGAAAAACAGACCCCTCTTTGCTGCTGTAGAAATTATAGGCAGGATCCAAGCCATTGCACTACCATTGCGCTAAATCAGGGGCGTCAAACTCATAAGGGACGGATCTGACATAAATGGGACTTTGTCGGGCTGGGCCATGTGTGTCATAAAATGTAATGCCGGGTAGAGGAGATATGAACTTTATAAAGGATGCAGCCAAGCACAATTAAAGATACTATTTTTAAAAATTAAAATACAAACATGCTGAAAACAGTCTCTTGTGATGTTTTGTTTAACAGTCTTTGTTGTCTGACATCTCCCAAACCTTCCACCTGCCCTTAAAAGATTTTTTTTTCCCCGTGAGGTTTGAGATAATAATTTTGGTTGTCCTCTTCAGTATTTGTTATGCATTGGAGCCCCACATTAGGAGGGATGGGTATTAAAACTAATATTCCTCTGCAAAACTGGAGTTCCTTGAGTTTGTAGAAATCTATATTGTAACTGTGGTTGAGTCCAAACCCGCCCCCCTCCCCATTAAAAGATGGCTGCCTAAAATTGAGAGGTGGGGGAATAGTGGGATTTGGCAATACAATTTTTAAAATAAAACATCAAGAAAAAATACAAGGATGACATCAGAAAATTAAACATATACTTAAAATATTAAGTGTTCTGAGCCTAGGAATACATAAAATGGCTGAGCATTGCAAACTTTTTCTCCCCACCCCGCATCTATTCACAGTGGCAGCGGCTCTCCAGGCAGGGTCTCAGTTTTTTAAAATGGGGTAGTTGAAAGCTCTTTGAAGATAAAGGGAGCCATGAATGCCAATTGACTTGCATGGACTCCACTGAAGTACATTGCAGAACAAAAAAAATTGCAAAGAAAATGTGGTATGGATTTTCTGTTAAGGTCTCTAGGGCCAGATAGACTAGTCTGGGAAAGGAAAATCCATTCTGCATTTTCTTTGCAACTTTTTTTTTGTTGCAAAGGAACCCAGCCAAGAGGATCTGGGAAGTTTGGCATCCCTGCCCTGTGCTTCATGTGTTCTGTGGCAGCTGGAGTTTGAGCTTGAGCTTGGAAGGGTAATGACAGGCAGGGTAGTGGTGGGGGAGGGGAAGAAGAGAGCCAGGGGCTGAATTAAAGCCCTTGGTGGAATGGTTCTGGCTCGCGGGCCATAGGTTTGACACCCCTGGACCAAATGTATTTGGCCTCATTCTCATGTGTGATAATCTGGTGAAATTATACCATTGCTTCTAATACATGACTCCAGCATGAACATGTGAGCACATTGGAGCCAAAGTTAAGCTCTTTATGCCCTTGCAAGAGAATTAAACGTGCACATGAATGAAATTGACAAATTCAGTGGAAGACGTCATGATTTTTTTTGTGTTGGCTCTTGTGCTTTTAGAGTTTGCTGCCATTTCTTATCTCACTCACATTTCTTGAAATTGACCGTGTGTACCTTGTTGCCGTATAACACTGTGATACTAGGTAAATTGGGGTGGCTTTTACATTAGTGTAAAACTATTATTTTTTATCATAGGACAATTTCAATTTAGCATCTGGATATTCAGTGGGTAAGCTGATTTACCATCTGGTAGCTTCTAATGAATTACCTCTAGCACTAAGCTTGCAGCTATCTCTTAAACAAAGCAATTACTTCTTTGTGTCGCAACCAAGGGGCATAGCTTCATATATGTACAAGCTTTGTGTGATTAACCTAGATGTTTGGATTTTTGTTTTCCAGGCCTTTTGATGATTCATGTATTACAGCTCAGTTACAAACAATACATAGTTGAAATTCTAGCCTGAATTTACAAGCCTTTTCTTAACACTATATCTAATAGCCAAATCCAACCCCCCCCCCCCCCCCATTCATACAAAAGACCCAGCCATGGTGCTGTTATGACTTTGCACACCTGTGAGTGCTCCAGAAAAGTTCTGCAGGAAAAAAAATTAGTTTACAAACCTCTCCCCCCGCTCAAAACCTAATATTCAGGTAACCCCCCAAATTAATAGTGACATCTATTAGAAATAGGCATGATCCAGGGAAAATGGTGGTTTGTTTCATTTTCTGATGTGTTTGATTTCTGACCCAGTTTGTGTTTCATTGATTTGTTTGGTTTGGGAGGTGTAAAACTCATTGGAAGTCTTCAGGAGGCTCTCCTCCACCCAACCCTCCAAGTCTGGCGAAGATTGGTTTTGGAATGTCCGAGTTATAGCCCCCCCAAATCAGGTACTCCCAGGAAAGCTCAGTTTCAGCTCTCGTGACAACTTCAGCTCTCTTCATGCTGCAGAATGCAAGCTCCGTGATTGGCTCTCAGAGTTTCCAATCAAGCTGCTCTGGGTGTTTCTAGGGCTCCCAGAAGTCCACCCCTAATGTTGCTTGTACCGGAATGAATCAGCATTAGGCGGTCTACGAAAACAAACTGCAAAACTGAACCAAGCGAAGCATTAAGGTAGGGACCAGTTCACAACTAACCACGAATCAGCCCAATTCATGCACAATTTGTGGTTCGGTTCATGCCCATGTCTAATATCTATGCATGTGCAGACATTGCCAGAGCGCAAGCACTGCATGCCTGAGTTCTGATGATATTTTCAATATGTTTTGTGAAGTGGTCATAGCAAGCCTCCGATGGATGACGTAAGAACATAAGGAGAACCCTGCTATATCAGTCCAGTGATCCATCTAGTCCAGCATCCTGTCTCACCCAATGGCCAGTCAGTTCCTCTGGATGGCCAGCAACAGAGAGGCTGAGACCTTCCCATGATGTTGCCTCATGGCTCTAGGGTTCAAAGGATAAGTGCCTCTGAAAGTGGAGGTTCCCCTCAGTCACAATGGTTAGTAGCCATTGATAGACTAAGCCTCCATGAATCTATCTAACCCCCCTTTAAAGCCATCTATTCCTGTGGCCATCACTACATCATCTGGCAGTGAATGCCACGTTTTAATCACTCTCTGCATAAAGTAGTATTTCCTCTCTTGCAGCGCAGCCCAGATGCTTGGCTATATCAGCCATGGAGACCACAGTGGCAGAGAAACAATATAAACAGTGAGGAAAGCAATGAAGACTACCCCAAATTCATGAGCTTTATAATGGTGACCCCTTTGTGAAAAAGGCTTCCTGCTCAAGCAGTGGGAGAACATTTCGATCTTCCAGGTTATTCCGTTGCTGCTGATTTAAAATTGGCAGTCCTCAAACAGAGAAGCTTCAAAGGGAGATTGCAATATGAGATTGATGAATTTGAGTTTGTTCATAAGTTCAGAACAATGGACCCCCCCCCCCCTGCAGGGCTGAATAGAGACAACATAGTATGCTGATGACACCCAACTATATCTGGTGATGAGCAGCTGGCTCAGCGTCACCCTGGTTAGTCTAGCCAAGCAATAGATAGATTTTAAGATAATTACTCCCCTCTGGGATTTTATGTCATTGAATTGTTTGAATGTGTTGCTTTGTTTTATCCTATTTATGGAATTACTAATATCTGTTTTATGTTGTTACCCGCCCTGAGCCCTGCTTGCAGTGGAGGATGGGCTATAAATTAAATGAGTGAAAAAAATAAATAAACAGGATTCTTATCTCACTATATATGCTAATTTTCTGCCCTCAAGTATTGCCCTCTACTCTAATCCAGATAATTACTATGTATATTGTACCTTTGTATCCTGAGTTTCTTCTTTGCAACATCCCTCCCACCTTCAGACTGGGATATAAAGACTCTCCATTTTGACATATGTCCGAAGAAGGGAGCTTCGACTCTTGAAAGCTCATATCCCCAAAATCTTGTTGGTCTCTAAGGTGCTACTGAACTTAAATCGAATTGCTCAAGTGGTACATCTCATGCCTTCTTGCTTGACAGATTGCACCCAAAGAGTGCTTGTGAATGGTTCCACATCCTCTTGGAGAGGAGTGAAAAGTAGAGTGCCTCAAGGATCTGCCCTGGGGTGTGTTTTGTTCTACATCTTTATAAACGATTTGGATGAAGGAATGGAGGGAATGCTTATTAAATTTGCAGATGATACTAAATTGGGAGGTTTCGTAAATAAAGCAAATGACAGAGGCAGGATACAGGATGATCTTATTTTTAAAGTTTTTAAATCTTCTGAAATGGCGGTCGCGATTTTTTACTTTTCCTTACAATTTTTCTCCCCTTTTAAAAACATCCAAGGTCCACACAAATAATATGACCAATAGTATTTAACTTCTTACCCTCTTCTCAGTTAACTCCAATAATTTTTAATTTCCCGAATCCTTTAAAAACATTGTTTTTATTTTGACCTCCCAGCAATGGCCGCCAATGTTTCTCAATGGTAGTAAATTCCTAGAGTAGGTTTTCCTTCCACTACTTCCTGCTTTTGTTGCCACGAAGTCTCATTCACACTGGTAAGGAGATCTCACAATACTTGACGTACTTCCTGTCTTGCTTGAATGTGCTGCAGGTCTGTGACGATGGTGCTCTTTTTTCAAAAACGCAAGTAGACTAAACAATAAATTCCTTTCCACTTTTTAGCACTTTTTAACACTGTCTTTTATATTTATAAAGTCCAAATTTCACCTCTTCCTCCCCTCTTCTTCCAGACTTTCTAAATTTTCCTTTTCCGCCTTTAAAATTTATTCCATTAAGCTGTAAATAATTCCAGAATGAAATATAGTAATTTGTACCTTCTCTTCCAATTATCTAAGTTCCCACCAGTCTTGCAAAGCTTTAGATGTTTAGCAATGTCCAAGAAGGTTAGGCTCCTGTCGAGCTTATGTCAAATAAATGACTCTGAAAACTTCTGTAGATGATGAAAATGCAACTCTTCCTGGAGACCCCTCAAAGCCTCAAAGGAGCCCCCCCCCCCGGGACTCCCTTTTAGCCAAGGTAAATCTCCTCAAAGTTTCCCGTGCATATCTTGGACTAATCTCTGACTGAGAAAAGTAGGCAGTAGGCATTAAATTGCCTTCCACTACCCCGAACAGAAGTTCCAGCCTGCTCCCGTTATGAGAAGCAGCTCAGCTCGACATTTTCCTCCCCCGGAAGACAGGATACAGGATGATCTTGATAGGCTGGAAAACTGGGCTAAGACAAATAAAATGAATTTTAATAGGGATAAATGTAAAGTTCTGCATCTAGGTAGGAAAAATCCAATGCATCATTATAAGATGGGGAGACTTGTCTTGGCAGTAGTTTGTGCAAAAAGGTTCTAGGCAGGGGTTGTTTTGTAGAAAAATAGGTGGTGGATCTCATCCATGGATTGTTATGTAGCTGCACCTACTATTCAATCGACAAAGTAGGTGGAGAGGAGGAGGGGGGCATCAGAAAAGTTCAGGAGCTGTGTTCCTGTGAGCTCGTGCTAAATTCAAGGCCTGGATCTAGGGATCTTAGTGAACCATACACTGAACATGAGTCAGTGTGATGCAGTGACTAAAAAGGCAAATTCAATTTTGGACTGCATCAGCAGAAGTATAGTGTCGAGATCATGTGAAGTGATGGTATTGCTTTACCCTGCTCTGGTTAGACCTCACCTAGAGTATTGTGTTCAGTTTTGTGCACCACAATTTAAGAAAGATATGGCCAAGTTGGAACGTGTCCAGAAGCAAAGAAGATGATGAGGGGTCTGCAGACCAAGTTCTATGAGGAAAGAAGAAGATATTGGATTTATATCCCGCCCTACATTCTGAGTCTCAGAGTGGTCACAGTCTCTTTACCTCCCTCCCCCCCGCCCCAAACAGACACCCTGTGAGGTAGGTGAGGCTGAGAGAGCTCTTGCAGCAGCTGCCCTTTCAAGGACAACTCCTATGAGAGCTATGGCTGACCCATAGGCGAGGAGGATGGGATACAAATGGAATAAAATAAATAAATAAATGGCCATTCCAGCAGCTGCAACTGGAGGAGTGGGGAATTAAACCCGGTTCTTCCAGATAAGAGTCTGCACACTTAACCACTACACCAAACTGGTTCTGGAAACTGGAAAGGTTGAAGGAGCCTTAAGAGGAGATGATTGAGAGGTGATATGATCACCATCATTGAATACTTGAAGGGCTGTCAAGTTGTTTTCTGTGGCCCCAGATGATCGGACCAGAATCAACAGGCTGAAATTAAATCAAAGAGGTTTTGGCTAAACATCAGGAAGAACTTCCTGACTGAATAATTCCTCAGTGGAACAGACTTCATTGGGAGGTGGTGGGCTCTCCTTCCTTGCAGGTTTTAAAACAGAAGCTAGATGGCCATCTGACAGCAATGCTGATTCTGTGAATTAGGCAGATTATGAGAAGGTCAGGAAGGGGTTGTGGGGAGAGGTATTTGTGAAGTTCCTGCATTGTGCAGGGGGTTGGACGAGATGACTCTGGAGATTCCTTCCAACTCTGATTCTGCAATTCCAGCCCTCAAGCCATGGCCTGGTGGGACCAAGTAAAGACTGTAACTGCTGTGTAGCTGTGTATTGTATGGTTATACACTTAATGGTTTGCTTTCAGATGAGTTGACTCATACCTGGTATTTCTAAACATATGTTCTATAAAATATGCACAGAATGCACACACTCTGCCTTTGTACAAATTGCATGGACATATTCCAAAGAAGTGTACTCTTGCCCATATATTGATCCATCCCAAATCCTGTCATGTTTAAGGCCAAGCCTCGTGTTTACCAAACACAAGCCTCCAGAATACACAAACACAGTTGTTAACAAATGTTGTGTTCAGAGCAGAGCCTGAGGTTTTTTCTCTACCCAGGATTCTGGGTTGCATACATGTAATCACAATCAACTACACCAAAGTCAAGAGACAAGAGCAGAGTCAACAAACCAGCGCAGACTCAGGGAGCCGAAGGTTCTGTTCAAACATAAAGGTTTGGAGAACAGGATTCAAAGCTTGGAAGCCAGGACAGGAGGCTCTGGTTTTCTAGCAGAAAAGCAAACACAGGTTAGCAAGATAGGGTGCAAGGCAGCAAGCAAATCAGTACTCTGTTTGCTGAGAGAATCAGGACACAAAGAGGTGGCGGGCAAAGTTGCTTCCACCATGAGTTCCATTCCATGTGCTCATTTTGTCAGCCTAATTAGCTGACTCACCCCTGAAGCGCAGGTATTACTTTTCTCCATCTTGTCATTCCTGCTCCTGAAATGACTCTGCTTCAGCACCTAGTACTGATAAAAGTAAAGGTAGTCCCCTGTGCAAGCACCAGTCATTTCTAACTCTGGGGTGACTTCGCATCACAATGTTTTCACGGCAGACTTTTTATGGGGTGGTTTGCCATTGCCTTCCCCAGTCTTCTTCACTTTCCCCCCAAGCAAGCTGGGTGCTCATTTTACCGACCTCGGAAGGATGGAAGGCTGAGTCCACCATGAGCTGGCTACCTGAATCCAGCTTCCTTCAGGATCGAACTCAGGTCGTGAGCAGAGCTTGAACTGCAGTACTGCAGCTTTACCACTCTGTGCCACAGGGCTCTTACCTAGTGCTGATAGTGTTGTGCAGTAAACACACTCCTTCATCTCTCCCGGGCTGACAAATGCTCCTGTCGTCTCCTGTGCTTAGCTGGTTCAGGAGACACTGATGGTGAGTGAACTCTGTTCTTTCTCTTTTGTTGCCTGCTAGAATGAGCAACTTTTGTTTTGTGATGCTTCTTTGGCTGGCTCTGCCAGATGCTCAGGTAGGCGCCCCACCAATGTGGGGCCTGATTCTTCCATTCCCTCATCCGAGGAGGAGGAGGCAGCTGACTGGCTCGTGACAAATCCTATTTAAAGCACGCAAAACATTAAGTAGAACCAGGTATCAGTTTCACTGAATGAAATTCACTGAATCTCATAAATAAGAATTTAGGTTCATAAAGGCATTTAACATTTCCTGCCAGATATTATTACACCAACTGAGCCTGCTATATTGTAACAGGCTTCTGAGATTACTCTAATGTGCTATTTAGCAAGTGATTATTAAACATTTCCTTGAAAGGTACAGTTAAAGGGATTCATATGATTCTCGAACAGCGAACTCTTTTCAGGATAATTTACTGAGGTCACAAAGACAGTTAAGTTGGTTCCATTTAAAAATTTACTTTCCAAACCAGTATTGACTTTCATTGGTGTGGCTGTTTCAGTGATATCCGGTCTATCCTCATGTTTACAAATCAGTTGACAGTTGGTCTGGAAACGCATCTCTGAGAATGTCAAGAGAGCCTCACTAACAGCATGTGTCATGGCCTGAGGCAACCGAGGGAGGCCATTTTACCGGATTCCTCCTCATTACTGCCCATTCTGTGGCACATTTTGTTTTCAAAGCTCTTCTGCTCCTCAGAGAAGAGGTTCTGGACCAACAGTCAGCTGTTTGAGGAAGGAGAAGATAAGGAAGATTAGCTTCATGAACTCCTTCCATGAATTCTTCCACTGGATCCAACCAAGTGGTTTGATTTGTGATTGTTGTCTTTTAGGATCATCATTGTATTCTGGCCTGTTGCTTCCTGATTTATTTACCACTCACTTATTTTTGACTGCTATTGAGTCCAAGCATCATCCATGAAACGACAATGTTACGTTGTATTCAAAGACTGTGATTTTTTTTGGGGGGGAGGGGACTTGACCATCAAGTCCCAGCTAGGGTTGCTAATCCCCAGTTTGGCAGGGTAAATAGGTAAAAACCTCCGCGAAGACCAGCCTCCTATCTCATACAAAATGTCAATTTTACTTATAAATAGGCATCATGTCAAAAATTCACAGTAATGCAAGCAAAGGAACATATGCAGCCCCACCCATAGTCATTTAAAATGGAAGTCCATGTCCACAATATTCCAGCAACACGGTGAAGGTTCTGATTCCAACGATGTGAGACCGATTCCACGGAGACCGATGCTCCTATGTTCTATTGCACAGCTAGGCAGTAGTACTTTCCTCCACGTTTCGCTGTTCGCTTCTACAAGCTGTACATAAAAGTAAAAATAATACAAAATAACTTTAGCTCAGCACCATGGGACAGAATAATAGAGGTAGAAGATCATACCTTTTCCAAAGAGTTTTTTTCACCAATTAAATGCTGCTGCTTCAGATAGCTTTATGGTCTGTTTCCTCCCATCCTCTCTAATACATCCACTCATAAGTCCCCAGGTGCATGTAATTAAGTAGTTCCTTAAAGTTACAGCTTACTAACATACTCTTTTCAGGGTACATTATAACTTATAAACACAAGCAATCATTATAAATAACAAGAAAGATCCCATTCATAGTTCAAACCGCACGGTGCAAAGGTGCGTAGTAGAAATATCCATTTCATTTCATGTTTTAGCAGCTACTTTGTGACATCGACCTTGCCTTGTAATCTCGGGGGGCGGGGGGGAACCGCTGCACTGCAAAAAATCTCAATGTGTTCGGATCATGTTGGAGGTCCCTAACACATTGAGATTGAGTGCTGAGCTGAAGTTATTTTGTATGGTTAAATATTTTTACTTTTATGTACAGCTTGTAGAAGCGAACTGCGAAATGTGGGGGAAAGTACTACTGCGTCGTGTATCACTTTATGCCTAGCTGTGCAATAGAACATAGGAGCATCGGTCTCCGTGGAGAATCACATCGTTGGAATCAGAACCTTCATCGTGTTGCTGGAATATTGTGGACATGGACTTCCATTTTAAATGACTATGGGTGGGGTTGCATATGTTCCTTTGCTTGCATTACTGTGAATTTTTGACATGATGCCTATTTATAAATAAAATTGACATTTTGTATGAGATAGGAGGCTGGTCTTCACGGAGGTTTTTACCTATTTTCCCTGCTCTACTATTCGCGTTGCTCTTTTTGTGTTGCACAATCCCCAGTTTGGGGTAGGGGATCCCCTAGCTTACAGCCCCTTCCCCTGCTTCAGGGTTATCAGAAAGTGGCGGTGGGGGTGAATGTCTGCTGGGCACTCAATTATACACCATACCAAACCTTTAATGGCATAATAGATTCAGATAAAAATACACAGAATATAAAAATTTAAGCATTGGAGATAAAATCAAGATAAAACCGAGCTTACAGATGCATTCAAACATGGTCAGAATTAAATTTAAGGATGTCAGCCAGAAATTTTGCCACAGCCTCACTAACCACCCCCTCAATATCACTCAATAAATAATAACAGGGTGGCAGAATAGACAAATCTGGAGAAAAAGAAAGCTTGCCAAATAAATCTTTACGGAGGTTATGGTATAAAGAACAATCAAGCAATATATGCTGGATTGAGTCAGGGGTATCACTCAATTATACTCTATGGAGACTGGTCCCCATAGGGTATAATGGAGAATCAATCTGTGGGTGTCTGGGGGCTCTGGAGGAGCTGTTTTCTAAGGTTGAGACACAAAATTTTCAGCATAGTATCAACCCCCTCCTCAAGTTTCAAAAAGATTGGACCAGGGTGTCCAATTCTATGAGCCCCCAAAATAGGTGCCCCTATCCTTCACCATTTCCAACAAAGAGAAAGCATTTAAAAGGAGGGCGGTCCATTTAAACGTGATGGCTAGAACTCCCTTTGGAGTTCAATCATGCTTGTCACAACCTTGCTCCTGGCTCCACCCCGAAGTCCCCAGATATTTCCTGAGTCTGATCTGGCAATCCTAGTCACAGCCGATTTATGGTGATCCTGTAGGGTTTTCAAGGCAAGAAGTGTATAGCACCCCTGGTATTCCATGGTGGTCAACCCTGATTAGCTCGGCGATCTGACAAGACGGGGCTAGCGTGGGCTAGCCAATATGATTGGCGGTTATGTTGCGCAAAACAAATGCAGGCAGACCTCTGGAAGGTGTGTTGGAAAATGAGAAGTAATTTACAGATTATTATTCTTGTATTTATAGTTGTTTCCCACCTGTGTGTTCTGATTGTGTCAGGAGTTAGGTGAGTGCAACCATAAAGAGGGTTACACCTGTCTATGTCCACTGAATTGAGAAGGATTAGAAGGGAATAACTTCATTCAGGATTGCACTGCGAACACCCTACTAAAATGGGAGTGGGGGGGAGGCAGTGAAATTATAGACTTGTCAGATGTTACAGTCATCCATACTGGAGCCCGCTAATTGTGTGTAATGGGAGCATAGACTACCTATCATCTTTCTGATATGCATGATCACTACATTGCCCCCCAAGTCGGAATAAAGAGACGGACACAATTAAATTGGTGAAAATATGGGCCACTTTTATTAAAATAACTAGCAACGGCAAGGGCAACCGAACTGCGGCCAGGTCAGGGCCAGGGGTCTCCTCAGACCGCTCCCCTGCCTTTTTCAGCGGGCGAGAGACCCGGCCCCCCAGCCGGAGCTGTGAGCCACAGCTCCCGTTAGGCAGGCCCAGCAGGGAGGCTCGCACCGGAGGGCCCAAACACCAGACGCGAGTCTCAGCGAAAGGCACCCATCCAATCGAGTCTCCAGGACAGTCTGCATTCACAAACCTCGAGCCACACCCAAGGTTGATCCTGACAGACCCCTAACTCCCCAAAAGGGGGAGGCTAACCGGTCCTCCCCAGGCCGCATGGTGCCATAACCCCGTAGAACCTGCCCTAAAAAGTGACCAAACTCTACCAAGGCACCAACCCTAAGCCAATTCCTCAATCCACTGAAATGTTATGCAAGGTAGGCAAAAAACACCTCCCAGTCACATGCCAAAACGCCGGGGAGTGAAAAAATTCCTACCCGGCCCCTCCAAACGGAAGCGACCAGCAATTGCCTGCATAACAAACAGGGCGGGCGGGTGGGCCGAAAACGCCGGGAAGACTGCCGCGGCGCCGAGCGGGGCTTCAGCAACAGCGTTGAAGCCCCGCCCCCTCAGGACGCGCTCAAAAGCGCGTTGAAGATTCCGCTCTCCCTCCAAGGGGGGGCAAAACTTCCCCTTCAGCCAGGCTGCGATGCAGCGGGCTTCAGGAGGCTTCTTTGCCCCCCAAGTCGGAATAAAGAGACGGACACAATTAAATTGGTGAAAATATGGGCCACTTTTATTAAAATAACTAGCAACGGCAAGGGCAACCGAACTGCGGCCAGGTCAGGGCCAGGGGTCTCCTCAGACCGCTCCCCTGCCTTTTTCAGCGGGCGAGAGACCCGGCCCCCCAGCCGGAGCTGTGAGCCACAGCTCCCGTTAGGCAGGCCCAGCAGGGAGGCTCGCACCGGAGGGCCCAAACACCAGACGCGAGTCTCAGCGAAAGGCACCCATCCAATCGAGTCTCCAGGACAGTCTGCATTCACAAACCTCGAGCCACACCCAAGGTTGATCCTGACAGACCCCTAACTCCCCAAAAGGGGGAGGCTAACCGGTCCTCCCCAGGCCGCATGGTGCCATAACCCCGTAGAACCTGCCCTAAAAAGTGACCAAACTCTACCAAGGCACCAACCCTAAGCCAATTCCTCAATCCACTGAAATGTTATGCAAGGTAGGCAAAAAACACCTCCCAGTCACATGCCAAAACGCCGGGGAGTGAAAAAATTCCTACCCGGCCCCTCCAAACGGAAGCGACCAGCAATTGCCTGCATAACAAACAGGGCGGGCGGGTGGGCCGAAAACGCCGGGAAGACTGCCGCGGCGCCGAGCGGGGCTTCAGCAACAGCGTTGAAGCCCCGCCCCCTCAGGACGCGCTCAAAAGCGCGTTGAAGATTCCGCTCTCCCTCCAAGGGGGGGCAAAACTTCCCCTTCAGCCAGGCTGCGATGCAGCGGGCTTCAGGAGGCTTCTTTGCCCCCCAAGTCGGAATAAAGAGACGGACACAATTAAATTGGTGAAAATATGGGCCACTTTTATTAAAATAACTAGCAACGGCAAGGGCAACCGAACTGCGGCCAGGTCAGGGCCAGGGGTCTCCTCAGACCGCTCCCCTGCCTTTTTCAGCGGGCGAGAGACCCGGCCCCCCAGCCGGAGCTGTGAGCCACAGCTCCCGTTAGGCAGGCCCAGCAGGGAGGCTCGCACCGGAGGGCCCAAACACCAGACGCGAGTCTCAGCGAAAGGCACCCATCCAATCGAGTCTCCAGGACAGTCTGCATTCACAAACCTCGAGCCACACCCAAGGTTGATCCTGACAGACCCCTAACTCCCCAAAAGGGGGAGGCTAACCGGTCCTCCCCAGGCCGCATGGTGCCATAACCCCGTAGAACCTGCCACAACTAAGGCCAAGTCTCTACTTAGGGCTTAGCACCCACAAAAAGACCCAAAACCCAACAAAAGCCCTTGCCGCAAATCACTCAGAAAAAGCACATTACCCTTTTCCGAGAGATGAACACCATCCCCTCTGTAGAGGTCTTTAGAAATATCCGGATGGGGCAAATAGTGGCCCAAACCACCCTCCATAAACTTGCAAATTTCCTTATTCGCTCAGTGGGCAACAGAACTGCGGCCAGGTCAGGGCCAGGGGTCTCATCAGACCGCTCCCCTGCCTTTTTCAGCGGGCGAGAGACCCG
The DNA here is from genome assembly GCF_032191835.1 of Heteronotia binoei. Taxonomy (NCBI): domain Eukaryota; kingdom Metazoa; phylum Chordata; class Lepidosauria; order Squamata; family Gekkonidae; genus Heteronotia; species Heteronotia binoei. Next base: position 32,242,571 of record NC_083238.1, read on the forward strand.
GCCCCCCAGCCGGAGCTGTGAGCCACAGCTCCCGTTAGGCAGGCCCAGCAGGGAGGCTCGCACCGGAGGGCCCAAACACCAGACGCGAGTCTCAGCGAAAGGCACCCATCCAATCGAGTCTCCAGGACAGTCTGCATTCACAAACCTCAAGCCACACCCAAGGTTGATCCTGACAGACCCCTAACTCCCCAAAAGGGGGAGGCTAACCGGTCCTCCCCAGGCCGCATGGTGCCATAAACCCCCAGGCACAGCGCCACACCAAGCGCGGAATCATGGCCGACCAAACTATAATGGTACCAGGCCATCTGTTCCTTATGTACCTGAAATCGTCTCGAGCCTGCAAGATCAATGCCTTGCCCTTAATCAGCCCGAGATCATTCCCTCCCAGGTGAAAAATCAATACCTGCGGAGGAGGGCCCCCAGACCCATGAAACAAAAGGGGAAGCAAGCCAGGCCACTGAAGACCCAGGCGCCCCCTCCATTCTATCGTGACATGTTTGCTGAGCCCCAGCTGAGAGCCAACAGCAGTTCTCCGAGCTTGATGTGCCTCCCAAAACACATAACTGCGCCCGCAGATGAGAACTCTGCTCCTCCGGCCAGGAACAACAGCATCTAAAAGGAAGAAACAGACAAGTTATACAACCCAAACCTCAAAATACCCCCAGCTCCTAACCAAAACTTATTAGCGGAGCAAAGGGCGAATATAACCTTTGTAAGCTGGAGAACGCCAACGGCCCAGGCGTTGAATGGACGAAGTAGGATAACCCAGGGCGTGAACGGACGAAGTAGGATAACCCAGGGCAGCAGCCGTCGAGGCTGCACCGATTCTGAAGGAATGGGTACCAAACCTCAATCCAGACAAACCCAACAGGGCTAAAGCCTTTGATATCACAGTCCAAAATTGATGCTTTGCCAACGGACTGCCCCCAGCGTGACAATACAGCGATCCTTCGCAGCCCTCCCGCAAAGCCAAATAGTCAGCTAATGCGGAAACTGGGCAAAGCTCCGCCTCCGAACACGGACCTAACTCTAGCACAGTCCCCGTGCCCTCTTGGGCAACGTAATATCCTTCAATAACAACGCCCTACCCGAAACATCATTCTTGGAGCTTGCCACCAGTTCACTAACCCTCAGAGCCCCAAAGGGGTACCAAAGAGGCTGCATGGAACAAAACTGCCTCGAAATGAGACGCACACACTGCGCTCCAAACCCCCTTTCAAACCCCGAAGAATATCAGGAGACAAAGGGACCCTAGTATCAGGCATAGGCCTAGCCTCCCCAGGACCACCCTTCCAGCATCTTTCGAATACGAAAATCTGCTGATTCCTCTTAAACCCCAAGGCCTTGCTAGCGAAGGCCAGCGCAGACATGCGTCCCCGAATTGATCGCATGGCCAATCCCTTACCTCTCAAGGAAAGACAATAATGGAGCAACTGCTCCACTGGGAGGGGCCAACAATGCGATACCCTACCTCAGCCCTAAAGTCCTCAAACTGCCACACAGCACGCTCATAAGACTTCCTGGTGCTAGGTACAATGGCTAAGCCTATACACTCTGCAGGCCTCGGCTCTCCAATCAGCCATAGCTCGTGGGGCATTGGCGCCGCTTCCAGATCAGCGTCTGTGGCCAGCTGAGGTGACATCACCTGCAGCCACACTGTTGGTGAATCCGATCCCAAGGGAGTGAAGGGTACAAAGCGGCCCTCATCCTGAACTCCTGGTCATATTGGATCCAGGCCAGGCCGCTGAACATCGTATACCCCTTGTATATGATGTCCATATATTGAATCAACGCGGCGGCCCGCCAGGGCTGCGCACGAGCTATCACTCCCGCATATATGAAAAACCCCGGGAGCCAATTGGCCAAGGTCAGATAAACCTTCCTCTTCCAGAGCTTCTTCTTCTCTTTATCGTCCAACTCCTCCTTGTCCCCCTTCTCCACTTCCCTAATTAAAAGGGGGAATACGACCACATATTCCCATTATAAGATTTTCTGTCTTGTGGCAGGCAGCAGGTGATCACCCAGCGGCAGAGCCACCTCCCCAAAAGGCATAGCACTAAAGGGGACCGCCCCGTATGGAGATGGGAAACCCCAACCTCCAGGCCAAGTCGCTGCCGATCTCTGCTGACCAACCACGGGCCAATTACCCAAAGGACCAACTGACCCTGTGGTTACATCCGGTTGCTCTGCTGCTCTAAGCCCGGAGTAGAAGGAGCCCCCAGCACTGCCCAATGGAGCACCCACCCCACCAGGACCAGCAGACCCCCAAGCCCCCCAAGGCCACACAGGCCCAGGATGAGGCAAAGAGCCTTCCCCCGACTTACCAGCTGATAACGCAGGCACCAAAGCTGATCCAGTACCTCCCGCACCGGACGACGTGCCCGCACCAACATCAGAGCAAGCAGGCCCCACAGCTCCTCCAGCAGCAACTACAGCAGATCTGCCCTCCAAAAGAGATAAGCGGGTCAATACATCTGCCTGCAAAGCATGCTTGGACAACCGACCCATCTTGGGCAACTGAGAAGGTGGAAACCCCGATGCCTGCTCAAGTGCCCGCAGCCTCTGAAAAATGGCTGCATTAACTTCATCGTCCCCTTCAGTGTCCGAAGACGAAGGGGGGGGGGCTTAAAAGGAGGCTTAGGAGCCTTAGGGGCAGGCTGTTTCCCTTTTGATTTTCCACTGCCTTTGCGACCCGACATGTTTGCCAAAGAGCACAGCAAACAGCAGACTTTCTTTAACTAGCTTAGCCAAGCCTGAGGCCAGCAAAGGAATAAAAGGAGGAAAACAGCCCTCAAAATGGCCACCACCCCAGTGACTCTAAAATGGCCGCTGCCTAAACACCTCGTAAAATGGCCACCCCAAGAGCAAGGGTGTGATGAAGAAGAAGCAAGGCCAAAATGGCCGCCAAGCACCAGGGAGAAGTACAGCACCTCAAAATGGCCGCCCCAAGCACAAGGTATGAGGGAGAAGAAGAAAGGCTAAAAATGGCCACCCAGCCTCAGGGAGAAGTACTCTTACCAGCACCCCCGAATTTCAGCCTCTCAAAACGGCCGCCCAGCCCTGCCGTTCCCCACAGTCCTGGTCAAATGGCTACCCAATCCCCTGACAGCACCACAGTCCTGAATAAGGCACCTAAAAAAGTCTGCTATGAAAACGCTGTGACAGCAACGTCACCCCAGAGGCGGAAACGACTGGTGCTTGCACAGGGGACCTTTCCTTTCCTATGCTAAAGCAGCAGCCCCGTGGCACAGAGCGGCAGAGCCGCAGCACTGCAGTCTGAGCCCTCCGCCCACGACCCGATCCCGGCGGAAGCTGGGCCCAGGCAGCCGGCCCAAGGTCGACTCAACCCTCCATCCTTTCGAGGTCGGCCAAACCAGTCCCCAGCTTGCTAAGGGGAAAGTGCAGATGACTGGGGAAGGCAATGGGAAACCACCCCATAAAAAACTCTGCCATGAAAATGTGAAAGCAACGTACCCGCAGAGTCAGAAACGACTGGTGCTGGCACAGGGGACCTTTCCTTTCCTATGCTAAAGCAGCAGTCCCGTGGCACAGAGCGGCAGAGCCGCAGCACTGCAGTCTGAGCCCTCCGCCCACGACCCGATCCCGGCGGAAGCTGGGCCCAGGCAGCCGGCCCAAGGTCGACTCAACCCTCCATCCTTTCGAGGTCGGCCAAACTAGTCCCCAGCTTGCTAAGGGGAAAGTGCAGCTGTCTGGGGAAGGCAATGGGAAACCACCCCACAAAAACTCTGCCATGAAAATGTGAAAACAACGTCCCCGCAGAGTCAGAAACGACTGGTGCTGGCACAGGGGACCTTTCCTTTCCTATGCTAAAGCAGCAGTCCCGTGGCACAGAGCGGCAGAGCCACAGCACTGCAGTCTGAGCCCTCCGCCCACGACCCAATCCCCGCGGAAGCTGGGCCCAGGCAGCCGGCTCAAGGTCGACTCAACCCTCCATCCTTTTGAGGTCGGCCAAACTAGTCCCCAGCTTGCTAAGGGGAAAGTGCAGATGACTGGGGAAGGCAAGGGGAAACCACCCCATAAAAACTCTGCCATGAAAATGTGAAAGCAACGTCCCCGCAGAGTCAGAAACGACTGGCGCTTGCACAGGGGACCTCTCCTTTCTTCCCATCCAAGAGCTAAACAGGGCCGTCCCTGCTTAGCTTCCAAGACTGGGCAGTCCAGTAGCAAGCAAGGAAAAGGGGGGGGATCCAAATGGACTACTCTTTACCCCAAAAGGCGACGTTCCTAGAGCCCCTGCAAAAGACCAACCCAAAAGAACACCCTATAACAGCCCCCAAGACAAAAATGCTCCAGGGCACACAGCAAGCCCCGGCAATCAAACTGTTCAAGAAAAATGCTCCCGCGACGCGCTCCGCTCCTCTCAGCCGCTCCACAAGACGCTCCACAGGCTCCGCGGCCCAGACAGCCCCGACGCGTCAAGAGCTTGCAAACATGCTGCGAGCCCTCCGAAAACGCCGGGAAGACTGCCGCGGCGCCGAGCGGGGCTTCAGCAACAGCGTTGAAGCCCCGCCCCCTCAGGACGCGCTCAAAAGCGCGTTGAAGATTCCGCTCTCCCTCCAAGGGGGGGCAAAACTTCCCCTTCAGCCAGGCTGCGATGCAGCGGGCTTCAGGAGGCTTCTTTGTGTGAAAAGAGGCAGTGTGCTTATTTATTGTGCATGCTCTTGGTATGTTTGAAGACAAACCCTGAAAGATACAGTTGTTACTTGATGTGTGCTGGAGCTGTATGTGCATGGCAAACAGGCATGCTGCCTGTTTCCACACAACATTGTGATCATCAAGTGTTGGAAGCCTGTGGTTTTCGTGTGTTCCCATTACATGCAGTTGGTTGGGTCCTGCTATGAATGATTGTAATGTCTGGAAAGGGCTATAAGGTAGTCAGCAAGTAAAATTCTTACTGCTGGCCTAAGGTTGCCAGCCTCCAAGTGAAGCCTGGAGAGCTCCCGGAATAGAACTGAACTCTAGGTTAAAAAAAAGTCTAGTTCCCCTACAGAAAATGGCTGCATTGGAGGGTGGACTTTGTGCCATTATACCCCATTGAGGTCACATAGGATTGTAATGCAAGATATGAGTGATTTTTACCAAAATTCCACCAAGAAATTTTAAGAGGCTTTCCTTGTATGATTATATTATGACAGAGTGTAGTGGAAACGTCCCTCAGGGCCACTCTGGTCAGCCCAGCTTCAGCTGATGTTCTAATGAATACACACTCACAGACAGCCAGTTAACAAAGTTGTATTAGGGTTTAGGCAATAGCAAAGTCAAGGTACAGTCCAGAAGTCAGTCCACTTACAGTCAGTCCAGCCAGTTCAACAGTACAGATAAACACAGTCCAAAAGAGTAGTCAGTTCACAGCCCATCAATATCAGTACAACCAGCAATCCAACAGCATACCACTCCTAGCGTCTCCACACACCTCCAAGCTTCTCCACACAAGATAGGAGTGTGGCTACTGCTGTTAACTCCCACCAGCCAATCACATTACTCATTAGGCTAATGGTTTGCACATGCTACTCACATGCTTCCACTTTGTCACCTGTATAGCAAGTGTTGCTAATCTTGCCAACAGTTCCAAGAAGCCTTAAAGCGATGAGGTACTGTCATATTATATCTGTAGAAAAGAGCCAGAGTCCAGTTAGCACCTTAAAGACTAACAAAATTTGTGGCAGGATATGAGATTTCATGAGTCGTTCACAAGCAGTGACTCTCGAAAGCTTGTACCCTGCCACAAATTTCGTTAGAAATTTAAGGTACTACTGGACTCTGGCCCTTTTCTGCTGCTACAGACAGACTAACTCAGATACCCATCCTGATTATATCATAGGATTTTGTAAGTTCCTTTGCTTTGTTTGAGAAGTACATATTTTCTTTCATGTTCTTAAAAGTGTGAAAAAATATGGAGTTTAGTATGATAAAGACCAATCACACTGGCAAACAGGAGTGTCTAGATCACTCAGTCAGATGTGTTCTCAAAACATCCTGTGGTAGTTCAATAATTCATAAGGAGCCCAGGAGACGTTCTTGGCACACCAGGACAGCTGCGTTACATGCTTTGCTCTGTGATCAGCTCCTTCAGGCAAATGCACCCATCTGCTGAAGGGCACTGCAGGTTCTACTTGTATGTAATATACTGGTGTGTTCTCTTGCATCATTAGACCAACCCGGCCTCTGCTTGAAATTAAAGCCTGTTAACAAACTCAGAGCAAGAGTCATTTTGTGAAAACGAAAGCTTTTGCTCTCCAGAGAAACGGTGGCAGGGCTTGAATTCAGCAGGAGCTCACAAGAGCACAGCTCCTGCCAGGGTCTGCGTGCAGTGGGGAGTTCTGTCCCCGCTGCACACAGATTCCAGGGTATATGCAAATGAGATATGCTACTGAGCTCCTGCACCTTTTTTTCTACAAAACCACCCCTGCACGGTGGTCACTGAGTTTTGTTTTGAAAGAGCAGGGGATCTGCCTGTGGTTAGATATCGCACAACGGCCATTGTTTATCTCTTGGATTTTGTTGCCTGGACAGCAACACAAGTTAGATATTCTTCAGGTTCTTTCTACATACACGCTGCAATCCTAAGCACACTTTGCAATCCTTCTAGGCCCATTTACTCCAGTGGATTTGGTAGGGTGTAACTCTGCTTCCCCTGATCTGGGTAGCCCAGGTTAGTCCAATCACATCAGATCTCAAAAGCTAAGCAAGGTCAGCCCTGGCTAAAGAGACCTTGAAGAAGAGGAGGAGGATGAAGAGATTGGATTTATACCCTGCCCTTCACTAGGAGTCTCAGAGTGGTTTACAATCTCATTCTCTTCCTCTCCCCACAACAAGCACCCTGTGAGATAGGTGGGGCTGAGAACAGCTCTGAGAGAACTGGCTGCATGTGGAGGAGTGGGGATCTAACCTGGTTCTCCAGATTAGATTCTGCTGCTCTTAACCATGACACCAAACTGGCTCTCCTGGGAGTCCAAGTTTGTGAAGCAGATGCAGGTAATGGCAAACCACCTCTGAATATTTCTTGCCTTGGAAACCGTGCAAGGTTACCATAAGTTGGTTGTGACTTGATGGACTATCCACCATCAGCTCTGCTTATGATGGAGTAGTTGATTCTTTAGCAGCAGTCAACAAGTGCTGCTAGACTGAAGAGGGACTTTCCTAAATCCATTGAGAATAATTTAGCTTCACAGAACCCAGGGATGGAATTCTAGCAGCAACTCCTTTGCATATTAGGCCACACTCCCCTGATTTAGCCAATCCTCGAAGAGCTTACAAGACTCTTTTTTGTAAGCTCTTGGAGGATTAGCTACATCAGGGTGTGTGGCCTAATATGCAAAGGAGCTCCTGCTAGAATTCCACCTGACAGCACCCCTGAATGTAATTACTGCAGGTGTAGTTATCAAGGCCATAATCTAGAACACCTGAAGCATTTTAGAACACTGCTGACTTCGTGGAATCAGTGAGGCCTAAATGTGCTTTGTTTTAATGGCATCATGCCTTTTCTCATTCTCAAATATTGCCCGTGGTCCAGTGGCTGAATTCAGAGATGCAAGGAGGGAAGATGATTTTTTTTTTCTTGGATTGTGCTTCTGCATGTTCCTTGTTAGACAGATTGCAGTTTGAAAACAGAACACTGTCTAATATTATAAATAGCTTGCTATAATTAATTGCACAAGGATAATGATATTACTGCAAAGGTGTGCGGGCAAACATTGATAAAACTTGAATTTCTGGTCTGTGGATGAATAATTAAGTGGCATTGTCTTGTTGAATGAACTATGAAGCAATCACCATTACTCCCCACAGCCGTTCTTCTGAAAGCTTGTTCAACAATGAATGGAAATGAGCTCCATTGGTTCCAGGGCTTTTTTTTTTTTTGTAGCAACTCTTTTTCATATCCCCCCCAACCCCCCCCCCCCCAAACATACCATGTTTTGGAAAATGCATCAAAGGCCGCTTGTGTGCTTCAATTCCATTACTCCGCTATATAAGAGTTGATGATTATTAGATACACAAAACACTGCAAGAAACCTGAAATTTCAAACTTGTGGCCATCACATGATGCTGATGCCTAGTGTAGTGTTAAAACCACAGTGGGATTCGTTCGCGAAGCCAAGCCGAGAGGGGGATTAGAATTTTGGTTCTTAGAGGGCAAAGCTTTTGTGTGTGACCTCTCTTTGCTAGCAGAGGCAGAGTAAATTACACAGCTAAGTACATACATGCAGAGTTGGTATATTTGCATAAGCTAGGTTACCTTGGCCTGAATCAGGATCTGGGTGGCCCTTTCTCCAGAACACTTCATGAGATAGTAGAAGGGGCCAGTTTTAATGGTGGGCTAGGATTTGGGAGTGTCAGTCATTCTGCTATGAATCTAGTTGTGTGACCTTGGTCAGTTGCTTTCTCTTACCCTAACCCAACTCATAGAGTTGTTTTAAGAATAAAACAGAGGGGACAGTGGGTACAAGCAGACTGGAAGTTATCCGTGGCAGTTTCTCAGCTTTTAAAAAGTCGATACCATTAGAGATGGGCTTTGACAATCAGACGGCACCACCCAGCCGATGACTGAGTCACGGGCCACGCGTGCAGAGTGGAGCGATTCCATCTCTTTTGCATGTCCGTGGTGAGCCTGGGTCAGTCAGACAGCCAGGAATGCACCATGAAAGCACTGCAACAACTTTGCGGCTGGGAAGTTCCTGGTGGCTATTTAATCCATTCCCAGGACATCCTAACGTGAAGAAGAAGAGCCATCCAAGTTGGGCTGAGATACTGGAGAACACCTCTTTAATTCCACATGACCCAACGCAAACTATATCCGAGACCATGTTAGTTCTTCTCCTCAGGTGCTCTCTTCTCTTGTGGAAGCTTTGGCCTGGTGGGCAAGAAGACCTTACTTAGTGATGTTGTATATGCGCAGTGCTTCATTTTAGTTCATTTCATTTTGATCTTATTGAAGATTGTTCTTGCCTTGGGTTCTCAGGATTTATTTATTTATTTATTTTGCGTGTGCGCCTGGAAATCATGGTGACCTATAGTGACTGCCCCCTACTGGGGGCCTGAAGGATATTCAGAGAGGTGGTTGAATAAAGCCTGCCCCTGCCTCCCAACTGCTGGTATTCCAAGGAAGTCTCCCATCCAAGGACTTGCCAGGTTTAGCCCTGCTTAGCTTCTGAGATCTGATGAGATTGGGTTATGCAGGTCAGCATTTTAAAAAAAGTTGTGTTAGGTTAACAGAAATATTTAGAAATTTAAATTTCAGTATTTTATTTTAATCAAAATATAATTTATATACACATAAACACACTGCTAAATATACATAGTTATTGGATCTGTACCTACAGTATATCCTAATTTTATTCTTGTGGCATATTGTACAAGTCTGGATTATGGTTGGATTTGTATCATTGGCTATGTATCGTCTATGGGACAGCTACTTTCTTTTTCGTCTATGGGACAGCTTTCTTTTTCGTCTATGGGACAGCTACAATTGATTATTGACTGATTTTAATGTGAATTTTAATGTGAATTTAATGTTTTTACTACTGTATTGTTTACTTGAAATGCTGTTAGCCGCCCTGAGCCTGCTTCGGCGGGGGAGGGTGGGATATAAATAAAATTTTACATTACATTACATTACATTTTTGAGTTAGAATTCCACCTATGATGCCTTCAGCTGTTAGGCGTGCAATGTTAGTGTGCTAGAGAGTCAGCCTGGTAGATGTTGCAGTAAAAACAGAGTAGGAACTGCATTTCAGATACACAGATCTCCTGTCACATTGGGAGTGGGGCAGAGAGAGAAACTGTATTAGAGATAATTTTAAGCCTCTGTATTATTGTTCATTGAAATAAATCGCATTGTTTAATGGTTTAGAAATCAGAAATAAAAAAAAATGTTTCCCCCCTTCTTTTCTGTAATATACAAATGAAATTACATCTAAAAATTCCTTTATGGTAGGTTTTTGTTGAGTCTATATTGGGTAAGAATGGAAGCCATTTTTCTAGGAAATTGTATATATAATTAAGATTATTTTCCAGACATTTTAATTGTCTGGAAATCTTGTCTAGGGTCTTGATTTCCCAGAGTTCATTGTTTTTAGCCACAAAGAGAATAGGCAGTTGGAGACTGGCAAATGGTGCCCCCCTCTGGAATGTTTTGCTCAGAACCATTGCTTCATCTAACTTAATAGTAAAGCTGGTTTTTTATTTAGGAGTTAGTTCTATGACTGGGCCTACCCAGTTTTCCTCATCCATATTGTGCTTGACGCATCTGCTTTTGCCAAGGAAAAAAAAGTACTGCAGTTTGAGGATAAAAAACACAACTCAGCGAAACACCGACACAGATGCATACAGATAAACAGAAAAGTCTTCACCCACTGGTGAAAGATGGTGACAGAGGGGGACAAATGAATGTCTCTAGCTTGGGAATTTCATCATTTTGGTGTCTCGACTGAGAAGGCTCTTTTTTGGGTTGCCACCAACCTAACTTCAAGATTTTGGGGGCACTAAAAACTGGGCTTCCAATGATGATCGTGGTGGTTGAGTAGGTTTGTATGTGGGTAAGCAGTCCTTGAGTTATGCTGGCCCCCCCTTTTTTTTTTTTGATGTTTTGCCATTTGTCACATGGCACTGGGAGAATTGCTATCTCTCTGGAATATATTTCTAATAGCAGTGTTCCCTCTAAGCTGAGTTAGTGTGAGCTAGCTCATAGATTTTAGGCTCCAGCTCACACGTATTTGTCTTAGCTCTGGAAGGATGCCCCCAGAGCAAACCAATCTATGCAGCAGCTCACAATTTTAGAGACAGTAGCTCACAAAATACATTTTTTTTTCTCACAAGACCCCACAGCTTAGAGGGACCACTGGTTACAGGTGTTCAGAGGTAAGTTTAGACTTACATATAAAAATGTACTAAATAAATAAAATTTAGGCTGATATTTGTTACTATCAGGATGAGATTATTAGATTTGAGATTTTAATTTGGCTTGGTGGAATTTTTACTCTGACTTTTGATTTTTTAAAAAAATTATTTTAAAGGTAACCCTTCCATAGCCTTTGGGATAAGATGAACCTGGCATTCAGAATGATATATATTTAAAGAGGTAATCTCTCTCTCTCTTCTCCTTTTGCAGGCCTTTGGAGCGTTCCAGCGAAGATGTAGACATTATTTTTACCCGGCTAAAAGAAGTGAAAGCTTTCGAGAAATTTCATCCAAACCTTCTCCAGCAAATATGTCTCTGTGGCTATTATGAGAACTTGGAAAAGGGAATTACATGTAAGATGTCTTTCTTCATGGATGAGTGAGAGTCTATATGAGTAAACCAGGCTTCAGAATTAGAGTCTTCAGATTTTGAGGGCTGGTAGCCTTGAGCGTTCTTTTTTGAAGATACATGCACTGAGCAATAATGCTGCGGTTAGTTTAGCTTCAAAATGATCTGTCATGTGAATCTTGTCTGCTTAGTTCCACAAAGTGCTTCATTGACCCTCTTCTTATTAATAGGAAATCTTTCAGTCTTACGTAAAGAATACATCACAGTGAGTTGGATCCTGTGATCTGTCATCAGAAGGTGCTGTTCTTCTCAGCTGCCGGTTCCACCCAGCAGCCATTTCCAGCCCCAGAAAAAAAAACTATTCTGGTGGCTGTAGGATCCATATGGAGTAAAAACATGTAGGTTGCAGGAGAGAGGGGAACTTGCTCCCTTCTTTCATCAGCGGAACTCCAGGGATGTAGAAGAGGAAGAGGATGGTTTCACCCCATTTTACCCCACTTCTCTGTAGCCTCCTGACTTGCATGTCTGTTATTCCACATGAGTCCAGCAACCTTGGGTATAAACTTCCCTAGGGTTGGAAGTGGTCACTGTGGGGAGGGGTAAGCTGGTGGCATTCTTGTGTGGACTGGATCCAACCCAGTAGTTTGAACAGTCTTTGGCATTTTTGCACTGGGGTCAGGTAATATGTATGGGAGAGATGTAGGAAGCTGTTGTGGTCTGGATGCCATGGTACTTTAACAGGCCATAAGACATGAGAAAATTATGTCTGCCTCTGACATCAGCAGTCTCTTTGTTCATTGCCACATTTGCAGTGCTTTCTAAATATTGTGCGCTTCCTCGCACTGTTTACATTCTTAGAAAATGAGACAAAACAAGACAGTTATAATCATGGGACTATCATATCAAAGCTAGATAGACCATAAGTTATCTTTTGATAAGCATGTGTAAAGAGTCTGCTGAAGGTGGAGATTTTCCCCCCAATAAGTTTTTATTGGTTATTTTGTTATATAGAAGTACACATTTGAATGTTATTTGACAAAATTAACAAAATATAAGCTTATACATATCTCCGGTGTCAGGCTTATTGAAACATATCACATCATATATTCGCCATAAATGCAGAGCATCCATAACATTGGGTGTTATTGATCATTCTTGTAGGAATTCTAAAATTGGAAACCAGACAGACACTATAGCAGAATAATCATCAGGATCTTTCCCTAAATTTGACTTGTCATTCAATTTTGCCATGATGTAAATTCCATAGTTTGTTGTACCAGGTTTTTAAGGATGGAGTTCGGTCTGTTTTCCATGCATTAGCTATTGTTGCTCTGGCTGCATATAATAGTAAGGAAATCTTTCCTGTACAATTTTGAGCGCTTTGTTCTTTGCTCTAAAATTTAATAGCAAGGCTTCTGGAGTCATGGGGATAGATTGTTGTGTTAGGGTGTAGATTTTGTTTAAAACTGCTTTCCAGAAGGGTTGGATTACAGGACAGTCAACTGTAGGTGGACATTTTGTGTATAGTACTCGTCAGGGTATTTTTTGGAGAAAAAGCCCAGTAGGAACTCATTTGCATATTAGGCCACACACCCTGACATCACCATTGGTTTGCACAGGACTTTTTAATAGAAAAAGCCCAGCATGAACTCTTTTGCATATCAGGTCACACCCCCTGACACCAAGCCAGCTGGAGCTGCGTTCCTGTGTATTCCTGCTCAAAAAAAGCCCTGGTCCTGGTTGCAACATGGAGAACAGTCTTGCCGTTAACTGTTACAAGAGCTGTATATTATGAAGCTACCCAGCCTCTCCTGGTCCAGGCCTCCCCAAATTCTTTGCTTGCCTTCCCTTCCAAGATGCAGAGCAAGTAAGGATTCTTATATTGCTGCCTAGCAGATGGGAAATAATGGTGGGCAATAGGTATGTACAGGGGTGGCATTCTAGCAGGACCTCCTTTGCATATTAGGCCACACACCCCTGATGTAGCCAATCCTCCTGGAGCTTACAAGGCTCTTTTTTGTAAGCTTTTGGAGGATTGGCTACATCAGGGGTGTGTGGCCTAATATGCAAAGGAGCTCCTGCTAGAATTCCACCCCATGGTATGTAAAGCCTCAGTTGTAAGAGTCAGAACAAGTCTCTGAGTTAATAATAATAAATTTTATTTGTACCCCGCCCTCCCCCGCCGAAGCAGGCTCAGGGCGGCTAACAATACGGTGACCAATGGTGCACCAACAATAAAACAGTTACATTAGAAACATTAAATTAACATTAAACTAACCTTAAAAGCCTGAATTAAAACAATTAACTAAAACATTTTATGACGCTATCCTTGACACTCTTCTAGTTGATGCTGATGGCGGATTTTCAGTTATTCATAAGCTAATTTAAAAAGGGTGGTCTTGCAGGCCCTGCGGAACTGATCAAGGTTCCGCAGGGCCCGCACCTCCTCTGGGAGTTGGTTCCAGAGATGTGGGGCTGCGGCCGAAAAGGCCCGAGAGCGAGTATTCTGTAGTTTAATTTGTCTTGGCCCAGGGGTAGTCAGTCTGTTCTTTCCTACTGACCTCAGTGCTCTCTGGGGTTCATACGGGGAGAGACGGTCCTTCAGGTAGGCTGGTCCTCGGCCATATAGGGCTTTAAAGGTGATAACCAGCACTTTGTACTGGACCCGGTATACAATCGGTAACCAGTGCAGTTCGCGTAGCCCCGGCCGTACATGTTCCCATCTTGGGAGACCAAGTAACAGCCTGGCCGCCGCGTTCTGCACTAGCTGTAACTTCCGGGTCCGGCACAGAGGCAGCCCCATGTAGAGGGCGTTACAGTAGTCCAATCGTGAGGTGACCGTCGCATGGATCACCGTTGCTAGGTCCCGACGCTCCAGGAAAGGGGCCAACTGCTTTGCCCGCCTCAGATGGAAGAAAGCTGACTTGGCAGTGGCTGTTATCTGGGCCTCCATTGATAATGAAGGCTCCAGTAAAACACCCAGACTCTTCACCTGCTGCGCCGCCTTTAGCTGCACACCATCGAAGGTCGGGAGGGATATTTCCCCCCCTGGAGCGCCGCGACCCACACAAAGAACCTCTGTCTTTGCCGGATTCAGCTTCAGCCCACTCAGTCTAAGCCACGTTGCGATAGCCTGTAACGCCCGATCCAGGTCTTCCGGGGGGGAGGCGGGCCGGCCGTCCATTAGCAGATAGAGCTGGGTGTCATCCGCATATTGGTGGCAGCCCAGCCCAAACCTCCTGGCAATCTGGGCAAGGGGGCGCATATAGATGTTAAATAACATCGGGGAGAGGACTGCTCCCTGAGGCACCCCACAATCTAGTGTGCGCCTCTGGGATCGTTCACCCCCGATCGCCACCCTTTGTCCCCGACCCATGAGGAAAGAGGAGAGCCATTGTAAAGCAGACCCCTTAACCCCAATGTCGGCGAGGCGGTGGATCAGTAGCCGATGGTCGACCGTATCAAATGCAGCCGACAGATCTAATAACATCAGCACTGCTACACCGCCTCGATCCAGTTGCCGTTGGAGGTCATCTGCCAAGGCGACCAAGACCGTCTCCGTCCCGTGGCCCGGTCGGAAGCCAGACTGGCACGGGTCTAGGACAGAAGCGTCATCTAGAAATCTCTGTAGCTGCAACGCCACTGCCCTCTCGATGATTTTACCTAAAAATGGTAAGTTAGACACCGGTTGATAGTTCGCCAATTCGGCCGGGTCTGCTGTTGATTTTTTCAAGAGGGGGCGGACCAAGGCCTCTTTCAGAGGCGTTGGAAAACGCCCCTCTAAGAGGGATCTATTTATGATGTCCCGTAGAGGACATCTAAGCTCCCTCTGGCAAGATTTAATCAGCCAGGAGGGGCAAGGGTCCAGATCACATGTTGTTGGGCGAGCAGCGGAGAGAATTCCATCAACTTCTTCCAGGCTGAGTGGGTCGAAGTGGTCCAGCAGTAAATCCGAAGACAGGCGCGGAGCCTCAGTCTGACTTACTGTATCTAATGTGATAGGTAGGTCTTGGCGGAGTGATGAGATTTTATCTGCAAAATATTTCGCAAATGCCTCACAGCCTATCTCCAATTCTCTAACGTTTGGTTTGCCTTGTGGCAGTGTTATAAGATCGCCAATTACCCTAAACAGTTGTGCTGGGCGCGAATTTGCAGATGCAATCTTGGCTGCAAAGTATTGTTTCTTTGCAGCCTTGACTGCCATCTCATATGACTTCATAAACGTTCTATAGGATGTTCTCTTCACTTCGTCCCGAGTATGCCTCCACCGCCTCTCTAGTCGTCTGAGCCCTTGCTTCAGCTGGCGTAGCTCCAAGGTATACCATGGAGCCAGCTTCATACGAGGGCGCAGAGGGCGCCGGGGTGCGATTTCGTCGATGACCCTGGATAGCTGATCTTGCCAGACTTCCACCAGGTCATCGAGGGAATCGCCAGTGGGCCAAGGGTCCCTCAGGGCCGTTTGGAACCGTTCCGGGTCCATCAGGCCCCGAGGGCGAGCCAAAATAGGCTCTCCGCCCATACAGGGTTGGGGCGGCATCTCCATACGGGCCTTAAGGGCTAGGTGATCCGACCATGGGACCGCTTCATCTGCGATATCGTTCACCAAAATCCCAGACGCAAAGATCAAGTCTAGTGTGTGTCCGGCCTGATGCGTGGGTGTTGTAACAAATTGAGAGAGTCCTAGTGTCGCCATGGAAGACACTAGGTCCATCGCCTGAGTGGAGGCCGTGTCGTCGACATGGACATTGAAGTCACCCAGGACCATAAGTCCCGGGCTCTCCAATGCCCAGCCCGCCACTGCCTCCAATAGTGATGGTAAGGCGCTGGCTGGTGCGTTAGGCGGATGGTACACCAGCCAGATCGCCAACCCCTCCCCAACATCCCACCACAGACCGACACACTCGATGCCATCGATCTTTGGGGCCGGGAGAGCCCTAAAGGAGTAAGCCTCCCGTATGAGCAATGCCACCCCTCCCCCCCGCCCGTTACTCCGTGACTGGTGAAAGACCGAGTAACCTGGGGGGGTCATCTGGGAGAGAGCTACTGTCTCTCCTTCCCGCACCCAGGTCTCGGTCACGCAAGCCAGGTCCACGTCCTGCCTAAGCAGGAACTCCTTAAGGGTTGAGGTCTTGTTATTGATGGACCTGGCGTTGCATAACACCAGTGACGGAGACGAGCATTTCCTCTTAGGCCCACTACCTGCCACCGTTGGGATGGGCAATAGACTGGAAGGTGGCCGAGCACTGGTTTGTCTCTGTCTCCTTCCCTTATATAATTGTCTATTCCCTATTAAGTTGTGACTTAAGAACTCCTATTGTCACATCACCTGACATATCCTTCAAAAATACCCTCCAATGGAGATGCTTCATAGGTTTAGCTGCAAGTCATCAAATGTTCTTATTCACCTTAGGTCCTGATGAGATGCTCAGGAGAAAAGCAAGAATATAAATATTTTTTAAAAAATAATTGATTAATGATTTGAGCTCAGTTGCAAACTGACTCTGATATCTTCTTAGCATGGAGATTCCTGTGCATTGGGTGATACAGTTTTCTTCTCTTCCCTTATGGGGTGTTTTCATCAGACAGTTCCTTCTAGCATGCCTCTCATGCCACTGAAGGGACTTCATAGAAGGTTAGAGGAAGGCACAGAAGGCTGAGCAAATGGTAGATGTTTTGGTGTAGAGAGGAAATATATTCCTTTGGTTATTTAAGGACTGGCAGTTTGCTTTCCCACTCAGATAAGTGTTCAAATACTTTCCCCCCCCCCAAACCCCTCATATTAAAACATCCAAAGAAAAATTCAATTTCAAACCCAACAGCACTGTCAAAGTAGTAATTCTACCTACCCAGTTAAGCTCCATTACTTTAATAGAATTTATTCCTGTTTAAGATTTGCCATATTTTTGCACTTGTAGACAGATTGCTAAGATGTTTCTTAAAAGCAGGCACAAAATTTTTAACATGAACACATGACACTGCCTTATACCGAATCAGAACTCTGGTCCATCAAAGTCATTATGATCTACTTAGACTGGCAGTAGCTCTCCAAGGTCTCAGTCTTTCACATCACCTCCTACTTGATCCTTTTGGCTGGAAATGCTGGGAATGGAACCTGGGACCTTCTGCATATAAAGCAGATGCTGTACCACTGAGTTGCAGCCCCTCCCCTGTCTAAAAGTTCCCAAACCAGACAACTTTTAAGCAGGAATAAATTCTGTAATTGTTGAAAACAATGGAAGAGGAGACACATACATCAAAAATTTGTTCCTGGTCCTCAGAGATGCAGTGTGAAAGTGCTTCAGCAAGTACTCCAGATAGTGTACTTTTTTAAAAGTAAGACCCAGTGCCTGTAAATTGGCCTTTATACATATTGGTAACTAGTAAAGTTTCTGCGGTATTCATGTTCCTGATGGCTAGCACTTAATACCAGTCTGGCTGCCACATTCTAGAACTTAAGCTTACAAATCACCTTCCTGTAATTACAGTAGTCCAGTCAAGTATGCTGTTCAGGGTGAGTACAGCACTTTATGAAATGTCTTAGTTTTCCCCTTATGACATCTGCATGGTATCAAATCTGGTTGGCAGTGAGGCATTTTGGCTTAATTCTGAAGGTGTTTTTCTGAAACCGATTCCTCATTAGCGGTTGTTCTGCTCCTGGGCTTCTGCTTTTCCTGGCTCAAGTGATCAGTTCTCCACTAGTTGCTTCATGGGCACCTTTTGATCCACAGCTCCCTCCAGTTCCCCTTGCAGTTTTTTGCTCTTTTTTTTTTGAGAGCAGGAAGCTGCGAAGGAAATTGGAGGGAGCTGCGGGTCAAAAGGCACCCGTGCAGCAACTGGTGGGCTATTGATCCCTTGAGCTGGGGAAAGAAGAAGTTCGGGGGTGGAGCAACTATTAGTGAAGAATCGATCAGTAATTTCGTACTAGACCTTTAATCCTGGTTTAGCCCTGTCCCTAAGCTGACATTCTGCACTAAAATCATTGAATCATAGAGTTGGTTTCTCTGATTCTCTGATTCTAGTGTAGGTAAACCAGGATTAAAGATCTAGTGTAAAAATGGTGAATGTCTTTCAGATTAAGATGTGTAAAAAACCATAGTGCTGTATCTACACTACACTACAAACATGTTTTGTATCAGTTTAGCCATTATTGTATTCCCACCTCCCCACACCCAATCATTCTGGCAATTGTTGTTTGGTAAAAGAACAAAGTTTGGATCCAGTGGCACCTTTAAGACCAACAAAGTTTAATTCTACCCAGAATTAAATTTTGTTGGACTTAAGGGTGCCACTGGACTCAAATTTTGTCCTGTTGCTTCAGACTAACATGGCTACTCACCTGGATCGATCTGTTTGGTAAAAGTTCTGCTAATTAGCCGTACTACTACCCTGCTCTTATACAACTACTGATCCCAGACTTTCTTGAGGAAGGGGAATAATTATTAAACAACCTGACCTCTGTGGCGTGGATATGCCTCCATTGGACATGTGTTGTAATAACTGGTCAACTTCACAGTAGTTGTGGTGAAATCCTTCTTCCTATTTTTATGCAGTGTTTCGTCAAGGTGATATTGGAACAAATTGGTATGCTGTGCTGGCAGGATCTTTGGATGTGAAAGTTTCTGATACAAGCAACCACCAGGTAAAAATCTGTCTCTAGAACAACTCAAAGGGGGGGGGGACCTGTGAAACTGTTGAGTTTTTTGACAATGTGGTCCATCTTTCTACCCAGAGATATTTACAGAAGAACTGACTAGAATTTTCAGTGCTTATACACCTGTGATACCACTGTAAGGTTCTCTAAAAAATAAAATGCTTTGTGAGAGGTTTTTAGCAAAGGGAACTTGGGTCCAACTTTTTTTGGTCAAATAATAAAATAAAGATCCTTAGCCACACCATTTCTGCTAGCAGTGAATGCCTTAAAGGTCCTGGGGGAAAGGCGTTTGGGGAGTACCGAAACCACTATTGTTCAAATGTGAGAAATCCCTGTCTCTAAATATTGCACACACACACAAACACAATTATCTCCATGCAGGAAGAAGCATACATGATTCCTTGTACAAAAGGCAGCACAACTGTGTTTGCCACAAATTGGACTATATTCATGTAGGAAAAATATAACTTACGAAGAACCCCAAAGCTGGAGTTGAGGATAACCAGAAAACACAAAGCATATTCTCTTTTGATTCTTATCCTTTTGGGGGAAGGGCTTTATTTTTATAACTTTGCTCACAGGGCTTTTTCTGTTGCAGGAGCTCCTTTGCATATTAGGCCACACACTCCTGATGTAGCCAATCCCCCAAGGACTTGCAGGGTTCTTAATGCAGGGCCTACTGTAAGCTCCAGGAGGATTGGCTACATCAGGGGTGTGTGGCCTAATATGCAAAGGAGTTCCTGCTACAAAAAAAAGCCCCTATGTTGCTCATAACAGTTGAAAAAGAAACGTGTGCAAATTCATTACAGATTGAAAACGACTTATAACTATAACAACTGAACAGTAACATTCTAACCAAATAAGTCATAAAAGTGACTCTCTGACCTTTGCCAAAGTTAAATTTACAACTTTCAATATATGAAATCTCAAAGAGGGACTATTTTTAATAAAGTAATTTAAATACCAAGAAATCATTAACTCTGTAATCCTTTGGGAGTATATTACGATGAGTCATATATTCTTGTACCAGGAACCAATTCGCAGCAAATAGGCTATAATAAGTATCAGAGTTCGTATGCATCAAATGATCTGGTATTTTTTCTGTAACAAAAGTATTCCCATAGCGTCTTGTGCCATAATGAAAGATGAGCTGCCACTTTCTCCTTCCATTTGGCTGCAGTAACTAACTTAGCTGTTACTAATAGAATCGAGATCAAATATTTCCTAGCTAGTACATCTGGAGAATCTTTCCAATAATTTAAAAGCAACAACTCCAGAGAGAAAGTTAGTTTACAGCTTGTAATATCATATATGTGAGCCTGATTCTTATTCTTTTTTCATAGAATTAAAGGTTGGAGCGGGTCTAAAGACCACCTAGTCCAACCCCCCTGCTCTAAACAAGATGGCCTAAAGCACCCCTGACAAATAATCATCCGGTCTGCACTTAAATGCCTCCAAGGAGGGAGAATCCACAACATTCCTGGGCAACCAATTCCACCCTTGTTGTTGAAAAGTTTTTCCTACTATCTCTAGCTGTAATCTAAACCCATTATTACAAGTCCTGTGCTCCACTCCATCACCAACTGAAACAGCTTCTCATTTGTGTGTAAAGTGTTGTCAAGTCTTATGGCAACCCCAGCAAGGGGCTTTCAAGGCAAGTGAGATGCAGAGATGGTTCGCCATTGCCTTCCTCTGCCGAGTCTTCCTCGGTGATCTCCCATCCAAGTACTGACCCTGCTTATCTTCCAAGATCTGAAGAGATGGGGCCAGGCCCATAGCCATGGGGGAGGGAGGCACGGCTTCTATTAAAAAACCCCTTCCCCCTGTAGGGCCCCTCCGTTGGAGGGCCTCCAGGCTGCTGCTGCTCAGCGGTGGTGGCGTTTGCACAACCTCAATGCAAACAGGGCAATCTGGCGACGCTGGCCTTTCCCGCACTGCGGGAAAGCCCAGCAGGGGTGGAGTTAGCGCAAAGGGCTCCTCAAGAGGAGTCCTCTGTGCATCTGGCTCCGCAGGCCCCCCCCCCCCCAAATTTCTTATCTTGGGGGCCACTCCACCGAAAATTTTCTGGCTACGGACCTGGATGGGGCTATACTATGCCACCTTCCTGCCTCTAAATGACAGCTCAAATATATATATTTTAAAATCATATCCTCCCTAACCTCCTCTTCTCCAGGTTGAACATTCTCACTTCCCTCAGCCTTTCTTTGTAAGGCTTAGAATCCAGATCCCTCGTTCATCCTCGTCACAGTTCTTAGCATCTGCTCTAAAGTTTCTAAGTTCTTCCTATAGAAAGGCCTCCAGAACTGGACACAGTACTCCAAATGAGGTCTGACCAGTGCAGTATACAGTGGTACTATCACATCTCACATTCTAGATCTTATGAGTTTGTTGATACACCCTAATATTGTGTTTGCCTTCTTTGCTTCATCACACTGGCTACTCATGCTCAGTTTGTAGTCCACCAAAACACCCAAGATTCTGTTCACATACTGCTATCCAGAAGAGTACCTCCCATGTGGTATGTGTGTATAACATCTTTACTACCCAAATATAAAACCTTACACTTATCACAATGAAATCACATTGTGTTCACATCTGTCCATTTTTCCAACATATCCAAGTCTGATTGCATTTGATCCCTATTCACTATCCCACCCAATTTGGTGTCATTTGCAGATTTTCCTGAGATGCTGCTGTGAATTCAGCAGCTGTAGAGTAAGTAGATAAGAGTGGAGGCTCCAGCTGACACATTCCAGCATTTCTCTTCCTCGTAGTGGCTGGGCCATTTAACTGTGAAGACCATAGGAGATAGGCCCCTGTGAATCACCTAAAAAGGTAAAGGTAGTCCCCTATGCAAGCACCATTGTTTCCAACTCTGGGGTGACGTTGCATCACGACGTTTTCATGCCAGACTTTTTAATGGGTTGGTTTGCCATTGCCTTCTCCAGTCTTTACCGCAAGCAAACTGGGTACTCATTTTACCGACCTTGGAAGGATGGAAGGCTGAGTCAATCTTGAGCCAGCTACTTGAACCCATCTTCCGCCGGGATTGAACTCAGGTCATGAGCAGAGTTTAGGACTGCAGTACTGCGGTTTACCACTCTGTGCCACGGGGCTACATTAAATTAAAAATGATACACCATTTATTTATATGAAATGTATTGGTAGTAGAGGCCTTAAGTTTGGGAAGTTTTAAATTCAGTTAAAAATACATTTTAGCCAAACAAAAGTTCATGACTTTCAGAAGAAGTGGGTTAAATTTGTGACTTTTTGTAATCACAGTGGGAATAGTAACAGAGACAGTGATCTATAAACTTTGTGGTGGCGTAGTGGGCAGAGTGTTGGATTAGGACCTCAAAAACCTAAGTTCAAATCCCCATTCATCTGTTAAATTTGCTGGGTGACCTTGGGCCAGTGACTTACTCTCACCTAGCCTATCTCACAGGGTTGTTGTGAGGTTAAAGTGGAGAAGGGGTAGAGACTGATGTCCCCCGGCCTGAGCTGCTGGTGGAGGAGTCAGTTAAAAATGTACTAAATTTTAAAAATAAACTTAGTGTTTTAATAATTCTTCCTTTTAAGACCAACGAAGTTGTATTCAAGGCATAAGCTTTTGTGTTGCATATACACTTCGGAGATAAGCATCAAGCTTATACCTTGAATAAAAAACTTTGTCTTAAAGGTGCTGCTGGACTCAACTTTGTTAGGGAGATGGAGGTTTCAGACAGTGTTTTTAAATCAGTGTATGCACTGTATCTAAAGCACTCTGTCCTTTTTCAAGCTGTACCACTTCCTCCCCTCCTTTTTTGCAGAGTGTTAGAATGCTCCTAAAAGGGGGGGGGGGCAGAGAAAAAGGTAGCACTTTCAGAAGTGCCGCAGATATTTCAAACACTACTTTATAGTGATTCAGAAGCACAGAGAACACATGAAAATGAAAGAAAGGAATTTTCACACACACACACACACACACACACCCTCCCCGGCTTAGCCTTGCTTTGCGAATCAGACACAAGCAGCTTTGTTTGAAAAGTTAAATAAAATCCGTTAGCAGCCAGAAGCCAAACTAGTTGTGTCTGAACCCCCCTCCCAAAAGTTAGCAACTGGAAGCTAAAACAGATGACAAGGGCTAATTAAAAGGGTCTTTGTGTTTGTTTATTATATTCATATATCACTTTCTGTTCTCTAGTGGAACAACCAGATACTAAAGATGGGGCTCCGGTAAGTAGACAGAAAGCGCATTGCCTTTTCCGGGGAAGCTTGTACTTCAGACTCGATGCTGGCTTCGATTTCCCAAGAAACGTACTAAATAGCTTAAGCAATCAATCCAGGCTGCAACTGGTCCACTAGGAACAGATGGGTTGAACTCTAGAACAAACAGGGCCGGAACAATCTAGTCCCAGAGGCTTTCTTTCGACACGGAGCCCAAATATATTACGTGCTGTATACATGGTTTAGGAAGCAACAAAGTGCTGTTAGATTTTGTGTGGATTTATTATTTGATTTTATTATTTCTTTACCGTTGTTAGTTGCCTTGGGTACTCTGTATACCTAGCAGAAAGGTAGGCTATAAATAGCCATAGGACATTTGGCTAATGGGAATAAAAACAAATAAGGGTATTACTGATTTCTTTTTTTTACATTTTAAGTTCGGCTGTATTCATTGGACGTATCTATTCTGTATCGGATTTTTTTTAGCATTGTCAATATACCTAGTGCTTTACAGAATAATATTGACAAAAGATCATCGTCCCTCAGACTCTGCAATTTAAATATTGACAAAGTGGGAATACTTTTGTGTAAGCCAAACTCCCTCCTGGATTCTTTTGGTCTTGAAACTGCCAGCCCTAATGGTCCCATGAACACCTGTGACAACCTCCTATCCATCTTATCTCATTCTTTGAAGCTATAGTCAGCTTGACCTCTGACCTCAGAGAAAGAAATCTTTTGAAATTTCTGCTCAGTCTAAGCCTGAACCAATGTTTCTGAACTGAAAAATGACTACTAGGCAAGCTAGTCCCTTGACACTACCCCCCCCCTTTAAACTGTAAATAACAAGGAAGCTGGGTTTCAAGCAGTAAAAATTAAAGAGTTAACCTGCTTCAGGTAGAACACCTGGTTTAACAGCTGGAACTTATGCAGAGCCATTTCTGACTAGTTTGTTTGAGAAGAATGACTGAATGAGCAAAAGGCAGAACTAGGTGGCATTTTAACCAGGTGCATTTTTAACTCACGCTTGGGCCACTGTGCTACTCCACTGTGCTCCTCCCCTTTGGCACAAACTTTATTTTTTCTGAACAGGCATTTTATATATTTAATATTTTCAACTGGTGAAGACATACATGTTATTCATTTGATTTTGACCTTAGCAATGCTGTTAATAGTATTAAGGAATAAATAACATAATCACAGGGCAGGTTTAAAAATCACGATCTTCAAGCTGCCTGTGAAAGAACACTGGATAGAATTAGTGCCTACAGTATGGCAACTGGCCACAAGAGGGCAGTGCTAGAATGTGTAAGTTTCCCCCCTTTCTCAGCTATAGAAGGCACTGGCTTGAACAGGCATTCAAACTGTTATAGATCTAATGAAATCTGTTCACTTGACCTGCTAGGGTTTTCTATTGAACCTTAAAGACTAACAACATTTTATTCCGGTCTAAGCTTTGTGGTGTAAAGCCTTCTGCTTCAGATGCTGTAATGTTATGTAGTAGAAGATATAAGAAAAGAATTGGCAAGTTAAGGAAGATATCAGTGTCCCTTATTTTACATTTAGAGTGTAGGTCTAATATCTGGGAGATGCCATTTAAAATCCCCACTGCCACAGATGCCTGCAAGGTGACCTTGGGCCAGGTGCTCTCTCTGGTCCTTATTTACTTCCCAGGGTTGTTGTGAGGGTAAAATGGAGGAAGGGAGACCAACATACTGTGCTCTGAGTTCCTTGTAAGAAGGGCAGGATAAACACGTACTAAATCAGGAGTGTCAAACTTACAGTCCGTGAGATAGAAACGGCCCATCGATGTCTTTAACCCATCCCACAGGTAGAGTGCCCTCCATGATCCCCTCGTTACTGTTGGGGTCGGCAGTGTGATTGGCAGCTCTGCATGACTGGCTTTTTCTGGTGGCTGTGATCTCCTTCTCCTCCTCGTCCTCCTCCTTCTTCTATTGCCCCATCCCAGCCAGTGCCGGGCTCTGGGCGATGTACGACATAAGAATAAAATACATGCATTGAAATCAGTAAAACCAGTTACATTAAAAAGAAATTGTAAACCCCAATGGTGCTTCATTTAAAGTGCTATTATTCAGTTTCCATTCATTATATCGGGGGTGGGGAGAAGAAGGTGCCAGCATGGCGACCATCACTGTCCTTATGCAAAGGCTTTGTGGAACATCTCTGCTTTACAGGTCCTCGAAACTGTAAAAGATCCCGCAGGGCCCTGATGTCTTCTGGCAGAGTGTTCCACCTTGTTGAGGACAGCCGGACCTCTCTAGAATTGGGGATCATCAACAGATTTCAATCAGTAGAGCATAGTGCCTTTCCAGGGACATAGTGGAGGAGGCGGTCCCATAGATATGTCGGTCCCAGACCATTCAAGGTCTTAAAGGTCATAACCAAAACCTTGACTCTGACCCGGTATTCAACCAGCAGCCAGTGTAGCTGGTGCAGAAAAAAAGCCGCAGGCTCACGGAGCTACAGTCTTGTACACTGAATATTAAACACCATTCAACACAAGTAAACAAAAGTTTTTTTCAATTTCATAAGGGAATAATCCCACTTTTATACAAAATCCAGAAACGCAGACTCGACTGGAAAGCACACAAAGTCCATATGAAAGTTCAAATTTTCAAAACGGAACTCCCGTTCCTTAGCAGAGATGCTTATATTGGTGTCGAGTTTTTGGGCCCAGGCACAAAGCAACGAAATGCTAGCCAAATTTTCGTTTCCTACAGAGGCTTCCTCAGGCTGTGCTCGTAGGACTCATCTCTTCATGATACAGAAGCGGCAATTGATGCCAACTTCTATGCATGACTTGGAGAGCCTGTGCCCCTCTCTTTTTTCCTTTTGCTCAGTGTAGCTGGTGCAGCACGGGTAGAATATGTGCCATCTGTGGCATTCTTATCGGGACTCGTGCTGCCACATTCTGGACCCGTTGAAGCTTCCGGGTCAGACTCAAGGGTAGGCCAGCATAGAGCGAGTTACAGTAATCTTTTCCCATGCAAATCCCTGCCCCCTTATTGCTTGGGTCTGCCTCCTCCTTGCCTTGCTACTGCACATCTCTGTGTGCGCAAAGCAAAGTTAGAGTCTAGTGGCATCTAAAGACCAACAACATTTTCTTCAAGGTATCATCTTTCCTGTGCCTTGCTCCCCCTCCCCCCCGACATGTGTGTTCTGCCATGGCCACCCCACCCTACATGAACTTTACCTCCGAATGACCTTTCTTCATACTGCTGCCAGTTCTGGATTATGCATTCAGTCTTCCTAGCTCCCTCCTTGCTCTTTAGAGAAGTAGCCCAGATAGGGTTGCCAGTCTCCAGGTGGTGCAGAGATAAAGGTGTAAACCTCAGCAAAAACAGATTCATACAAAATGGTCACCTACATGCTCTTGTTATGAAAATTGGACATTTATTTGTTGTTTAGTGACTATGGGTGACTGGGTGATGTTCCTTAACATTTATTTTGTATGAATCTGTTGGTGAATATTTTGAGAAATTTGTATTGACAACAGTCCTAGTAAATAATTTGTATACATTTAGAGGCTGGTTTTCATGGAGGTTTACACCTTTATCCCTGCTCTACTATCCGCGTTGCGCTTTTTGGTTGCACAGCCTCCAGGTGATGGCTGGAGATCTCCCGGAATTACTACTGACCTCCAGGCTACAGAGATCAGTTCCCCTGGAGAAAATGACTGCTCTGGAAGGCGGACTATATGCCAATATATGCCAATATATCGTACTGAGGTCCCTCCACTTGCCAAACCCTGCCCTACCAGGACTGCACCCTCAAAATCTCTAGGAATTTCCCACCCCAGACCGGGCATTCTTAAGCCCAAGCAGGATCCTAGTTGGTAGTAGCAGGAAGGAGCAGGAATGGGATTCAGATCTGGCTCAGGCTACCTTGAGATATGAAAGGCTAGCTTGGGCCTACCTAGCTATTAATATCTTGGCATCTCTACTTCTATTAGAATATTGATGTTTTAACATTTTCCTTGTGGTCAGTTGACAGAAAACCACAGAATTAAAAAAAATTCGGCTTCTGCTTTGTTTTATTTTAACCAGAAGTTGTTTGACACACCCATGTGTCTTTAAATAGACTACGGAATTAATGGGTTCCACACACATTTCTTTCTAGCACTTGTTTTATTTTAACCAGAAGTTGTTTGACACACCCATGTGTCTTTAAATAGACTATGGAGTTAATGGGCTCCACACACATTTCTAGCACTTTGTTTCGTGCTTCTGTCACTTTATTTACTTACTTCATTTATGGCCTATGAAAGACAGAATTAGAAAAGAAGTGGAATACATACAGTAAACACTGCGCTTCAGCTGGGTCATACTGAACTTAAGCCAGAGAAGACTGAAATAAAGCTGGTACATCTAGCAAACCTTGCAGTGAAGGTGGGGCGGGGTGCGGGGGAGAAAACTGCCTAACATTTTCACGAAGTGGCAACCTGATTCCCAGTCTACAGAGTGCTCTGTTGCATAAGTCTGATTTACTGTCCATGATGCCCTTTTGCATTATGATTGAATGACCCTGGAGGCCTTATCCCTGAGGTCTATCCTTCAGGAGGTAAAATTCCACCCCGGGGAGAAGCAGGGGAAATCTGATCATCCCCATGAATGGTAGCTTTCGATCACTCCTCCTTGCCTCCTATATTATAAGGGCACAATATTATAAAATCAGGTTATGGATGATTGCTGTTTGAATCTCAAGACACTGAACCACATCCCATTTCTGTTTTTCACAACAGAGAAGTAGAAATCCTAAAGGCAGTCAAGGAAGCTCCTCATTCCAGAGCTGCGTTTTCTGGAAAAAAAGAGATAAATCTTTGTTTCCTTCCTTATAAAAATGTAAGATTGCCTTTATGTGTTAGTTAAGGGACAATAGCCTGTTGGGAACAAAGAGATGTAACGTACTTGTAGAAAGCAATCTTTTGTAGATTTTTTTTTTCATTCCCACGTACACTTCAAGGAATTTGTGACCCTGCGACCCAGAAAAGAAAGCAATAAATAAGTCGGGATGGGCCAGGCATTTGGGATTATTATGTAGCTCAGTTTTTTTAAAAATGTAAGTTCTGTCCTAGGGGTTATTAGTAAAAGGATTAAAAAATAAAACAGCTAGTATCATAATTCCTTTATGTAACTCTTTGTGTCAGCTGAAATAATGTGTATGGTTCTAGTTGCCCCATTTCAGAAATATCATACTACTAGAAAGAAAGCAGAACTAAAATGATAAAATACAACTTCCATCCTTAGAAAAAGCTGAACGGGTGTTGGGCTTTTTAGACAAAAAATAGGACTCAGTGTAGTTGAATTATACTCTTCTGAGCCCATTGACTTTGCTTCAATAACTCTGCTCAAAATTGCACTGTAAGGGAAGAGATGAGAGAAACTTGTAAAATAACGCATGGCGTGGAGAAAGTGGATAGAGAGCATGTGTGTCCCCCTTCTCCTATAAGATTGGTAGTTGTGGAAAGTGCTGTCAAGCAATACTCCCTCTAAGCTGTGGAGTCTTGTGAGCAAAAAATTTATTTTGTGAGCTACTGACATTAAAGTTCTGAGCTGCTGCAGAAATTGGTCAGCCCTGGGGCCATTTTTCCTGAGCTAGGACAAAAATGTGTGAGCTGGAGGCCATAAAACTGTGAGCTAGCTCACACTAACTCAGCTTAGAGGGAGCACTCCTGTCAAGTCAAAGCTGACTTATGATGACCCCGTAGGGTTGTCAAGGCAAGATGCTGCACCACACGAGGTTGACATTTTCATTGAGCTGTCCACTATGACCCCAAGACCCTCTCAGTCTCAACAAGTTTAGACCTCATTAGCTTATACTTGAAATTGGAGGTTTTTGTCCCAGTGCGCATCGCCTTACACTTACCAACACTGAGCTTCATTTGCCACATTGTCACCCACACACCCAGTTTGTGGAGGTCCTCTTGGAGTACTTCACCATCAGCCTTGGTTTTCACTATCCTGAATAATGTGTTATCTGCAAACATGGCGCCTACACTACTCACCCTTAGTTCCAGATCATTTACCAACCCTTGTGGTACCCCACTGCTTACTTCCCATTGTGAGAACTGTTAGTTGATACCTACTCTTTGCTTAATAGCATTGTGGTCACTGTTCCCAATTGGTGTAACAACCTCTACGTCTCTCACGAGGTTTTGAGACCCACTCAGAACCAAGTCCAAGATCACTACCCCTCTGGTCAGTTCCAGTGCACAGTCATTTATGATGTCTAGGAATCTCACTTCTACAGCATGACTCAAGCCCATGTTTACCCAGTTCTGTCTTCTTTTCTTACTGCCAAAAATTAGCACCTCCAAATTCTCTCCCCCTCCCACCATAGCACAACATTATAGAATTTATAGTACTCTTTGGGTTAGAGATTATCATCCCCCCCCCCCCCAAAATGGGTTTTTTTAAGATCATAAACTTTGCCTCTTCAATGCAAAATCCATCTGGAAGGATTCATATTCACATTTAGGCTGTGTGCTGCATGTTTTTGCAGGGGGGGGGGAGGGGACCATGCAGCCATTCATTTTAGCAGCCATGAAAGCCTCCATGAGCTTTGTGATATGAACTTTGCCCCCCTCTCACAGTTTCTACGGCAAGCACCTCTTTTGGAAACAAGCACCTCTTTCAAAGTTCCCCGTGCATCTTATTTTTAAAGCACTGTTTAGCTGACTGTTTTCTGGCACCCAAGATTCCCTGCTGCTTCCTGGGATTGGAAAAGGGAGAGCAGCGCTTAGGGCATATAGATGATAGAATCCCTCAAGATAGCCCTTTGGAACAGCAGGTGTTCCTTGAAAGTTATGGGGCCTAATTGGCAACGAACTCTTGATTTTCCCCAAGTTTGGTAGATATATAAACGGAGAACGGGAAGAAACTGGGGGTTTGATGTCTAGGAAACCAAATGGTCTACCTGAACTGAGGGGGCAAAAACTCACTCTTAGAAGTAATTTTTTAAAACTCCAGCTATCAACCCTCTTTCCGAAAATCTTAGGCCTTTTGTATTATGGACAGAGCCTCCCTTCTCTTTTTCTGTGTTATTTTGAGCTTAATGATGTTTTGTTTTCTGATTTGAACCTCTTGCTCTATATATCTCTGGGTGAATTAATTGAAATGGTTCTCATAATGGTCTCAGTTCTTCTGCTTAGTTCTGTTCTTTGAGTAAGTACTTCTTATACTTAAAACAGGGATAAAATGAAGTTTGGTCTTTCTAGGGAGTGAATGAAAGGCACAAGGGTTGTTTAAGGTAAAGGCAGTCATCATTTAATTGAAATCCATTGGGTTTTAGCTGTTGAATTCAGGAGTTCAGGGTTGGGGCAGAGGGGCAGTTGCCTCAGGGCCTCACAGGTCTGGGAACCCCCACTGTATTGGGTCATGTAGCCTCTAGTTATTGGACAAAGTTGCTCCTCTCTGACTTTTCACCTTTGACCTTCAGGACAGCAACTTTGGAGTCAAATACAAGGCCTCTGTGAAGGCCTACAAGACTTATCTAGTGAATCAGCATTCATATCTATAAATGAATTTACCATAATTAAAGACGACATACTGTGTTATATAATATATTTATTGAAGTGATATTTCATATACTTATACTGCTTTCCCCCTTAAGTTGTTTTTGCAGTCCCTTGTTCTTTAGAAGAAACATTTTGCAGGGCATTTTGGGCTGTGGTGGTGGGACAGAAGAGGTGAGAATGTCATGACATCCCTTAATTCAGTGAAGATTTACCTCAGGATCCAAGTCTATGTTATCTACGTAACATAGTATCTGAGGGGGTTTCCAAAATGGAGGACCTTCAGACTCTGCTTTGTTTCAGGGTTATCTCTGTGTGACCCTGGTTGAATTTGTCTGTCCAGAATACATGCACACTTTTAGGGAGAAACATATCTGAGAATGCAGCAGTGTAGGCTGCTGAGAGCTACAGATTTCTTACGGAATGTGTTAATGCTCCTGCCCACAAGACTTTGTTGTTTATTTTCCTTTTTTGTGATGAAAATGTTATTTTTTAAAAAAGAAACTTCTTCCCCAAATTTTATTTTTGGTGGGAATTTGCTCTGATCTACATAACTAGGCAATTGTGTGTGTTTGTGTGTGTAAAGTGCCATCAAATTACACTCAATTTATGGCAACCTGAGAAGGGTGTTTTCAAGACAAGCAATTAAGCAGAGATGGTTTGCTGTTGCTTTCCTCTGCAGAGTCTTCCTTGGAGATCTCCCTTGCAAGTACTGACCTTAGAATTATAGAGTTGTAAGTGACCACCAGGGTCATCTAGTCCAACCCCCTGCACAGTGTAGGAAATTCACAAATACCTCTCCCTAAGTTCACAGAAAGCATTGATGCCAAATGGCCACTGAGCCTCTATTTAAAAACCTCCAAAGAAGAAGAGCTCACCACCTCCTGAGACCCCACTTAGTGTCTGAGATCTGATGAGAGTGGGCTATACCATGCCTCTTCCCCTCCCTTTAGATAATTGTAGATGTAAAAACCCCCAGTAATGCAGGGATGTATGACAGGTTAAGTTATTTTCATCATTACATGTTTCTTGTGTGCTGAGAATTCATGATGCCTTATGGCACAGAAAGACACAAAAAAGTTGGCAATCCAAGTACAGAACGGTTTCCTGTATTTTGCCACCATAGCAATACCACTGTTTGTGATTGGTTATATTCCAGTTGCAACACACCCAAGAAGTCAGGTGTTACCTATGTAGTTTTAATTTGCTCCCCCACCCTTCTCATTCCTGTGTTGGAAAAAAAAAAAAAGGTGTTTTCCAGAAGAGTATCACAACATTTCCCCTAGGCTGAAAACATTCTGTATCAATGGGTAACATAATGTCTGGTGCTTTAAAGGACCCCAAATGTAGGCCTTGTGTTTTGCTAATATTCTAGATAGGCAAAACATATATTGCGATGGTTTCTTTCAGAGGTTGATCATTTATAAGTAGTACTACCAGCGTTGGGGTTGACATCTCATTCTCTGGCTTTATCTTGTGCTTTGAGCAGTAAATGGACACACAGAAATTTAACTAGTCCTCTCCCCCACCATTCCCTAATAGCAGAGTATTTGAGAATGATTCTGAGGCCAGAAAGCATTTCTCCCATAGGCAGGGATGGAATTCTAGCGAGAGCTCCTTTGCATATTAGGCCACACATCCCTGATGTAGCCAATCCTCCAAGAGTTTACAAGGCTTTCGCTTGTAAGCTCTAGGAGGATTGGCTACATCAGGAGTGTGTGGCCTAATATGCAAAGGAGCTCCTGCTAGAATTCCACCCCTGCCCATAGGTAATATCTTTTAGTATTTTACACAATTCACATTGGCTGAAAATTCTCAGACTGAGGCCCTGGGCTGGTTTAGACATGTTTTGGTAAAACTTTGCCATGCCCTTTTCTAGATAGTGAGTTATTCTACCATAAAACTTTTCTTCACTATCAAAGCCTCCCATGTATCTAGCTGACCTATGACATGAAGTCCACCAACACTCAAAGGTTCAACATATTCCTCTTTTCCTCCGATTCATAGGATGCTGTGACCATATGCACCTTGGGAATAGGGACTGCTTTTGGAGAGTCGATTTTGGATAACACCCCTCGCCATGCGACTATCGTTACAAGGGAGAATAGTGAACTGCTTCGAATTGAGCAGAAGGATTTCAAGGCACTATGGGAGGTAAGCTCAAATGAATATGGGGCTGGTGAAAGTTATTAGGAAGAGAATGCAAAGCATAGTTGGCCTGATCCTGCCATTATATTGAATGCTCTAAGTACTAATGTTTCCTCTAGGCTGAGTTAGTGTGAGCTAGCTCACAGTTTTTTAGCCTCCGGCTCTCACGTTTTTGTCTAAGCTCAGGAAGGATGGCCCCAGAGCAAACTAATTTACAAAGCTCACAAGATTCCACAGCTTAGAGGGAGCATGGCACACCGCAGAATGGCAGGACTGGTGAAATCAGGAAAGTCTCTGTTTTGAGAAGTACCCCCCCACACACACTTTTCTGACTTGTTCCATAAAATGTGCATTATTCTGGATTCTCTGACGTCCATTCTTGCTTCCATCAGACTTGCTTTCTTTGATTATTTGCTACAGATAAAAAGTTTTTTGAAGCATGGGTGTTGTTTAGATGATCTTGTTGCTGCTTTTGTTTTGGCCTGCTTGTGGATCTTTAGTTCTGTTGCTGTAAAAGATTTTTGCTGCTAAATATTTCTTCGTGTTGCGGATGAAACCTTCTACCAGAAGTCTGGACAAGTTAGAATTGTCAGCAGGGTAACCGGGAGTGGGGGAGAAATCTCATTAGTTGGCATGTGGATGACAAACGATTGATGCTCTCATTGCTTTCAATTACTTGTGTCTTCATGCTTAATAAGCAGCATTCATGTATTAACATACTAATTTGGCAGACACTGAAGAAGAAATACTTTCGAGGTTTGGAAATGTGACCTGGAAAATGTTACATACACTGGGAAGGCTCATTTCAAGCAGTCTAGCTACCTGAGAGACATTCAGGTTTTGCTGTATCCTCAAGATGGATAGTTTCTTTATGTGAGAGTCCATAGAAATGGTAGAGAGCCTTTACACATCAGAATTTTTTTTATATAACACATTTTATTAGGTTTTTCAATATTTTTCCCCTTAAACAATTACAACATTAATCACATACAATATAACCAAATAAAAATAATAATAAAAATACAATACATACTATAAGTTATTTTGAAACCTTTACCATTCACTAAATACTGAGCCTTTACCTTTTGGTACAACCATGTTAACTAATTTCAAAGTAACCAGCTGATTCTAAGAAAACAGGAAAACGGAGAGTTTGAAGTTTGAAAGTCCTCCAGTAACACATCACATTGGAATTTAAAGGATGATGTCGCCTTGAATTAAAAATCTACAGGGAATGGGACTCAGTTGATCTTGATGGCCAATATCTTAATAGGATCTTTATTTATTTATTCAGTTTATACCCTGCCCTCCCCATCGAAGGAGGCTCAGAGTGGCTTACAGGCCAGTTGGCAGACATAAACATTAAAAACCCAACTAGAACAATAAAAACAATAGGTGCTATATATATATTACTAATGGTGAGTAGAAATTCAGCTCTTCCTGATTCAGTTCTTTGGCAGATTTAACTCATAATTGTCCCATCCAATACACCAGGTTGAGGCGGGGCCAAATTTTGAGGTACTGTGGATGGAAAATGCAGTCCAGGTCTGTGCTTCAGGAAGCTAGTCAGATCGTACCAGGCAGCAGTCTCTGATTTTAATCCAGGGGTGGAATTCTAGCAGGAGTTCCTTTGCATATTAGGCCATGCCCCCTGATGTAGCCAATCCTCCAAGAGCTTACAAGACTTTTTTTTTGTAAGCTCTTGGAGGATTGGCTACATCAGGGGTGTGTGGCCTAATATGCCAAGGAGCTCTTGCTAGAATTTCACCCCTGTTTTAATCTATTTAGCTGTTAAAGACTTGGTGGAAGAGCACCATTTTACAGGCCCTGCAGAATTGAAGAAGGCCCCACAGAAACCAGGGTTCAATGCTAATTCCCAAACCCAGTTATATGGCACAACTGTGGATTGCTTTTTGCAGGGCTTTTTCTGTAGCAGGAACTCCTTTGCATATTAGGCCACACATCCCTGATTTAGCCTATCCTCCGGGCTTACAGGGCTCTTAGTACAGAGCCTACTGTAAGCTCCAGGAGGATTGGCTACATTAGGGGTATGTGGCCTAATATGCAGAGATCCTGCTACAAAAAAAGCCCTGGCTTTTTGGCTTTCAGGCATAACTAGGCAACCCCAAATTCCTGGATTTTGTATCTTAAAGTGTTACTATTTGGCATCCTCAGAATGATCCCTCTTTTACTGCTCATTCCTTTTTATTCAGATCGAATGTTTACATTTAGTAGAATACTGCAGGCATTTATTTGCGCCTTTTATCAGTTATTGCTGCAACAGGCTGGGCCATGCGTAGAAATTGCTAATATTTGACATCCACTTTAGAAGAGCCAAAGACTTAACCGATGACAGTGATGGAAGACAATAACTCTTACCTGACACTATTGCAATCCTGAGGATGAAAAAAAAATGGATAATTGGGCTGGATTCTACTGAGCACACACAAGCTCTCTGGGGGGAGGGACAGTGGCTCAGTGGTAGAGCGTCTGCTTGGGGAGCAGAAGGTCCCAGGTTCAATCCCCGGCATCTCCAAAAAAGGGTCCAGGCAAATAGGTGTGAAAAAACCTCAGCTTGAGACCCTGGAGAGCCGCTGCCAGTCTGAGAAGACAATACTGACTTTGATGGACCAAAGGTCTGATTCAGTATAAGGCAGCTTCATATGTTCATATGTTCATATATGTTCTCCGAGGAGAGTTTTTTTTCTGGCATCCTCTTCTCCCTCCACCAAGTCGCAGTTGACTTATGACGACCTTATAGGGGTTTCGAGGCAAGAAACTTTCAGAGGTGGTTTGCCATTGCCTGCCTCTGAGTAGCAACCCTGGAATTCCCTGTTGGTCTACCATCTAAATACTAACCAGGGGCAACCCTGCTCAGCTTCTGAGAACTGATGAGACTGGGGTAGCCTTGGCCATCCACGTCAGGGCCCCCTTCTCCTAAAGGCTCCCAAAAGCTAGTGATGAGGGTAAGGGTAATTCTTATGGACAAAATACCAAATGAGACCACAGGGTGTGCAGTCAGGTTCTCTGGTAGTGCAAGGAGAGTGATTTGGGTTTGTAGGTTCCAACCCATTGTTTTTGTAAACTGCATTTGCCCGTTTGCTGTAGTGGGTAAGTGCGTGGACTCCTATCTGGGAGAACCAAGTTTGATTCCCCACTCCTCCACTTGCACCTGCTGGAATGGCCTTGGGTCAGCCGTAGCTCCGGCAGAGGTTGTCCTTGAAAGGGCAGCTGCTGTGAGAGCCCTCTCAGCCCCACCCACCTCACAGGGTGTCTGTTGTGGGGGGGAAAGATATAGGAGATTGTAAGCCGCTCTGAGACTCTGATTCAGAGAGAAGGGCGGGGTATAAATCTGCAGTCTCCTCCTCCTCTTCCTCCTCCTCCTCTTCCTCTTCCTCTTCTTCTTCTTCCTCCACTTCTTCTTCTTCTTCTTCTTCTTCTTCTTCTTCTTCTTCTTCTTCTTCTTCTTCTTCTTCTTCTTCTTCTTCTTCTTCTTCTTCTTCTTCTTCTCCTCTTAGCTTTAGAGTGCCTGCATTATTCAGCATTGCCGTAAATATGATTCCCTGCTTTTCTCACCATCTGTGCCTGGAAACAGCTCCATGACAGGAAGATATTAGGCAGGTGAAGTATTTCCCTTTCACTGCACCCCCAAGGAACTTCTCCAATTCCTTGTATTAAAGGCACAGATCCCTTGCTAGAAACAAAAACAAGAAATCACACATGGTGTATGTGTATTTGCGGGAGGGGAGGCTGTTCCATCAGTATCTTCAGAAATTTACTTTAACTTGGAGAATATTAACATGTTTTACTAGACTTTTCATTCAATATCCATTTTTAATATTCAATCAGAACAACTGATATTACCCTTATGGCATCAGTTACCAGAAAAAAATGGCTAGGTTTAATCTCTGAGGACTGTTTTCATTTAAGTAGCACTCTGTACGCAAGCATCTGCCTGTCCATAGATCATGTTTTTCCTCAGAGACGGTTAGTTTTACCCAGGCAGCTGTAGTGGCAGATTGTAAAAGGTTAAGAAAGAGGTCTGATCCTTTTATCTCCAAACCAAGAGGGCCTGAAAAGTGAACCCTCAGCTCCTTTGGGCTTTTAATTATTATGTTTAAAAAGAAAATGTCTGAGGATCCCCATGTGAGCTGTGCAAACAACCAAGCCAGCTTAGAAATTGGTATCAGATAAAAGCAAATAACAGTTTTAAAAGCGGAGTCTACCTATGCAAGGTGTCTCAGAGGTGATGTGCAGTGGTGGGTTTACTAATTCACCATATCTCTGATACACGTCCACGTTTTCAGGGATTTTGTTGCTTTTGGTGGTAATTCTTGCTGGTACTGAGTACTGGTACCTGGGGTGGGCCCCTTCCAAGTCCTTTGGGGAGAATTGGTGGAAATTGTTGCAACCTTATCTATGGCTACCATTACCTCTGTTTTTTCTTTTTTTAAAAGGTACTGCAAGATCTTAAATGGGTTTGTAAACAATACAGTACAGTATGAGAGCCCTCACTGTGTGTCTGTATGTTCTTTGGTTGGGTGAGTCACACAAACTTAGACAGGAAAGGAGTAAATTTGCTGAGAGGTGACTGTCTATTGGACTGTAGTGGAACTTCCTTAGATGAGAACAGACCAGCAAACAAGTATCTTATTCTACAGGAGAGAAAATTTTGCATAGTTAATACGTGTAGGGTTGGTATACATGCGTAACACCAGCAAGAGGAGTGTTTTCTTCAGGATAACCCAATGTGGAAGCCTTTAGTTCATTATTTGGAGAACTGCAAAATCTGGCTCCTCTTCTCACCAGGTATGGTAACAATGGACAAACTGTGTTTTTTATCTCGGCGCCACCTATATCTGATGTTCTTTGGATTACGTGACTATCTGAAAATTAATTTCCAAGTCAGCATTTATAAAAATGTGTTTAGAAATATAAAGTTACTCAGGAAATTGTTATATAAGCTTAATGTCAGAATGGAACTTGATGAACTCTTGAAAGGATCAGCATAAGAGCGGTTTTTTTAAAACCATCAAAACAAGATTAAACGTCTTAGTTCAAATCGATTTCTACCTACTGTCTGTGCCCTTACATCAACCACTTTAGCAGATTCATAAATGCCAGTTTTGTACTGAGGTATTAACATACACTGGTAAGAATTTTATTTGCAGTTCCAAGAATAAATTAAAAGCCTTTATTTACCTAAGCTGTAGCATGGTGGTAGGTGGTTTTGCAGATTTATAGCAAAATAGAGAGAAGGGGTTATTTCACCTTTTTAAAAAGAGAGAAAAATCTCATCCAGTCATTCCTTCTCAGCCTAACCTACCTCATAAGGTGGGTGTGAGGAGAAAGTGGAGGAATAGAGAATAACTTTTTTTCTGTCTTCAACTCCTTGTAAGAAACCAGTTAAGTCGACAGATGTTTTGTTTTAACTGTTTGGGTTTGAGAGGCAATAGCAATAGCAATGCTGTGTCAGTGTCACCAATTTTGATTTTTTAAAAACCTTTTAAATTTTGCAGACCAGAGATTTTCTCAGTTCATTTACGAAAGAGATCAAACTTGATATTTATACATGGTGAAAAATGAAGGCGAACTTCAATTTCTCAGTCCAGGCACTTAAATTATTGGGTTGATTTATAGAATACTATTCTGCCATTTCTTTTGCTCAGTAATCAGCTCTAGAAATCTTGGCTATGATTTACTGATTTCTCGCTAAGCAAGCCCTGCAGAGGGATAAAACCAGAGAGTTAATAAAGTGTGGAATATTTGGCTTTATCGGATGATCATGTGATTTGAAATAGTAGAGTGTTTTGAGACCCACAGAAGTACTAAAAGCTTAGTCAGAGAACATGCAGGTGTCTGTAACTGCATGATGTCATGCTCTTTGCAGATGGCTCAGATTCATCTAGTCCAATATGGCTTCATTTGTAAAATTTAGGAGAAAGAGATCTGGGAGTGTAGCACAGAGATCTGATAGTACCCTGCAAGATGTCAGCTGCGTTATTCTGCCTTGTAATATGACAGTGACAAGAAAAAAGGTGGGAAATAAGCAGGTGTTCTCGTGTCATTCTGAAATGCATCCAATAGCTGATGCCAAGCGAAGAGAAGCAGTATCTTGTAGCATCTAAGCATTCCTGTGAGGGTGACAACAGACATAAGAGGAACAGAAGCAATGTGTTATTGTGGACGTTGTGCTGAAAACACACATTTTTATGTCTTGGGGGCAAGCTCTGAAAGTCTTTTTGCAGATTTGAACATGGTTCAACACATGGTTCAAATCTGCAAAAACCAGAAACACTGATTGCTTTTCTAAAAGAGAAATGACCTCTGTGTTGTAACCATGGCAGGCACTGTCTGGCTAGCACCTGTGAAATTACCAACACTCCTCACATAACCTTAACACTCAGAGCAGTTTTGCAATTAAAAGAAGCTTCCTTTTGTAGATAGTGATAGGCAGTGCCTGACACACATACAAAATTTGCGGCTCATGAGACCATTTTGCTTGGTTTACAGGCCCAGTTGCCTGCCTGGGGGACCAAGGTGAGTTCCTAAGGTGCAGGTAGCGCTGCTGGGGCTCAGCTTGCTCCTGGTGTACCTGGCCAAGTACATCCTAGCCATGCCTTTCCTTGCTTCTTTTGCCAGCATATTATCATCTTCCTAAGTAGAAGAACCACCGTTTTGTAATTTACTTTATTTAAAACATATTTATTCTGTTGTAGGACTAGGGCTGCCAAAACTTCTGGTTTTTCCATAAAGTTTCCAGTGATTCCTAGAGCTACCCTTTGTCACTTCTGGGTAGCTCTAGGAATTACCAGGAACTCTATGGTAAGAACTTCCTGTAAGTAGAAGAGGCCTTATTTTTCTTCTGAATTTTGTCTTGGGACACTACTACTCTCCACAATTTTTCTGCCACAGTTATGGCTCTCAAGGTAATGAATAGTTAGAAGACAACTACTTTAATACACATAAATAACTAAAAATACAAGGGGTGCTAATAATCAAACACCAAACACAACAAAAATGGTCTTCACCTGCTGGCAGAAGATAAAAACGGAGGCTAGACATGAGGGAATTCCATAGAATACACTTTTTCATGTTGCCTCCCTATCTAGCTTCAGGGGGTCTCCGAAGATGTCTGAAAAAGGTTGGGTAGATTCATATGGGAATAGGTGGTCTTTAATTTTATTCACTCCTGAATAAAATATAAAACTTTACACATCAATACCAGTGCTTTGAATTGGGTCCTGAAGAAAATTGGAAGCCACTGTAGCTTTTAAATATAGGGAGGTAGATCCAACCATCCTCTAGGCCCTAGGGGGTCTACCTCAAACCTAAAGGACCTTCCTCCAATTTAAGTGACCGTTCCTCCAAAAGAATAGAGACATGTTGGAGGAAGGTTTCAGTCTCTTTCCTTTATTATTAAGCTCGTATGACCAAACGTCTTGAGCATAAAACGAATACATCATGACAGGTCGAAGAAACAAAACCATCATTAGAAAATGCTATAGAAGAGACAAAAGGCAAAATACAGAACAATAAAATATATGGCTCCCATAAAAGTCTAAAACACATTGGAAACAAGTATAACAGTGGCAGGTCAGCAAGATAATATTCATTTTAGCTGCATTTTAAGGAGATCACTATTGTCAAATATTTTGCAAGAGATCACGTTATGTCTGGTTTAAAATCTGCTAACAATAGAGATACCACCCAGGATGCATCAGGAAGCTGATATCTGGGCAGAATAGGGGAAATTCAAAGAGCCCTGGGTCTCTGGAGATTCTGGGGGTGGAGCCTGAGGAGGGCATGATTTGGGGAAGGGAAGGGACTTCAGTGGGGTATAATGCCATAAGGTGTGGCCAGGTGAACTGATTCCATAGGGCCAAGTGAACTGATTTGTATCATGTGGAGATCAGTTGTAATCCTAGGAGATCTCCAGCCACCACCTGGGGGTTGGCAGTCATAGTAGTAGACTTTTACCTTTGCACCGCTACTGCTATTGGCAGATCTTGCATATTTCCCAGAAGTCATACCTGGCGAGCTATGGGTTCACTGTAATTTCTTGGAGACCTGGGCCTAGAAGAGTGTTGAAAACCAACCAAGATTGTCCCACTTTTTCTGCAGGGCCCACACCAGGAATATTTTAGTGGGTTGGGTTTTTCTTTGGAGGTTGTGCATAGGTACAGGGGGATGGGGTAGGTATGATAAAGGAGCTCTTTTCTCCTCCCTGCTATCCTAAGCAGAGTTGCACCCTTTTGTGTCCATTGAAGTCTGAAGATTTAGAAGGATGTAACAGTATTACAGGATTGCACGGCCAGCCTCCTGCCATGATGAGGCAATTCAACAATGAAGCAGGCTGTTTGAGGTTTCTCAGATATGATCATTTGTGATTTGCAGTTGAGCCCTTCTAGCTTCTAGCAGATTAGGGGGCTATACAGATTCCACCACACAGAAACAAGGTTTTGTGAGCTATGTACTTAATTGCCTTCCCATCCCACTAACCCAGTTTCTTGAGACAGAATTTTAAGAGGGAGATGGCACCAGGATCCCGCAGAGAAACAAGCGAATTTTAGCCTTCTCTGCCTGCTATTTGGTTTAATCAAAAGGGACATTCATAGTGCAGTCCTAAGCAGAGTAACTCCAGTCTAAGGTCATTGAAGTCAGTGGGTTTAGACTGGAGTGTCTCAGCATAGGATTGCACTGTTAGGCTCTGACCAGTCATGCGTAAGTCTTTGAGATGTACCCCATGCCAGGTTTTTAATTAAAATGCAGTGTTTAGGGGAGAAATCAAGAAAGACACCCTGATTCATGTCTCTCTACGGATCCAAGATTAATTTGGTTGTTTTGAAGTCAAAGCATTATCTGGTAGGACATTTGTACATGTGAGCAGGCAAGTAATAAGTCAAATGAATGAAGTCTCATTTAAGTATGCGTAAAAAGTGTAATCTTTTGAAATGGAATACACACATCTTAACGTGACTCTTCAGCCCTCTGATGATAATGTCAGTTTGATCCCTACATCTATCCAAATGAGGGATGTAATCCTAAAATAATATGACAAATATACCACACTAGGCTAAAGATGGAGGATAGGATTGCCAGTCTTCAGATGGTGCCTCAAGATCTCTGGAATTCCAACACATCTCCAAGTGACAGAGATCAGTTCCCCTTGAGAAAATGGGTGCTTTGGAAGGTGAAGTCTATAGTATTATCCCCATCGAAGCCCTTTCCTAAACCTCGCCCTCAGGCTCCCCCCTCCCCCCAAATCTCCAGATTTTTCCCAACCTAGAGCTGGCAATGTTAATGGAGGATGCCATCCTTTAATGTTCTAGTAAGAACCTCCAAGTGGTGACTGGAGATCTCTGGGATTACAATCGATCTCTGCATTGTTGGCTTTATCCTCTCTCTCACTCCTCTTTCCCAGTGTACAGTTTAAAAAAATTACTCCAGCACTTGGGCTTCCTTTGTGTGTGGTTCCACCTCCCATGATGGCTATTTCGTGGCTGTGCCCACCAAGCTATGTCAGAATTCCAAAGGTGCCTAAATGCTTAGACAGGTTTGGGGGGGACGGACCCCTGCTGTATACCATTTCTTTCTTGTAATTTGCAGACTACGCCCCTCATCTCCTGCATCTGTTCTAGATGTTTGGTGATTGGTTTTTTCTAGCTGAGAAAGGGTTTGTTAGAAAAGCCTTTTAAAGCAAGTTTGGCTAACCATTTTCTTGTCAAAAAATTGTCCTTTAAGTGAACATTTGCTTTTTATGTCAAAAATATACCATTCTCCCCGGATCCCTGCATATTTTATATGTATAAGGATTTTCATTGTTATGAGAACAGTGCAATAACTATTGTATTTTGTAAAACAAAAACGACAAAATCCCCTCTGTTTATATTTCTGGATTTTGAATTTACACAGTTTATCCTGCCATGCTTGTTCTCATAGTCATGTGTAACTAAGGTTATTTTGGGGATTTATATTTTTTAATCTGTCAGCTGAAGTCTTCCTTTGGCTTCTTTTCAAATGCATCTGGCTTCGTCAAAACATTAAGTGGTTATGCTTTCTAGAAGCAGCGCTGCTCCTCTTGGTTCCAAATTAAAATGGATCTGCTGTTGGTTAGCTATTTTTGCTTTAATAATAATTAGCTTTTACATATTTACAGCCACGGTGGTATCTACTGTAATACGTTTAATTTATTTCAGAATTACTTGGATAATGCATGAGGCAGAAGCTGGGCTTTGTGTCACAAGATGAGATGAGGATAGAAGATATTACATTGGTGAGAAAAGTATAATGGAAGGAAGGAACATTTTCTTTTCTTGGGCAATATTTTACACAAGATAGAGTTGAACATATGAACATATGAAGCTGCCTTATACTGAATCAGACCCTCGGTCCATCAAAGTCAATATTGTCTACTCAGATTGGTAGCGGCTCTCCAGGGTCTCAAGCTGAGGTTTTTCACACCTGTTTGCCTGGACCCTTTTTAGTTGGAGATGCTGGGGATTGAACCTGGGACCTTTTGCTTACCAAGCAGATGCTCTACCACTGAGCCACCATCCCTCCCCTGTACCACTGAGCCACCATTCCTCCCCTAGGCTAGTGATGGTGTTCCCTGATGCCCACTCACTTTTCCTCCAAAGCAAATAGCCAATCCTGGCTTGCTTTTACATAGTTCAAATAAAGAGCTGCTTCAGAAGTGTGCACATAGTTTTATTTTTGTGCCTACAGGGAGCACCAGTTTGGAAACAGCTGCCTTCATCGTAGGAGGATGCCTGGCTCAGAACCTCTTTAACCATTTACTGAACTTCCAGAAGCTTTGGGATTGAACCTAGCTAGGGTTGTCAGCCCCCAGGAGCAAGATGTAGGTGGAGACTTCAAAATCAGCTTCAGTGATGCCATGGCAACACTTCCAGTTTCGGTACCAGAAGTGATGTCATGGTGTCAACCTGTGCTTTAGAAATGTCCTCAAATCTCTATGGCTTTTTACTTAGGCTGGGGGCCCTGGATTGGACAAAAGTAGAAATTCTGAATTGAGTGACTACAGCACCACTCAGTAAAAATCAAAAAAGCCAATTGTAGGTGTGATAGAAAGCAAAGACTCTTCTTCCATTTGTTCTTTCTTTCTAGGT
Organism: Heteronotia binoei; assembly: GCF_032191835.1. Lineage (NCBI taxonomy): Eukaryota > Metazoa > Chordata > Lepidosauria > Squamata > Gekkonidae > Heteronotia > Heteronotia binoei. Next base: position 32,286,502 of record NC_083238.1, read on the forward strand.
TGTTTAAACTGGCTTCTTCCTTCTGGCAGTGTGACCGGGGAAATTAGGATTTTTTTTATACAGTAATGAAGAGGAAAACTTAATACCCTTCTAAATTAGGTATGAGGGTCATCATGTATGCCTATGGGGTTCATTTTGACTGAAGTGGAAAAGTTGCTGAAGACCATGGCAACAAAGTACTCTTCCTGAGGTGAAGTGCAGCTGTGCGAAGATGGAAGCAAGAGGAGATGAGTTCCCCCACAAGAGTTCTGAATAAAAACTGAGGATTTTGAGGCTTTGAGAATTCCAAATCGATAACCTGATAACATGGTTTATCAGTAAGTTAAGGGTGAGTCCTCCAGAGTGGAAGCAGTAAACAAACTCCAGAAAATGTAGTTAAGGTTCAGACCATTAAAGAAAGCGACAAAGGACGAGCAGGGAAACAGCTTTATAACGAGCTGGAGTCAGAAATAATTCCAAGAGCCAGAGAGAATTGTCTCTGGGGATAAATTAAGAGCAAGCCTGTCAACCAAGCAAGTTCTCAAAAGAAACTTAGTTCCTTATGACCAATTTGATTTTTTCTGTCCCCCCCCCCCCTCTATGTTCAGACAAAGCAACTGAACTACCAAAATGGGGGTGGGGGAAAATACTGTATATGTAGAGAGTGAAGCATTAGACTAGGGGGCGTTTTGTGTGTGTGTGTATTTCTGTGTGTGTGCTGTGCATACATTCCTGGAAGTAATCGTTGACTTCTGGCGACCCCTGCTGGGGCGTGGACATTTCAGACAGGTGGGTTCTATTGCCTGCCTCTGCATCTGGGACCTGTTATTCCTTGGAGGACTCCCATCTAGGGTTGGCAGCCTCCAGTGGGACCTGGGAATCCCCCAGAATTTCAGCTCATCTCCAGACTTCCCCTGGAGAAAATTGATACTTTGGAGAGTGGATTTAATGGCATTGTACCTCACTGAGGTACTTGTCCTCTCCAGACTCCATCTCTAGGAGGTTCCCAAGCTGCATTTGACAACCCTACCCCGCCATCCCCTGCTGGTGGCCAGCAGTAACCTAGCAACCATACTTCCATCCAAGTATTTGCCAGGGTCAGCCCTGCTTACCTTCTGAGATCTAATGAGATTGGGCTAGCTTGGGCTATCCAGCTCAGAGCTAGCATTTGACTAGTGTTCATGGCTTTCATGGCTGGTAGGATATGGGATAAAGGAAATTGGATAAAGGAAAAACTACTGCTGTATTAATATATGTTAATACTATATATATAAAATGTGTGTGTGTGTGTGTGTATGTATTAACATATATAATATAATTACGTTTTGGTTTTGTCCATAATGGAGACCAAAAGCAATTTACGATGTCATTCTCCCTGCCTCCGTTTTAACCTCACAGCAGCCCTGTGAGGTAGGTTAGGCTGAGAGGTAGGTTAGGCTGTGAGGTAGGTTAGTCTGAGGTCATCCAGTCAGCTTCCACAGCTTAGTGGGGATTCACTCAGGTGTGCTTGATCCTTTTCTAGATGAAAGCATAAGATCACTCAGCCTTGTAAATGGCTATATATTTAGTTTAGATTTCTAATATATACAAATGGTCACCAAGTAGGTATTGACCACCTTGCAGGCCTCTGTACTCCTTATATAATGACCCATAAAATCATCTGTCGATGGGGAAAATAGGAGATATCAGTGAATGTAAAACGTATTACTGAAAGATGAAAGTAGCCCGGCCATTCAGTTTTCTGATTTTTGTATCTATTGCACTTATTTCTTTGGTTCTTTGCCTCCTTTCTACTGCTAACAATGCTGCTACAGTAAAGTGGAGCAGAGGGGACAGAGTGGGAGCTTGGGGGCAGGATATGCATATAGTGAAACAGGCACCATGATGTAACTTTCCAGAAACCCCAAAGTGACATTAGGTAGCTCTGTGAGTCCTAGTTCTAGAGCTACTCAAGATCACTTCTGAATTTCCCCTGGAAGTGATGTCACAATGCACATGATGCAGAGTTGTTTTATGCAGCAGGAGGCCTGCCAACTCTAGAGGGGAGAAAAGAATAAACCAGACAATTGTTACAGAAAGCGTCGTTATAAAGGCTAATTATAAATAAATGATTCTTACATTGTGGCATTATTCAGGTGTGAATAATATTTACCACAATTTCAATATTATAAATTGAATATTTTAACTTTAGTGGTTGTTTTTTGGTTTAATGGTAGAATTTCAATAACATAACAGACAGGAGAATTACTGTTTTCATATCATTTATTTATAATTAGCCTTTATCACGGTATTTTCATAACTAGGGATGGGCACGAAATGCGAAAATGGTGGTTCATTTCGTTTCATGGTTCGTTGGTTTGACCAATTCGATGGTTTGTTTCATTTCATTTTTTAAAAAAAATTCTGAATGAATTGTGGTTCTTTGGTTCATTTGGTTCGGGAGGGCTGGAAAGAGCCAGCATGGTGTGAATGTGCCTGCCATGATAGCATCACCTGGAACTGATGATATCATGCTGGGCATGTTTGCCAGGGTGACGTGCCTGGCGCGATGGCATCACTTCTGAGTGACATCATCATTCTGAGTATGTCATGACACGCAAGGAGGATCCTCCACTGATAACAACATAGGTGAACTGCCAAAAACAAGCCACTTCGTTTTGCAAGTTGTGCATAGTGCAAGTACCTGAACCGATTCAGAATGAACCATGAATCGGCTGTTTTAGGAATGAATTGTGATTCATGCTTTGATTTGGGCCCATCCCTATCTGTAACCTAGAGCGGGGAAGCAAGCATCTAGAATACTCTTTTCATAGCAAAACCATCCTTGGTTGGCTTACAACACCAGTAAAGCAGAGAAACTCATCTCTCTGCAGTCCATGTTTTTCCTCTTATGCTCTAGAGGGAATCTTACCAATAAACTAGGAACCACTGCCATGCTGCTCAAATTAGTGTCATGCTGTGCAAATTTGCATTCTCATATTTTTGCATATGGGAGTGCAGTTGGTTACTCAGAACCTCATGGAAGGCCATGCATTTTTTCTACTTGGGGATGACTAACCAGAGAATCAAAGATGGGTCAACAGAGAATCAAAGATGGGTCAAACAGTAGCACCAGCTACTGTTTGCTCTGACTGAGAAGAAGAAACCCTTGGGAATCAGTCCCATGTTGCATGTGGCAATACTGCCAGCTCATTCATTTCCCACGTTTTGAAACTTTTAATGACATAAAAGTAGACTTAGTGCAATTCTAAACTCCTAAACAGAATTATACCCTTCTAAGGTAGCTGGCTCAAGGTTGACTCAGCCTTCCATCCTTCCGAGGTCAGTAAAATGAGTACCCAGCTTGCTGGGGTAAGTGTAGATGACTGGGGAAAGCAATGGCAAACCACCCCATAAAAAGTCTGCCAAGAAAACGTAATGCGACGTCACCCCAGAGTTGGAAATGACTGGTGCTTGCATAGGGAACTATATTTACCTTTTAACAGAGGTCATTTTGTAGAAAAATGGGTGGTGGAGCTCATCCAGGGATTGTTATGCAGCTGCGCATACTATTCAATGGACAAGGAGGTGGAACTCTTGAAAGCAATGGATGATGGGGGCACCTTCTTTGGGGGCCCATAGAAAGTCCAATCCTTTTAAAACTTGGGATTTTTAAAAAAGAGAGACATCAGCAGGTATGCTGCAAATTTGGTGTCTCTACTTCAACAAACAACTCACAGACTCTCAAGATCAATTCTCCATTATACCACATGAGGACGGACCCCATAGAGTATAACATAGCCGAATAATTTGGGTTTTCCAAATATTTACCTGAATCTCAATACCGTACCAGTATTGGGATTTGGAAATATCAGGAAATACCAATATTTTTCAGGTCTAGTAGACCTGAATCCAGAAAAAAAAAAAAAAATCTTGCAAACCCTTAGAGTTCACTTCTCGCTAGATCCAGCTGCCCTCCTTTTTGGAGGTGGTTATGAATGTGCTATTAGCAGGGCTTTCTAAATCCTGTGCTGCCGTTGCGGATTGGCCCATTTCGCATTATTTCACTTTGGCCATTATGCATAGGAGCACCCGATGTGTGCATATTTGTGTTAACTGGCTATGTAGTATTTTCAATTGTATATTATCTGTATCGAATTCCTAACAAAGGTTCTGAAAAAATAAAATAGAAGCATCCAGTGCAGAAATTGACGACATTAGTGTTGTGAGTCTCCCATTAATTTATTTACTTATTCATTGACGCCCTCCCTTTCTCCCCAATGGGGACCCAAAGCGGCTTCCATCATTTTCCTCTCCTCCATTTTATACTCACAAAACCAAGCCTATGAGGTTAGATTGATAATGTGTGGCTGGCCTAAGGTCACCCAGCAAGCTTCCATGGCAGAGTGGGCATTCAGAACATGGGTCTTCCAGATCCTAATCTGTCGCTCTACCCTCTCCATTGCTCTCTTGCATGTTCCAGGAGTGGGAGTACTTCTTTGAAACTATCTTTGTTGCTTCTTGGGATGATATGCTGAGGGAAAGTTGCTCTCAACAGCATTGCTAGGGCAACTGCATTGTGTGCTCCAGCTCTAAGCAGCACTCTTTGTCCCTCTGATTACATTGCATTGGCTCTCTTCTGAAACTACTCAGTGAAGTTCATAAAACTGTTGCTTATGCAACATAGAGCTACATGACAAGTGGAAATTGTAATATTGTGTTATCCACTGCAGCTTTGACTCAGGATGCCTTCATGAGGCAATAGAGGATGTTTACACCGGTATTGCTAATGGAATGTCAACAGAGGCAGCATTTCTAAAAAAAGAAAAGAAAAGAAGAATGTCACCTCAAGCTATCATTGTAGCATTTAAAGTATATGAACTCATGAAGCTGCCTTGTACTGAATCAAACCATTAGTCCATCACTGTCAGTATCGTCTACTTCGACTGGCAGCAACTCTACAGGGTTTCAACAGAGGGCTTTCTGTTACCAGCTGAGATTAACTGGTGATGCCGGAGGATGGACCTGGGACCTTCTGCATGGCAAGCAGATGCTCAACCACTGAGCCAGAGCCCCTCACTAGCACTTTTCAGCGGAGACATTTAGAATCATAGAATCATAGAGTTGGAAAGGACCTCCAGGTTCATCTAGTCCAACCCCCTGCACAATGCAGAAAACCCACAAATACCTACCCCAAATTCACAGGATCTTCATCGCTGAATGAAATGTCAATGGAAGATTAAAAAAAACCACCCATGAATACATGCATGTAATAGATCAACATGCGCTAAATAGATCAAATGCCTGGCTCAAGAGATGGTTGACAGGACACAGAGAAGCATTGGAGACGTGCCTGCTTCTGAGATAAGACGGTTTTGGCAGTTTATTCAACATTCCTGGGCCTGCGGTAGGTGGGGGCAAAGGAATCAGCCAATGGGAAGCCACAGATGCTGACTGAGCTGTGATGGGCCAATGGTTTATGGAGTGCCTGAAATGCATCCCTAACCCAATGGGAGAGCTCCATTTGGCCACCACCATTAGGGAATTATGTTGTATATATTGAACTGAGCCCAGTCTGAGCCTAGTCTCTCTGGGGGAGGGCAGTCTAAAACCAAATTTATTAAATAAAACAAATAACGAGAATAACTATTTTTTTAGCCATTGGTATGCTTCCTGAAGGGTGGAGGTACTGCACAAAGTGCCTTGACACTTGTAATTGGTATCCCAGTGTTGCAGTGGTGCTGTTACCACTGAATTATAAAACTGTGACGATCAGTTACCAAGCACGTGGGGGATCCTATATTAGCATAAACACTGGAATAGGAACATGTGACAGCTGCTCTATCTCATCCTAATGGTGGTGGTGTTGTGAGAATAAAATAATAATAATAATAATAATAATAATAATAATAATAATAATAATAATAATAATAATAATAATAATAATAATAATAATAATAATAATAAGTTTTTATTTATATCCCACCCTCCCCGCCGAGGCAGGCTCAGGAGGGGAGATAACCAGGTATACTGCCCTGAGCTCTTTGAAGGGAGCACAGTGGAAAAGCAAATATTTCTTTCCTCAATGAGTAATTGAACAGTGGAATGTGGACCACAAGCATACATAGCTTTATAAGGGGGTAAGACAAATTCATGTAGGAGATGGCTATCAAGGGCTACTAGCCATGAGGCCTGAAGGGAGCCTCCATATATAGAGGCAGAAAACCTCTGTGTGTGTGTGTGTGTGTGTATGCAGATGCCTCTACATAGGTGAACAGCAAATTAGCATACAGCTCAGTGAAAATGTTTTGATATATGCAAAGACTAAATAGCAAAAACAAGCTACATTTATAGGTCACAATATGTTCCATTGGTTTTTCCTCCCTGTAATTAAATCCTAACATATTGTGACCTATAACTTAGTTTGTTATTACTAGTAGTCCTTGTATACGTCAACATCGTCATTGTTGGATGCTAATTTGCTGTTCACCTATGTAGAAGCATCTGCCTATATATATAGGCAGCATATACACACACACACACACGTATACACACACACACACACATACACACACAGGAGTGAAATTCTAGCAGGAGCTCCTTTGCATATTAGGCCATACACTCCTGATGTAGGCAATCCTCTAAGAGCTTACTTGTATATGTGAAACATTAACTATATATAAACAAGAGTAAGCCTGATGTGATGTGTCCAGTAGACAAACAGCCTAAAAAGCTGCCACAAAATACAGGACCGATGGTGGTATCATGCAGAGTCATGATTGGACATTGCTACAAAAGATTCAGTCCACTGACACCACCAAATAGAAGAAGAAGAAGAAGAAGAAGAAGAAGAAGACGACGACTGCAGATTTATACCCCGCCCTTCTCTCTGAATCAGAGACTGATTTTCCACTCACCGTACGCCACTCTCACATTCCTCTTCTCAGCGGGGCTTCCTTACGATTTCTCACTAGCTGCAGACCTGGGGCAGATAGTGTGAAATCGGAAGGAAACCCCGCTGAGAAGAGGAATGTGAGAGCGGTACAAGATGAGTGGAAAATCGGTCAATGACTCAGAGCGTCTTACAATCTCCTCTGTCTTCTCCCCCCACACCAGACACCCTGTGAGGTGGGTGGGGCTGAGAGGCTCTTTCAGCAGCTGCCCTTTCAAGGACAACTTTTGCAAGAGCTATGGCTAACTCAAGGCCATTCCAGCAGGTGCAAGGGGAGGAGTGGGGAATCAAACCCGGTTCTCCCAGATAAGAGTCCTCACACTTAACCACTACACCGGACTGGCTGTCTTAGGAGGAGATAGGGCAGATAACAGGAACAGTGTTCAGCGGTCAGCTCGCACAGCAAAGAGGTTAGCAGAGAACCCAGGATACTGACCCCATCATGTGTGTGAAGTGTTGTCAAGTTGCAACCAGCCGATGGCAACACCAGCATGGGGCTTTCATGGCAAATGAGAAGCAGAAATAGTCTGCCTTTGCCTTACTTTGCAGAATCTGCCTTGGTGGTCTCCCATCCAAGTGCCAACCCTGTTTAACTTCTGAGATCTGATGAGATTGGGCTGTACCATACTGCTGTCCAGGGGTCATTTTGTAGAAAAAGAGGTACCAGAGCTCATTAGCACAACTCATTTGCATATGCCACACACCCCTGACATCACCAGAAGGTGTACTAAATTACATCAGCTCATCATCTACATCAAAATGCTTCCAGAATTATAATTGTCATAATAAAAACTTACTCTCGTCATACTTCTCAAATTACTTGTTCCTATATGGCCACAGTGGCATGAGGAAGATTTCCATCTGTCTACTTTATATGTTTTGGCTATTTCTCCATTTACTGTGGGGGGAAATATTAGAAAGTTTGCCAGATCTTAGAGTTCAGCAAAATTCTCACAAGGGGTTTGAACAATGGAGCTCAGACGCAAGTTTTTTGGGGGAAGGTTAAGAAACAAAGAGCACAATAAAATTTAGAGGTTCTGGAGCTTCGCTCCTGCCCAAAATGAGGCCTGCTGCCATCCCTCCCAACTCCATCATGACTCTTTATTTTTCTTAGAGATGTGCGAACATACACTGATGTAAGCTTGGTCTGGTGGCAGCTTTTTAGGTAAGCAGCGTATGGATGTAGCTCCTTATATGCCAATTATATGTTTTCACATAAACGTTTTGATTGTACATAGAGCTGCTTCAAGAGAAATAACACTGAATGATAAAGTTTTATTACCATTATTAATGGTTTATTTGTTTTTGTAATTTAACATATATTTACTGCTGTTGGTTGAGTTTCTCCCCCCCCCCCCTTTAGCCAGGTAGTCATGCTTAATTAAAATATAATTATTTTCTCCCGTTGATGATAACGTGTTTGGCTTTACCACCCATTGCCTTGAGCAATTTCCTGTGCAAGTTTGCATAATTTATTTGCATGTTTGAAGCAATAGTGTGTCATTTGCATAACACAAATGTAAACCCTTAAGCAAACAGGAGGCTCGAATGAAGATGCGATTTCTTCCTTTCCTGGTTGCCACTGAATGCTTATGGAAGTGAGTTTGCATTTCTGGCTGGGTGTCATGCTGATGGGGTTATATCTCACCAGAAAATCAAAGCCCCCCCCCTCTCAAAAATCATTTAAATAATTAATTAGGAATTTAACAAGAAGCAGATTGAATTACTCTCGGTGCAAAATCTTTTAGCTGTTGCTCTTGAAGCCCAAATAATAGCGGTTGTGATTTCCATAATAATTTTAAAGTTGCATTGCTTTTTGAAGGCATGACATAGCATTGTTATGGCTGGACTCTGATTTTATTGTAAGGATGGGTCTGAGAGCCATTTTGGTCTTGTTGCGGGTTTGGATTGAGTACACATGTTCAAATGCTCAGCCGTGAATCTCCCTGGTGGCTGTTAGCAAGCTGCTCTCTCTCGTTCCAAACTCCCTGACAGGATGGTTGTGAACACGAAAGGTGACAGGTACCAGCCTAAGTTTCTTGGGGAAAGGCCAGGATAAAATGGTACAAATAAGAAAATCAGTTTTCTTTCCTGTGCATGGTTAGCCTCCCAGTATTAACAAGTCTGAACTTCACTTTCAATTTCAGAATAAGTCAAATGATATTATGCTTGCAGGGGGCGGTAGAGTTTCAAATAAATTAAAGTGTGATAAGGAAAAAAATTATATTTTCTATGTGGTGAAATATGCTTTAGGAAGTAGATGCTGAGGTTGCACATACCTTTTCTTCATGGAGAATAAGCAGATATTTCTGAGTTATGTAGAAAGAAGGACTCATTATTAATGCAAATGCATTTAGTCTCTGCAGAGTCAAAAAATGGCCTGATCACAAAGCTTTTAGCTCTTCAAAATGCATTGTCCTGCAAAATTGTTTTGTAGGTTGGCATTATAAGTATTTGAAGTGGTAAACATTCTTCATTGGACCACTGCCTGTTTTAACAGACTGAATTACATAAGAAGAGCTGAGTCACACCAGTAGTCTGTCTAGCCTAGCATCTTGTCTCACACAGTGACCGGCCAGGTCCTCTGGAGGGCCGGCAACAGGGCAGAGAAGCCAGAGAAGCCAAGGCTTTCTCCATGTAAGAAAAACCCTGCTGGATTAGACTAGCAGTACATCTGGTCCAGCATCCTGTCTCACACAATGGCCAGCCAGTTATTATGGAGGGCCAACAACCATGCACAAAGGCCAAGGCCTTCTGTCAGTGTTGTCTCCTAGAACCAGTGTTCAGAGGTTTTCTGCCTCTGAATTTGGAGATTCCCTTTAGTCACCATGGCTAGTGGCCACTGATGCACCTATGGTCTATTCATTTGTCTAATCCCCTTTTAATCTGTCCTTGTGGCCATCACTACATCTTCTGGTAGTAAATTCCACAGGATGTAGAGTTGCTAACATGGCCAAGTCTATCACTGGTAAGGTACGCTGCACTCTAATATGCATCATAGATATTACTGAATAAAGAGGTTGACTAGTAGCATATTTGTTCTTTGGTGTTGCATATTGTGATCTGAACTAGGGTTGCCAACTCTGTGTTGGAAAATACCTGGAGACTTTGGGGATGGATCCGGGAGAGGGAAGGGGGAGGGGAAGGGAGGGGGCTCAGCATGGTACAATGCCATAGAGTCTACCTTCGAGGCAGCCATTTTCTCCAGGGGAGCTGAAATAAGGGTAAATGTAAGCTGGTGCTACAAGAACAATTCTTGCGATGTTGCTGAAGAACTGAGATGCTGCCTTGTGGATTTGTAAAACCTATGAATGTTACAGTCAAGTTTGACTATTGTATGAGGATATGAACATATTCTAGTTATATTATTCAGCTCTGGACCTGAAGAAGAGTATTGGAGACGGAGAAACAGGCTTAACTTCCCGAAGTCCTTCATGCTGAATTTAAGTTCCAACCTTATGTGCTTGTGAGCTTTCTGTTGTGTACTTTCTGTTGTTACACATTATTACAATTTATCATATATTCCATAATATTTGTTAAATGGTATTTGGTGATTCTTCAACCTTTCTAGTGGTGTAATTTTTTACCCACCTGGAGGCTGGCAACCCTAATCTGAACAGAGCAAGCGCTTGGTATAGGGCATAATGCTTGGCCAAGGATGTTGCCTACAGACAGTATGTCCGGACCAATGTGATAGATAAACTTAGTTCTGCACTGCAGGGTATGCCTGCTGTTCCTTCTTAGTACAAATTGATATGTTCATAGTGGTTTGTCAACTTGTGGGCTCTTAGGTGAATTATGAGTGTTGAATCTTAGGTGGAGCATCCCAGTTGCTTCATCATGGCACAATTCAATACGAAGGCTTGTCCTGCATGAGCATCACTGTGATGGTTGAGAGCTACGTAAGAACTAATTCATTTCAGTGGGTTTTTTGCAGGATATTTCCCCAGTGGATTGCTGCCTTTTGTCTGGTTTTGTGAATGACCACTCTATCCCTTTGCCTTTATGTAGAAATTTGACAGCATGTTGACTTAGTGGTCAACCTTTTGAACAAGACACAATAAATCTTGACATACAAGTCAGTCCTTGAGTTGTAAGGGGCCTTACAGGCCATTTAATGTAATCTTCTACCCAGTGCAGGGCATCAAAAAGTTACAGCATTCCTGTTGTGTCTTGCATTTCAGTCCCTGAATTCAACACAATGCGGCTGTGTGCGCTAAGATGAACCGTGCGTCACCTGACTGTAAGGGACAGTAGCTAACCACCTATGAAGATCTGTGTCAGGAAGTTTCACAGGTCAGGATTGGACCTGAATGGGAAGTGGGTTGTTCCGGGAAATGTATATAATCAGGGACCCGGCCCCTCCATGTTGTCTTTTGATCTACTCACCAATAAAGAATGTTTGCTGTTGAACATCTCCAAACCCAGTACATTACAAATCCCAACCTTGCTTGAATATCTCCTGCAAGGGAGAACCTCCTGCCAAGTAATATGTTCCATTTTCAAACTGTTCTCACCTGTAACTTCTCACATAAGCCTGATAAATCAAGAACAGCGGAGAATGAGTCTTTGCCTTCTTCCATGTGACAGCCCTTCAGAAAAAGCTATTACCTGGCAGAGGACAAAGACTTGTCAAGAGTTATTTCTGGCAGTGGATGCTCCTACTCTGACTAGCCACAAATGTTTACAAAATATGTGTTTAGATTTCTGAGACTGTAGAACTCACTTTATGCGATTTAAACCAACCAACTAACCAACCTACTTGTCAGCTGGTTATTTTATTTCATACCAGCAAAGCATCAATTATGCAGCCATAGCTTTGCAGCCCATGGTAGTTCTCTTTTTCTTTGGGTTCACATTATTTAGAGTTGCTTGGTTCTTGTTATACTCCCAGCTCAGTTTTATGTGCATTTTCTATTCTCAATTGCATTTGGTCATGTTGGGAGACAGCCAAATTCAGATTACCAAATTGACTTAAGTAAGCCTGTGCAGAGTACAGTGTGGATTGGAGTGGTCACATGATTTTGTTTACAATGCACAGCTCACGAGTCTTCTCACATTTTTCATGCTGTCGCTTAAAGTTCTTGGCTTCTCAAAAGTCGTTGCGTCATCATCTGATCACTGGCTTGCCCCATTGATTTGTATGAAACTGCACATGGCTGAACACCACATCAGCTGCTTTCTTGAACCGTGAGTGATGTGGGTTGCTTTACTAACTGTGGGTGAGTGTTTAAAGCTGTGTGACCATTTTGCTGCCTGCCAAATTCGCGGCTGATCTGTTCAGTTTGCACGCTTGGAATGCTAATTTGGTCATATGAGGAAATATGCTGCATGGTGGGATGTGTGGGCAGCTTGTTTGCCTGTCCCTGTCCTAGATCAACCTTTTAAAAGTTTCTTTCCCCCTAAATCTTTTCACAGTTCCACTTGCAGAAAATGCAAATGGCAGTCATGTGAAAAGTCAGCCCTTGAGGCGGGGGAGATCAGAAGGAACTATCAGTTCTTTTTCTTGGTGACCCCCACCCATGTACGAATGTTGCGGTGTCCAGTTCTTGGAAATGTGTGTCACATGAAGCTGCCTTATACTGAACCATACCTTGGTCCCTCAAAGTCAGTATTGTCTACTTAGACCGGCAGCAGTTCTTCAGGATCTCAGGCAGAGGTCTTTCATGTCGTCTACTGCCAGATCTTTTAACTGGAGATGTGGGATAATGATCCTTGGACCTTCTCCATGCCAAGCAGAGGCTCTACCACTGAGCCATGGTCCCTCCCCTAGTCCTCCTCTTTCTATCATCCTTAAGTATATAGCACACAGTTCTGTAATGTATAGACATTTCACTTCTTCAGAACCCATACACATGATGACAAAAATATTACAAGGATTTTGTCAGCCTTCAGATGAGGCCTGGAGATCTCCCATTTTTACAACTGATCTCCAGCTGACAGAGATTGGCTCCCCTGGAGAAAATGGCTGCTTTGAAGGGTGGACTCTATGGCATTGGACCATACTGAAGCCCCTCCCCTCCCCAAACCCCACCCTCTCCGGGCTCCACTCCCCAAGTCTCCAGGTATTTTCCAACAGACTTGGCAGCCTAACAAAGAAGCTGGCTCTTCTGTGGTTGTCAGTAACATATTCTTTGTTACTATGGTATAACTGTGTATATTTGCCTTATGATCCAACTTACGTTAAATATAGTGACAATGCAATCCTATGCACACCTTTTCTAGTCTAAGCTCATTAATTTCAGTGGACTTAAACTGGAAGTAACTCAGCGCAAGATTGCCCTTAATACTTCAGGTATGCTAATATCAGATGACTTCCATATAGGCGCACATCACAGATGCCTGCTGATGCATAGTGAACCGGTTAGCTACAGACAAGGCCTATTTAAAAACATCCTGAGTGCCTTCTATTTTTATTAAGAAACTCGTGGCCAAAACAACGATCGGTAAACAAACCTGGACAAGTGGATCTCATACGAACCATGGGTATGTGCTTTGCTGTTTCCACTATAAAGGCTCATCTTCAAAGAGGCTGTAAAAGCAATAGAGAGATCTTGTTATTTGCTTGCAGCTGTTATGGATCCCATGACACTTCCACCGCAAGAGTGGAAATTATTATTTCCTAGTGGCCGAACCTACTCTCTGTTTTGAATAATGGCGCTATAATAGCTACAGTCTTTGCTGGTTACCCTTGACAGTTGTGCTCCATTGCTAGAATCTATAGATGAAGATTCTGTAGTCTAGCAGTGAAAGAACAAAGCCTGCTATCTATGAATGAAACGTCTTTCAACTTGGAGATCAACTTAGTGCTTGAATGAGCTAAAAGGTTCACAAAAATAGTAGCGGTTGAAGGAATGTTTAGAAAAGTATTCCATTTAGTAATTCTGTGCTTAATGTTTTATATATTTATTGTGTGTGTGTGTTATGTGATGTCAAATCACTTCCGACTTATCGCGACTGGATGAATTAATATCCTCCAAAGCATCCTATGGTTAACAGCCTTGCTCTGGCCTTGCAAACTGAGGGCCGTGGCTTCCTTGATAGTGTCCATCTGTCTCGTGTTGGGTCTTCCTCTTTTCCATCTGCCTGAAGCTTTCCATGGCATTATTGTCTTCTCCAATGAGCAGGGCTTTTTTTGAGCGGGAATGCACAGGAACACAGTTCTGGCTGGCTTGGTGTCAGGAGGTGTGGCCTAATATGCAAATGAGTTTCTGCTGGGCTTTTTCTACTAAAAAAAACCCCTGCCAGTGACTCTTATCTTCTCATAATGTGACCAAAGTATAATAGTCTCAATTTAGTCATTTTAGCTTCTAGGGACAGTTTAGGCTTCTTTGTTTTAATAATTATTTATTTAGCACATATTTTCAGTGTGCTATCTGTCCCCCTAATAATTAGAGATCAAGGTAGCATGAAACCTGTTTACTTTCTGTGTTCTTTGAAGTGAATCAATAAAGGTTTTCAGCAGGAATCTTAACTATCTCCTGGGTTTACTGTCATTCAAAGAGCAGGTTTCTTTCCTAAGCCTTAAGGCTAAAAGCAATACTTTTCCTATGCTCAGCCTGAGGTGGAGTGGGTTGAGGGGGGGGATGCACATCAAACTTGTGAGCAGGTTGAAACAAATTGATTTAGACAGTGAGCAAACTTGTCATCCTGTTCAGATTTTTAATGAATAAATGCTCCTGGGCACTTTCTGTTTCTTCAGTGCTTTTGAAAGTGCTTATGAAAATTTAAACTGTTGTTATCTCATGGTGTCTTGGCTTGAAAATGCCATGAATAAAATATAGTTGCTTATTGCTAAAGACACTCCTTGATTACTGGAAAAACCCAGAACAACATAGCGGAGGTTCATTGAGCCTGTTCCTGGTTAACTGGCATAGCCAAGTTCTTGGCATCTTTATAAGGCAAAAAGCATAAAAACAGCCAGTCCAAAGAGTGACTTACAGATTGCTTTAAAAGTCAGACATTCCAAAATGAGAAGGAAACGGAGAAAGGGTCTGAGTGTGAGAGACCGTATTACCGACACATGCTTCGTGGTGTAATTAAATGTAGCTTGTTTCTGAGCATGAGTTCCTGGTCACTAATGGAAGTTAAACGCCTGCTCCACTTCTCTGTTCCATTTCCTAAACATTACTACTTTGAGCAAATAATAAATGTTTGTGCATTGCCCATTAACGGTGGGTTACAAACTGTAAAATTCCCGATTTCCTGACAGCAGTTTCTCTGCCTGTGACCATCTGTTCAATGGATAAATACATCTAAGAAGAATAAATCACAAACGGACCTTTGAACGACAGGCAGTCTTATTTACAGGAGGGCACCTATTTTGGCTACTCTTCCCGGCAGGGAAATTGGAGAGTAGACAGTCAATAACATTTAAACAGAATGTTATTCTTGTATCTGTAGCTGCCTAGCAATTGTTTCTCTGGTGGTGGTGATGGTGGGGAGGAGGAGGGGGCAGATAATCTATGCTACATTTGCTGTTTAATTTGGATTGCCAGTGATAACGTGGAGCCCTCCTGCTTTAAGCAAAGGTAGGATGCAGAGGCAGAAACATTAGCGGCAATCTGCTGCAGAACAGAGGAGATAAATCAGCAGGGCTCGCTGCCGCCGGCTCATACATCACGAAGGGAGAATCGGAGTGCAACTTGACCATGTGCCTGAACGGTCACATCACTAAGAACAATGCAGGATGGATAACAAAACTAAAATATACCCTTAGGGCTGCTTCTTGGGTTCGACTGATGAGGACACCACAGTGTGAGTGTTAAGGTTTCTTACCATATGCTGGGGGCCAAGATATTTTTTAAGAAATAGAAGTCCTTGTATTTTCACATTTGGAAAAGGAATGGAAAGTAATGCAATATAGATGACTGAGACGGTATGAGTCTTGAAGGGGGATTCTTCACTTTGTGCCTGCTTATCCTCTGTCCTAATAGGAATTTGGCTGTTTTGCATTTGCTTTCTTAGTTTTTTTAAATCATACTCTGAATTGGAGGGAGAAAAATAACTTTAAAAGTAAACAACAAAAAAGAATGCTTCTCAACGTATTTTCCATTTACTGTGCAAATATAATAATGTTATTCTAGATGTTAAAAACTTGCAATTAAAAGATGCTTTCAGTAGATATTTTTAGTTTCCCATAATTCAGTATAGATAGTAATTTTCCTAAAGTTCTTTTTAAAAAGTGAGCAATTGTTTAATTTAACATCATTTCAGCATCTGGAAAAGAGAGAAGGGGAGGGAAGATACAGGAACTGAATAAGCATTGATTGCCAGCATGAAAATTGCATTTAAGAAGTTTGTGCACAAATTTGATTTCATAGTGTATGGGGGGGGAGTTGGTCAAAATAACTAAATTAGATTATCATAGTTAATCAGTGAGTAGTGTGCAGCAGATACGTGTATTTTTTTTTTTAAAAAGAAACCCTCTCAGTACTCTTATCTTGCAAAAATTGTAGACAGAGATTGCATCTAGGAAAACTCTGGTAATAGTCTTTAGAACAACTTGTGTGAATAATGTATGTATAAGCGTGGAAAGAAACAAATGGAAATTTGACTGTACAGATGTGCTTTTTGTTCAGGGTGTAAGTTAAATACTGAAACATGATCAACACATGTATTTTACAGTGTTAGGAAAGGGGGTGATGGCAGAAAGTACTTATTTGGGGAAATATCCAAAGCCCAGCTGCCTGTGCTCTCTGTGGGGAGGCAGCTGGCAACTTAGAGACAGGGCATTTTCAGTGGTGATGCCTTTGCCTTTGGAATGCCTTATCCCCTCAGACTCTTCTGACACCTACCACAGGGTCTTTTAGGTAGGGTCCCCCCTGGCCACCAGTGGGAGATGGAGGGGTAGGGCTGCCAGATCCAGGCTGGAAGATTTGGGGTAGAGCCTGGGCGAACAGGGGTACGTTGCCATTGAGTCCACCCCCAACACACAGTCTCCATTTTCTCCAAGGGAACTGATCTAGTCTGGAGATGAGCTGCAATTCCAGGGGATTCCCCAGTCCCACCTTGAGGCTAGTATCCCTACTTTTAGGTACTAGGCCAAAATGTTTCTTTCCTCACTGACTTTTAATTCCAGGATTATTATCTCTTTTGTTGTTTTATGGTCTGCTTCTGGTGTGAAGTCTGTTGTTTTTTTTTGGGGGGGGGGGGGTTAGGGGTCTCAGTGGCTCATTTTTAATGGCTTGTTTTGTTTTTATAATTTTATGGTATTTGTGATGGAGTGTGCTTAAAGAGCACACAAAAGCTTACATTCTGAATAAAACTTGGTTGGTCTTAAAGGTGCACTTGACTCCTGCTTTGTTCAACAGCTTCAGACCAACACGGCTGCCCACTTGGATCTATCTATTTGGGATACTATTTTTACTTGTAAGCCACCTTGAGCAGGACTTTCCAGAGGCAGCACATAAGGTTCCTATCCTAACTAAATAAATTTTTCAAAGTTGTAGTGTGATTAATTGTATGCGTTGCTTGCATATGGAATAAATGAGACCTTGTTGGGCCAGGCCATGTTGGGTTGGGCCGAGCCATGCCGGGCCAGGCCATGGGTGTACCTATTTAAGATTAGGTAGCAGAGATATAAATTTTATAAAGAAGACAGACAAAGCATCTTGAAAGTACTGGGTATCTGTGAAAATCCTTTACCTCTGCTTCAGTTTCTCAGTCTGCAAACAGAGAATAATTCTCTGTGTCATGAGATAAAGTGTTGTCAAATTTCTATTCATCTGTTACTTTAGCATGCTGCGTTGTACGGCTAGACAGGAATTGTATGCTTATGTTTGTAGAGGAGTTGTAATGTTCCAGTGGTTTTGACCCAGGGATTATGGCCATTCAGGCAAAGTGTCTTTTCTTGAACCACTGGGCCACCTTGCTGGCAGAAGAAATGACTGAGTTAATCTTCACTTGCACTGCAGAGACAGTCCTCCAAGCAGTCAGGGAGTACAACACTTTACTTCTCAGCAGGACAAAATGACCTGAGGGACAAATAAGGCTCCATTTGGCCTTATGTAACTGCTGATTCCTGCTTGGTGTTTAGTCTGAGCAATTTGTCAGTCAGAGCAGACTGGACTGTCTGGAGGCTGTGAGAGCCAAAATGGGATATAAGGGTTAGAAAGTTGCTCATAGGATACAAGAGACACAGGTTCAAATCCCATTTTGCTGTGAAGCTAACTAGGGGATCTCAGTCTGCTCACAATCCTCCGACTAACCTACTTCAGAGATTTTTTGTGAGGATAAAATGAGGGAGGGGACTTCCATGTATGCCCCCCCCCCAGCTCCTGACAGAAGGCTAGGATGAAAATTAAATAGAAGCCTTGCAAACCACCAGTGTACTTCTGGTTGCAACCCCCAACATGAAGGTAACTCAGCTGAAGATTTGTGTTTATTATTGTTATTATTATACATAGTGAGTATTTTGTGTTGCGCGCCTGGAAGTTGTGGCTGACTTCTGCCAACCCCTAGTGGGGCTGGGAGGCAAGGATGTTCAGAGAGCCAGTTTGGTGTAGTGGTTAAGTACGTGGACTCTTATCTGGGAGAACCGGGTTTGATTCCCCACTCCTCCACCTGCACCTGCTGGAATGGCCTTGAGTTAGCCATAGCTCTGGCAGAGGTTGTCCTTGAAAGGGCAGCTGCTGTGAGAGCCCTCTTAGCTCCACCCACCTCACAGGGTGTCTGTTGTGGGGGGAGAAGATATAGGAGATTGTAAGCCGCTCTGAGTCTCTGATTCAGAGAGAAGGGCGGGGTATAAATCTGCAGTCTTCTTCTTCTTATTATTATTGCATTCCTCTGCTCCCCTGCCCTAGTATTCCTTGTAGGTTTCCCATCCAAGTATTTGCCAGGATTGGCCCTTCTTAGCTTCCGAGATCTGACAAGATCGGGCTTGTCTGGGCTATCCATATCGGGGCATGATTGGTTATAAATGGATTGACTTCCACCACCACAATCCCTCCAAGAGCTTGGGGTGGCTTATATATGGATTTCAAGTAGCCTTCCATTGGTTCCATTGGTTTTGCCAGATGTGCACAAGGAATAAAGTAGAGGAAGGAAATGGCAGACCACCTCTACTCAACTCTTGCCTTGAAAACCCCAGGAGGTGGAACTTCATAGGATTCCCATGAGTTGGTTGTGACTTGATCAGCACTCTTTACCTCACAGGGAACAAAGGTCAATATATGGAGAGTTAATATATGTGAATATATGAAAATAAAGACTTGCTCAGGGTAGCACTAACTTGAGCAAACTGGTCACAGCTCCTAATGGTGGCCAACATGTCTCAAGCAAGAGCATGAGTGGGTGATGGTTCAGGATAAGTGGAAAGAGGGCAGGTTTCCTCTTTCTACAGCTCTTGTCTACTGCCCCTCCCCCCCATGTGGCTGTAGTGTGTGGAGGAGAGGTTTGTCTTTCTACTGCCTTCCTTGTTCAGTTTGAGAAGAGAAGTTGAGGAAACTCAGCATCCATTTTAATCTACCCTAGATGTGAAGGACGGTGGACTTCTTTGAAGGTGTCTTAAGTTGAGAAAAAGAAACCATCGAGGAGGAAATTGGCAGCTGTGCTTTCCCCAGGCATATCCCTGGAGTGAAGTGGTTTTCGTTGTGGCTATGAGAAGAGGAGGAAGTGCCTAAATTGGGATTCCCTTCCCACCCCAAGATTTCTAAACAAAAGCTTTGAGGATTCTAGACTAATAATCTAGAACCTCTGTCCCATCATCAATTCATGCTGTCTTCATCTAGACAGATGCTGCTTCGATTCAACATCTTGTGCCTCCAGACCGTTTTTTGAGCCCCATTAATGTCATCTAGTGTGGAGAATGGTTCTGTACATACCGGTTTGGATTTGTCATTCACACTGGTTTTGATACAGGTAGGAATCAACGTGAGAACTGATTGGCAGCAATTCAACATACTTGACACTTCCAAGCCTCTAGATCTGGAAGCACCCCTAAACACAGTAATGTGGAAATGAGGGCCTGATATTATAAAGTCACCAGGAGATTATTTTTACCTCATCGGTTTCATGTGGAGAGTTTGTGGGTATGTGTGAATGAGCTCTACATTGGTGACAGCTGGTATTTATCACATCAAGAAGCCTATTAGTTCTCAAATCCTTCTTAAAACGGCATTGACATTTCTTGTTGATGTTGCCATATCCGAGTTCCATTTTCATTTGTGGTCCTTTGTTTCTGTCAGAGTCGTCATAAATTTGTCAACAATGAAGAGGGTTAAACCAGATACAGTGAAGAGTTCAAGTCAGGGTTAATTGTCCAGCGACAGCCATTTAGTGGGGGAGCTGGAAATACAGAAAGCAGGACTAGGAAGATGGGTAGACAAGATAGCAGGAATACTCGTAGGGGGCAGACTCTTTGGGGGAGAGGGGAGTCTAGAAGAGCCTAATTAGGAAGAACGCTTTCTCTGCTGCTCTGTCAAGGTTCCATGGCTTAGCATGATATTTTACAATATCTTCAGTGCCTTCAAATTAGAGAAACCTCTTTGGATTCCATCTTTGGATTCCTAGGCAGGAAGTGTTATGATTCTTGGTTTAAGGCCAGCCGCTGTTGATAAACTTTTGTCTGTTAATTGGCTATGGATGTGGTTCTTAACTTACTCAGCTGTTGTTAAAAAAAATAAAATGTGCATTTATCATCACAATTCCACAATGGACTCTTCAAATTTTTCTTCTACTTTAGTCCTCCTGGAACTCATGCCCCTGGATAATGATAACTTGTCCACTTTTCTGCTTTAGAGAGACTGTTTGGGGGTACGGATCCTTAGATTAACCTGGGGGTCACTGGGAACCATGGAGCCACTCCCCTTTAAAGGGACACTGCCTCCCAACTGTCAAGTCAGTGGCACCTAAGGCTGCCATGTTCCCTGGCCATAAGTGGGAGATGAGGGGTAGAGTTGCCAAATCCAGGTTGGGAAACTCTTGGAGATTTGGGGATGGAGCCTGGGGAGGACAGAGACCTAGTGGAACACAATGCCATAGAGTCCACCCTCCAAAGCATCCATTTTCCCCAGTTAACTGATCTCTGTGGTCTGGAGATGAGCTGTAATTCTAGGGGATTGCCAGGTCCCACCTGGAGGCTGGCATCCCTAGGGCATCTTAGCATGTGTTAAAAGGGGAAAGAGTTGAGATTTGACCAGTGCCATTTCCAACTTTTCATGAGGGGAGGGGTCCCTTGTGGGAGGATGGGGTTGACCAGGGCAACATGTGTGGCTCAACTCAAAAGGAGGTCAGCTGCCTGAGGAGGACACATCTGGTATCTCTCAACTGGTTGTGCTGGAGAGAGTCAGGAAGAGAACTGGGAGCCCAGTGGCTGAGTATCCTCTCCTCTCTTCTTTGCAGAAGAAGTCACAATAGGCTGGGCTGAAAGATACTTAGGTCACAGACCCCCCTAGTGCCCCACAGACGGCTTTTTTTGTAGCAGGAACTCTTTTGCATATTAGGGCACATTCACCTGATGTAACCAATCCTCCTGGAGCTTACAAGGCTCTTATTACAGGGCCTACTGTAAGCACCAGGAGGATTGGCTACATCAGGAGTGTATGGCCTAATATACAAATGATTTCCTGCTACAAAAAAAGCCCTGCCCACAGATAACCAAGCACTTTGCCCACATATAAAGGCGTGTTCTGAACATTCAGGATAAGAGCAAGAGCCTGGTATGTCAGTCCCAGGAAACATATTTTATCAAATACAATATATGCTATAAATATGTTTCAATACTTCATCCAGTATGTCAGCTCTTCCATCCATTTATACACATATATTTCACTTCAATACAATATCGTAACATAACATGCTTGTTTCAATGTGACCCATCAAAATGTATAAATATACCCTCTCCTTATCTATAAAACATAACACCAGCTGCCAACCTGATTTGCAACACTGAACTTGCCAACACCATTTCAAACTAAGCAGGTACCTGGCAAAACAGATCGGTTGGAAAAGGTCTGGGATATAATTAAAACGATGAAACTGACTGCTTTGAAACAGGGTTTTAAATGTGGGGCATCATGCCTAAAACAGCAGTCGGGGAGTGGGGTGTCCAATTTAAAGAGCAAAAAACTATGCATGTCAATGAAAAATTGTTCCACCGACACCACCGCCCACCGTTTTTCACACAAAGTTCTCTTTCCTTCATCAGACTGCTGTTCTGGAAATAAGCCTGCTTGGAAAATCCTGTGTGGTATCTTGATAAGTATCAAAATACATTAAGACTGGGGCATCTCTCCTCCCAGGCCTCTTTCAATCTTTCAGACAACCATCAGCCTCTACTTTATATGTTTGCATCATTCATTTATTTTATTTGCTTCATTTATACCGCACCATTCTCCCCAAAGGGTACCCAAAGTGGGTTGCATCATTCTCCCCTCCTCCATTTTATCCGACCTCACAACAACCCTATGAAGGTAGGTTAGGCTGAGAATGTGTGACTGACTCAGGGGTGGCCAGACTGTGACTCAGGAGCCACATGGGTTCTTTCACACATATTGCGTGGCTCTCAAAGCCCCCACCATTCTGTTGGCCAGCTTGGAGAAGGCATTTGTCCCTTTAAATAATTTCTCCAAGCCAAACCAACCGGTGGCTTGGAGAATGCATTTAAAGTTGCTTTCTTTCAGCCTCTCCCCTCCCCTCCTTCCTTCCTTCCTTCCTTCCTTCCTTCCTTCCTTCCTTCCTTCCTTCCTTCCTTCCTTCCTTCCTTCCTTCCTTCCTTCCTTCCTTCCTTCCTTCCTTCCTTCCTTCCTTCTCAAACATCTGATGTTCATGTCTTGCGGCTCTCAATCATCTGATATTTATTCTATGGGGCTGTTATATTAAACAAGTTAGGCCACCCCTGGACTAGCCCAAGGTTCAACAGCAAGCTTCCATAGCAGATGGGGGTTTGAACCTGGGTTTCCCAGTTCCTAGTCTAGCACTCTAACCATTACACCACACTGCCACTGTATGTGATGTGAACAGCTGCCAATACATTTTAGTTGTCTTCTTGAATATACCATCTGGACCTATACAGAGTGTTCAGCATTACAGTTGCTGCACGCTATAGTTTATAGTTTTTCTGGGCTATCACTTTTAGTGCAGGAAAGAACCGCCCTGAGCCATTCGTGGGAAGGGCGGGATATAAATTCTAAATAAATAAATAAAACATACGAATATAAGAGAAGCCATGTTGAATCAGTTAAGCTATCCAAACAGCAAATTAAGGCAGGTTGGCTGCCATACAGCTGACTCAGGTACTAGAGTAGTGGCCATCTCTATTGTGTTGCAACGCCATGCCTGGCATAGGTCAACAGCATTATCAATGGAGTTAAGACAAAAAGTGGTGGATCTGCCCTTTGAGGGCATGACTGTATTTTCAGACTCAATTGACAAGACTCTCTCTCTCTCTCTCAGATTAAAAAGAATCCTTGAGCATTACACATGCTAGGTTTTCTCAGTTTAAGCAGTGCCCCTTCTCTTGGCAGTGTTGGCAGGCCTACCAAAGAGATTATTGTTACTGTAGCCCATTGAGGTCTCATTATCCTGCCACCAAACCCTTTCTACCTCAGCAAGGTTGCTTGAAAAGGAGAAATGCTTCCAGACCTAGATGGGGACCCCAGCCAATCAAGGACTCTCAACAGCCCCATAAGGTTGCATTCAGACTCACTGTACCCCCAGCAACTATTAGATTAGGGGTCAGGTTGTTGCAATTTAGTAGTAAATGAGAGGCCATAAATTCAGATGCATGGGTTCTTTCTGTAATCTGACTGGGTTATGAATTGGAGCTTCATGACATCCCACCCTGTCAAACAGTCCAGAGGGCAGTGAATAACGCCTTACCTGTATTGGAAGCTCTATTAGAAGCATCCATTGGAAGCACTATTAGAAAAAGGAGCAATTGAGACGGTCTTAGATGCCCAGTTCTCTGCCTAGTTTTACTCCTGTTTCTTTTTAGTTGATAAGAAAGATGGTGGGACTAGGCCCATCCTAGATTTGAGGTGCCTGTATGTCTACCTTTCTGTTTCAAAGTTTTCCATGGTCTTGGTAGTTTTGGTTATGCAGTTAATACAGTTGGATTTATGGTTCATTGTTATTGATTTGAAAGATGCCTATTTTCATGTTTCCATCCATCATCAATATTGCAAATATCTGGGGTTCAAGAGATGTATGGCCCTACGAGTAGTCTACCTGCCTTTGCAGGTATGTATAATCTTTTCCTAGTTAGATTATTGGTTTATGGTAGCCCAGTCAAGGAAGATTCTCCTGGAACACCTCTCTATTGTCTTGAAGACTCTTGAGAAACTAGGTTTCCTGATCAAGTGGGAAAAGCCACAGTTAGTCCCTTCTCGGAGAGTACAGTTTATTGGAGCTATCAGGGATTCAGGATCTGCCAGGGGGGTTCTTATCACCTGATGGAATTGAGGCCCTTACTAATATGATTGAGGAATGTACCTGTAAGTGCTTTCAAACAGTGCATAATATACAACACCTCTTGGCTTTTACTGTTTTACTCCTAGCATGACTCTCAGTGCATCCTCTCCAGCTCTGTACCCTCCCCCCATTCCAGCTGTAGTCCCCCCCCCCAATTCAAACCAGGAGTTCATACCCAGTGGCCCAGATTATTCCCAGATCTGTGATCAGTTCCCTGCAGGGGTGGTCCTTCACCCATTTGGTGATCCCCATTATGAGATTCCGTTAATTACTGATGCTTCTTTGTTGGGCTATGGAGTGCATTGTATGGGATTCTCAGCCCAAGGAGCATGCTCCTGTTAGGAGAAGTTGTTGTACATTAAAGTCTTGGAGCTATGAGCAGTTCACATAACTCCCTTAGTTTTTGTGCAAATATCCTATGAGATCACACAGTTCTGGTTCAGTGCACAATACAACCATGATGTTTTATTTGAGCAAACGGGGGCATAGGTTCCAGACAACTGTGCCAGAAAGCCATGCAGTGCCAGCACTGGGGAGCCAGTGCAAAGCCTATGCCCAAGGCAGGTGCCCCTGCTGCCCCTTGCCTCCTCGGTGAGGCAAGCTCAACATCAGCTGCCACAGGGCTTCCAGACTTGGTGTGCATGCATGCATGCCTTCACTGCACCCTTCTCGTCTGTGCTTGGAAGCACAGCAGAGCAATCTCTGACCCAAGTGGTCCATCAGGGGTGTTTACCTAGAACCAGTATTTGCCCAATGAGGGGTTCTGCTACAAGAACAAACACCAAAGTACTGGCACTTGTCTATTACCTTCTTAGAGGTTTCCTCGTTATTCTCAGAAGGGGAGAGAAATAAGCAGAATACGGTAACTAGAAAGAGAGCAGCTGTCTCTTTCAGACCAAAATCTAGATTATTTCAGACCAAAATTCAAATTGGATGTGATAGAAGCAGACGCTGCCATCGCAAGAATTCCCCATTTCGTCAATTCATTATCAGGAAATCTGCACTCTGGCATTCATTCACTCAATTCATTATCAGGAAATCTGCACACACTCACTCCATGAACCTCACAATGGCTGCCACGTCATTGTTATTGCTCTCCTTTTGTATATGAACCTCATCATTCCAATGGACACTTTCACCAAGGCATGGTTTACTTATCTTGGCCCTCACAAAATGCAAAGCCTAAAGAATGGTAAGATTAACTGTTTGCAGGATCTTACTGAATTCATCCAGTTAACCTACAACCTCAACAACCACAAGTAAGGCAACATGGAACTGTGAGTTCATCAAGTTTCTTCAAGCGGTATTTGTAGTCTTGATCTTTGTGTTTTTCTGCCTGATTTTTACAATAGAAGACAAAAACCTCAGTGCTTCTAATCACTGCCTGCAGTGCACTGTCAAGATAGCCATCTAACTTCGTTCAGAGCCTCGAAAGCCACTGTTTCCCAGTCAAGGACTTCAGCAGTTTCCAGGAACTCTGCCTGCCTTGCAGAAAACCTGCTGAATACGGTATACACACTTCTGAGAAACATTTCTGTTATTTCCCCTTAAGGACGTGTGCTTGCAGGCATCCTCTTTCCCCCCTATGGTCCACAAAGTGCTGTTCCAGGAGATTAGGAATGTCGCATTGAAGTTGGCAGCTGCACCATTGTGCTTTCCTAACATAATGGAAGCTCCATCAAATGTAAGCATGACCATTTTTTTTTTTTACATATCCCGGTCATTATCACTGTAAAACTTTTTAATGGCTTCTGTGACTGAAGCACTATGACATGAGTGTGTGACACTTGGTACTGTGCAGTTCTTCCATCATTTCATTGTGGACAGTTTCATTGATACCTCCAACAAATCCAAAAGCTTCACTTTTTCTGTGCCAGCATTCTGGTACTGCCACATACTTTGTAATGTGATCATATAAGTCCTGCACTGAAAGTATGGAAATGCTCCCTTTTATTGCCAACAAGACATTCTACCAGAACAGATGCTTCCTCTGCTCCCCTTATGGATGGAGTTCCTCTGTTAGAAATCTGTCAAGATGCAATGGGGTCATCAGCAGATCTGTTTGTTCATCACTATGCACTGGAACTACAGGACAGAAGAGAGGCACAAGTTGGCAAAGTGGTTTTCCAGTTGTTGTCCAAGCAAACAGAACATCAGCTTGTGAGGGAACCTGGTGAGTAGCTTGTCAAAATCCTCATGTGGGACTGCACAGAAGATGGATGATGAAAACAGGGTTGCACTTACCTGTAACTGCTGTTCATCAAGGATTCTTTGTGCAGGCACACATATCCTCCCTCCTGCCCCACAGTATGCTCTATTTTTAGCTTTGGTGGCATGTGAAGAACTGAGGGTAGGGGCATTGACATGCAGGAACATGTGGTGGTTTGAGTGGGATGGCTAGGTTCTGGCTCTGATGTGCAGCACCCCCTAGAGGCTGGGAAATCCTCTCAGCGGCACGCCTGCGCATGTGCAGTCTCCATGTGTGCCTGCACAGAAGATCCTCGATTAACAACACTAACAGGTAAGCGCAGCCCTCTTTCCCCCAATGTGATGTGTGCCTGCAAGTTGGGTTAGGGATTCCCCGAGCCTGTTGGTGTCACACATATTGTTTTGTTTGGTCTGTGACAGAAGGGTTCTGAACTGGAAAGGAAACCCTAAACAGAGACCTGAGTTCTTTAAAGGTTCCAGTAAGTCCTTTTGCTCTGCATCGTCATCTCCCTAGCTTCTAGGGTCAGTTGGCTAAAGAGATGGACTGGGTTTGGGAGGGTCCTGGGTAAAATGACTTCCCATAAGCCCATTGAATTCTCATTGTCATGCACAAGCTAATGAACATAGAAGGGATTATGGACCCCTCCCCCATTTACATCTCACTGATGGCTGCCCTGTGGTGAAGGCTTTGTGCTGAACTGCGTTTGGCATTGTGGTTTATTTATTTGGCACTGTTTTATCTTATTCTGTGTGCACATTTGTCTCTATTGTTCACTTGTTAACATATTAAAATACTGGTGTTAATGTTTCATGCATGTGGTTTTATTGGTTAATTTGTACATTGCATTATATGTTTTGCTCCTGTTTTTTTGTCATCTTCAGTCTGTTTTGGCTCGGTATTTTTTCATTTTTTGTGGTGCATCATTACAGGGAGAAACTGTACCTCAGAGGAAGAGCACACACTTCATTTTGGTTATTTATCACAATATTTATATCATGAAATATAACAAGACCACAAATAGCCCACCCTCCCTTAAAAATGCTTGCAGCTGCACCCCATAAAAAGCACTAGCTTTACATAAGTAAGGACCTCTTAGCTCTAAGAAGGCAAAGTGTTATGGGAGGAACAGTTTAAAAGAGCCTTTAAAATGTCATATACTTTATGGATGGTTCAAAAGATCCAAAACTCCTCAGCTTCTAGCTGTGTGGTGATTTGGGCTATGGAAATAATTTGGATTAGAAGCGCAAGGACTAGCTTTCACTGTGTTATTCATATAGGGTTGCCAGGACTCCCACCCCCAGAAAGAAATGGGGTAGGGTTGCCAACTCCAGGTTGGGAAATGTCTGGAGATTTGGGGATGGAGCCTGAGAGGACAGTAAACAGGTAAAGGTAGTCCCCTGTGCAAGCACCAGTTGTTTCCGACTCTGGGGTGACGTCACTTTCACAATGTTTTCATGGCAGACTTTTTAATAGGGTGGTTTGCCATTGCCTTCCCCAGTCATCTGCACTTTACCCCCAGCAAGCTGGGTACTCATTTTACTGACCTCAGAAGGATGGAAGGTTGAGTCAACCTTGAGCCAACTACCGGAACCCAGCTTCCGCCGGGATTGAGCAGAGTTTAGACTGCAGTACTGCAGTTTACCACTCTTTGCCATGGGGCTCCTACAATGTCATCTAATCCACCCTCCAAAGCATCCATTTTCTCCAGGGGAACTGATCTCTGCAGTCTGGAGATGAGGTGTAATTCCACGGGGTCCCAGGTCCCACCTGGAGGTTGGCATCCCACATTCGTTACATGAATCTGACTGCTAAACTAACTTCAAAGTGGTTTCCCTACATTTCAAATTTCAGTGGCGCATCCTTCCAAAGCAGCAGAGGGAAAGAGCTGCGGGGCTCTTATGTAACTAATAGGTACAGATATTTGAATTCCTGAGCCAGCATGTAGGAGTTTCAAACACAAGCTTATTGGTATTGCTGCCTTTTTGAGATTTTGTGGGAGGTTAAAAAAAAACCCCTCCTGTGTAATCTCATTAATATAATATGATCCATTAGAGTGCATTCAGTATCTTGCAGCTCAGTTCTGCCAGTGGTTGTTCAGCAAGAAGTCCAGCTGTATGCAATGAGTATTCACTGATTCCCAGGCAAGTGTGCCTCTGTAGGAGCACATAGGAATTTGGCCATAATTGTTGGGAAATTGATTAAGCACAGAATATGTTTGTAAAGCAATTACAGCACAGAAGTGACCATTTATTTTGCTGGGTTGTAGATTATTCGAGTGGCAAGAAAACTCTTTGACACCTGCAGATGTCATTTACAGAAGGACATGGTGTGATGGTTGAATTATGTTGCAGAGAGGAGGAGGAGAGATTGGATTTATACCCTGCCCTTCACTCAGAGTCTCAGAGTGGCTTGCATCTCCTTCTCTTCCTCTCATCACAACAAACACCCTGTGAGGTAGGTGAGGCTGAGAGAGCTCTGAGAGAACTGCTCTTGAGAGAACAACTCTGCTAGAACTGTGGCTGATTCAAGGTCACCCAGCAGCTGCATGTGAAGAAGTGGGGAATCAAACCAGATTCTCCCAGATTAGAGTCCGCTACTCTTAACCACTTCACCCCGTTGGCTTTCAATGCAATGCAACTCCTGTTTCATTTCAGGAACAAAAATATATGTAGAAAAGTTTTTTCAGTTTTCCATTTCAGCTGTCACTAAATATCTTCCATAGCAGACGCACAGAGAAATATGAAGTCTTTGATTTTGAGAACTGCTTCATAGAACGGCCAAAGATTCAGCCTGATTTAGATATGAAGCTCAGTGGAAGAAGGCAAGGGAGACACTGCAGTTCCAAAAGCCCAGCTGAGAGAAAGTAAATGCTAAATATTAAAGAGACATAAATTGTCTTTATTTATTTATATCCCACCTTTCCTCATAGGATTTAAGGTGGCTGACAATAATGAGAGCCAGTGTGTTGTAGTGATTAAGAGTGGCAGACTCTAATCTGGAGAACTGGGTTTGATTCCCCACTCCTCCTCCACATGCAGCCAAATGGTGACCTTGGGTCAATCCCAGTTCTCTCAGAGCCGTTCTCTCAGCCTCAACAACCTCACAGGGCGTCTGTTGTGGGGAGAGGAAGGGAAGGAGATTGTGAGCCATTCTGAGACTCTTGGGTAGTGAAAAGTGGGGTATGAAAACCAACCCCTTCTTCTTCTAATAGTTAAAAACATTTCATGTTCAAACCAGTTAAATCATCACACCATATCAGCACTCTAATTTCAGTGTCTTATGTTATGAAATTATAAACTGCACAGGGCAGAGAACTCAGTTCAGACGCTCAGGAGAACGTCCCTCTTCATGCAAGCGTCGGTGATCTTGTTGGCCCTAAGGTAGAACTCAACCCGTTCCGCGTAGGACTCCCAGCCCTCTGGATTTGCGGGGTCGAAGGTCTCGATGTAGCCGGTGGTTCTGCGCTGGGTTGCCATGGCGGCGGTCGTGACCCGTGGTTGCCCTGGATCTCCGTAGTAGCCAATGAGGCTAGAATCCCATCCTCGTCGCCACTGTAATGTACCAGTCGCGGAGACGAACGTAGGGCAACATAGTTTATTACATGGTACAAAACACAAAGGAAGAGCGGGAACACGCGGGCCGGGCCCCGCATATATACAGCACCGGAACTATTCTTCCTGCTGGCCAGTCCAATGCAGGCCAGTCATATTTCCCGCCACTCGCTGTGATTGGCGGGTGGCAGCGCCCCGTGCGGAGGCGCCTGGATGTTTTCAGTTGCCTCTGCTGCTTGGGCGGACTAACGCTATTTCGCTGTTGCGCTATTATGAAATGGTTGCGAGGAATGGAAGTCTCAATATTTCAGTTTAATCCTCTTGCTGTTTCCAGTTATTTATAGGTCACTGTGTTTCTCTAAGGAACTGTAAGCTAATGAAAGAGAGGTGATTCGAGACCCCCTGATTTTGTCAATGCTTTTTAGCTCGTTTTTGTGAACATTAGCCGCTCGCTCATTTCAGCCTGTAAAGATATTGAAAGATTAATGGACTTTGTTCAGGGATAACTGGTTGTTAAAAGGCTTGCGGTCATTACTTTTTGTCCATAGTTATACAAGATTTGGACATTAATGGTCAGGTGTGGGGATAACTGTATTTTTAATGGAGTTCTGAAAAGGAACCAGCTCTGGTGTGTGCTATTGGGTTTATTTTGCAGTTTGCCTCTGTATCAAAAGAATCTTCTTCGTGGTCTCTGTGCATCACACTGATGGGATATAGGCGCCCGCGCCGATCTCGATCGGTATTCTTGAAAGCTGCGGATTTCCGCGCCCCAGGCCCAGTGCGCATGCGCAGAAGCCCCACCGCGCATGCTCACAGGGACCGGAGCGGACATCCCGCCAGTTCTCTTCTGACCGCCGCTTGGATCGGTCGATCTCTCGCTACGGTCGGTAGAAATCCTTTCTTGGAAGTTGCTATTGTTGGATTTATCAGATATTTTATTTGGCTTAGTCCACACAACAGTCTTTTTAAAGACTAAGGGGCGGAAAGAAACATTTTGGGTTCGGGACTTTCTCCTCAGTTCTCTCTTCCCGCCCTTTCCCCCCCCCCTCCCCCCGCATGGAAAAGCGGTGGGGATTTTTCAAAAGGTGCAGGAACTGCGGTAGCAAAATCGCTCCCCCAGACGGGCACGCTCTTTGTCTTTTTTGCCTGGGAGAGACGCACATCCCTGACGCGTGTGCTCACTGCGCGAAGTTTTCCCGCCAAACGAAGAAAAACCGTGCGGGACGTTTAGCGGCGGCACTGATGGAAAAAGCTCTGTCGCCTAAGAAGATGTCGACGGCGCAGCACAAGCCGTCAACGTCGGAGTCGCTCGGCACCGACAAGAGCGCCCCCGACGCCGATCGCCCCACGAAGCCGGGCTCGGCATCAACCCCCGTACAACCCCAAAACGAAGTACTCACCTACTTCATCACAGTCATCCAGACAAAAGGGGAGTAGACCGTCCAAACAGGGTCTTTGACTGCCCTTCCCCCTGTTTTATCCCTTCCCCTTCGGACCCGGACCATACCAGACTTTTCCCTTATTTCCAGGCATGGTCCACAATCACTACGGACAAATGGGTCTTGTCGATAATCCGGATG
Source organism: Heteronotia binoei (assembly GCF_032191835.1). NCBI lineage: Eukaryota > Metazoa > Chordata > Lepidosauria > Squamata > Gekkonidae > Heteronotia > Heteronotia binoei. The sequence continues at coordinate 32,318,164 of NC_083238.1, forward strand.
GGTTATCAAATAGAATTCAGAGAAAACCCTACAGTTCCCACCGTCATCCACACCAGGGTGTCCCTCACACTACAGACAGAGGTTCAATCCTTGCTCGAGAAAGATGCAATAGAACGGGTGCCAGTCAACCAGATTGGACAAGGTTTTTACTCCCGATATTTCACCATCCCCAAAAAAGATGGAGGCCTTCGGCCCATTATGGACCTACGAGGCCTGAACCATTTCATACCGAACCAGAAATTCAGAATGGTCTCCCTACAAAACATCCTACCCCTACTGAACCAAGGGGATTGGATGGCCACACTGGACCTGCAAGATGCCTACTTTCATGTAACTATACACCACGACTACAGGAAGTTCCTCAGGTTTGCAGTTGGAGACTCCCACTACCAATACAAAGCCTTGCCTTTTGGCCTCTCCACGGCACCGAGAGTTTTTACAAAGACCATGGTGGTGGTGGCAGCTCATCTACGTCTACAAGGGATCACTATCTTTCCTTACATAGACGATTGGCTGCTGGTGGCGAGTTCGAAACCCCTACTACTACAGCACATAGAAGTCACCTTAACCCTTCTGCAAACCTTAGGCCTACAGGTCAACCTAAAGAAATCGGCACTGCAACCCGCTCAGAGGGTGCAATTCATAGGGGCCATTCTGGACTCACAAGTTTGCAGGGCATTCCTCCCGGCACAAAGAGCGGAGGATATCCAATCCCTAATACATGTGTTCTTAGTCAACCCTACAGTCACAGCGTTCCAAGTCCAACGCCTCCTGGGCTTAATGGCAGCGACCACGGCAGTACTGAAATTCGCCAGATTCCACATGCAAATGCTACAGTTTTGGTTTCTGCGCGTGTTCAACTGTCAGACAGACCTCCCCTCACGCCAACTGATGGTCCCAACGTCAGTAATCTGGACTCTATACTGGTGGCAGGAAAAGCAGAACCTCCTCCAAGGAGCCCCATTTCACAGGCAGACTCCCACATTCACCATAACGACGGATGCATCCTTATGGGGCTGGGGAGCACATGCGAACGATATGTGTGTGGGGGGCAGATGGCCTCAGGGCCTTCTGCACTGCCACATCAATTTCCTAGAGCTGCTGGCCATACATCATGCCATTCTCTCATTCAGACACCAGATTGTGGGGAGAACGGTAGCGATCTTGACAGACAACACCACAGCCCTATCTTATGTAAACAGACAAGGCGGCACAGTCTCAAGGAAGTTATGCCTTCTAGCGCTACAGATTTGGGGAATCTGCAGAGAGTCGAACGTTACCCTAGTAGCCACTCACCTACCGGGCAATCTGAATGCCTGTGCGGATTACCTCAGTCGGGGAGGGGCCTCACTCCACGAGTGGGAACTCAACTGGGAGTTCCTCCTACCGGTGTTCCAGAAGTGGGGCACACCGGAAGTGGATGTCTTCGCCACACGCAACACCGCAAAATGCGACAAATTTTGCTGCAGAGGGGGTGCAGACCCTCTGTCGTTGGGAGATGGGTTACTGATCCCATGGACTCGCTTGCATGTGTACCTCTTTCCACCAATCCCACTAATTACGAGGGTGATTCACAAGATTCAACTCGAACACCCCAAGGGGATTCTCATCACACCGTGGTGGCCCAGACAGCAGTGGTTCTCTCCGATACTGAGGCTGTCTCGCGGAATGTTCCACCAATTTCCGATGAGCCCAGACCTTCTACTGTCACACGAGGGACAAGTGATTCACCACGACGTGCCTCACTTGAAACTCACGGCATGGAGGCTGGTGTGACGACATTGTCCGATAGAGCCCGGGACGTTATGTTGAATAGTAGAAAATCATCCACGAGAAAATCATATGATTATAAATGGACAAGGTTTATCCAATTTGTGAACAAAACTAACAGGGAACCCAAGACAGCAGGCCTCCCACTAGTCCTGGACTTTCTGCTCTCCCTCCTTGACAGGGGACTAACGGTGTCATCTGTGAGAGTGTACTTAGCAGCCATATCGGCTAACCATGAACAACTTGAAGGCCACTCTGTGTTCTCACACCCTGATACTAAACGGTTCTTAAAGGGCTTGGCCAAGTTGTACCCTGCGGTGCGAGTCCCAGCCCCTGCTTGGGACCTCCCAGCGGTACTACGGGCATTAACGGGAAAACCCTTCGAACCCATGGCGACATGTTCCTTGCAATTACTGTCCTGGAAAACAGCCTTCTTAGTGGCCGTTACCTCTGCTCGCAGGGTTGGTGAACTGGCAGCGCTGCGCTGCGATGACCCATATTTGAAATTCAGTACGGAAGGAGTGTGCTTACGTCCTGATGTAACATTTCTTCCGAAAGTAACGTCTGCTTTTCACCTGAATGCAGAAATATGCCTACCCACATACTTTCCTAATCCAAGTACAGACTCAGAAAGGAGACTCCATACACTGGATGTAAAAAGGGCTCTCTCATTCTACTTGCATAGAGTGAGACCTGGACGAAGGGACCCTAGACTCTTTGTCTCATACTCCACAACATCGCAAGGTGTAAGAGTTTCGTCGCAGCGAATCTCTAAGTGGTTAACCGAGACTATAAAACTGTGCTACCTGTTGAACAAGCAACCTCTGCCAAGACAGATTAGAGCTCATTCCACGAGAGCCCTAGCTACTTCGGCAGCCTTTATGAGAGGAATACCACTGAAAGACATTTGTGATGCTGCCACTTGGTCCTCCTCGCATACGTTTATCAACCATTATGCGCTGGACCTGAACTGGCGTAGACGCTCATCAGTGGGCCGTGCGGTGCTTCAAGAGGTTTCTCGCTGATGGACCGTTGCACCCTCCTCCAGGTAGGACTTTGGCTTGCTAATCTCCCATCAGTGTGATGCACAGAGACCACGAAGAAGATAAACAGGTTTCCTACCTGTAACTGATGATCTTCGAGTGGTCATCTGTGCAGTCACACTACCCGCCCTCCTTCCCCTCCGCTGCCGGTCCATCTATAAGGGCTTACGCAGCGGTCAGAAGGAACTGGCGGGATGTCCGCTCCGGTCCCTGTGAGCATGCGCGGTGGGGCTTCTGCGCATGCGCACTGGGCCTGGGGCGCGGAAATCCGCAGCTTTCAAGAATACCGATCGAGATCGGCGCGGGCGCCTATATCCCATCAGTGTGACTGCACAGATGACCACTCGAAGATCATCAGTTACAGGTAGGAAACCTGTTTTTATAATTTATGTGCACCAGCACTATTGAATCTGTGCAGTCACCGACTGAGACATGTCCAGAAGGCTGATATATATTTTTTTACTTCTCTTTCATTATGTACTTCAAGATCTGTTTAGTTGTTTGTTCATTCATTTCTGACATCTGCTAACCCTGCCGACACTAACCTGAAGGGTTCTCCCAGCAGTTTTCAAGGAAAGACAGTAGTGCAATTTGGACATCACACAAAAATCATGCTTTAATTCAATGAATTATGGTTAATGTGAGTGTCCAAATGCAGACCACTCCCCTAATTATGATTTGGTAGGGTCCATCAAAGGGAGCCCCGTGGCGCGGAGTGGTAAGCTGTAGTACTGCAGTCCAAGCTCTGCTCACGACCTGAGTTGGATCCGAGCAGGCACTGGGTGGTTCAGGTAGCTGGCTCAAGATTGACTCAGCCTTCCATCCTTCCGAGATTGGTAAAATGAGTGCCCAGCCTGCTGGGGGTAAAGTGTAGATGACTGGGAAAGGCAATGGCAAACCACCCTGTAAAAAGTCTGCCAAGAAAATGTCATGATGTGACATCACCCCATGGGTTGGTAACGACTCAATGCTTGCACAGGGGACTACTTTTACCTTTAGGGTCAATCAAACCAATATCTGAAACCGGGATGTGGAATTAATTTATCAATCACGGTTAGTCTTAACTGGGTTTTTTTAGTATCATGTGAATTCAGATATCCAGCTTGTTCTCTGGTAATGCTCTTCTGGGCAGTAAGGATGAAACCATTTATTGAGCCAAACCAAGATTTATGTGACTGTGAGCTGACTTAGCCATCTTTAGCTGACTAAACACAGTATTGCATTGTTGATCTCAGAGTTCTAGCATTTAGAATGGTGACAGCTGCCTTCACAGTTACTACTGCCACTACTGCCATTTTTAAATTAGTGTGCATGCACAATCATTTATCAGAATATCTGCCACACAAAAAAAATATGGTGAAACCCTTATTTATTTATTATTTGATTTATATCCCTCCCTCCCCGCAAGTGGGCTCAGGGCGGGTCACAGCAGATAAAATACTACAAAATAATAAATACAGGGAAGGTGTAATGTACTGAGTGACGAGACGTGTTGAAGTTAACATGCTTTATTAGCGCGTACATCCAAGGTGAGGAAACGCGGGCCGGGTCCCGATTATATACATACCCCAGAACAATCCTCAGTCTGGCCAGGTCCAATCCTGGCCAGTTAAACTTCCCGCCACAGATCTTGATTGGCGGAGCGTATTTGCGAGCTACATCCGGGGACCAGTGGACTTCCACTGGTCACCTCTGTAGCGTTCGCTGTGTTGTAACTTCAGGACTGAAATGCAAGACACAACCGAAGGTAATAATAAGTCTGGGAGGAAAGATAAGGAGCCAGCTGCCTGACCAGCTGAAGATGATAAAAGGCCAATCTGGCAGCCGTGGTGACCTGGGCCTTCAGTGAAAGTGAGACATCCAGGACTACTTCCAGGCTCCTCATCCTCAGCGCTGGCAACGATGGTGCCTCGCTAAGGGTTGGGAATTTGATTCCCAATCCCACCCCCACCCCCGCGCAGCTCAGATACAGGTCCTCCGTCTTCTTTTGATTTAATCTCCGCTGACTCTGTTTTAACCACCCAGCCACAGCCCTCCAAGATTTCTGGAGTGGCATCTGTCATCTGTCCAACAAATACAGCTGGGAGTCATCAGCATATTGGTGACAGCCCAGCCCAAATCCCCAGACCAGCTGGGCAAGGGGGCGCAACATTAGTGAGAGGATCACCCCCTGTGGCACACCACATTCAAGTGGGTGCCATGGGGAGATCCTCTCTCCTTAGCACTACCCTCTGTCTCTACCATGAAGGAAGGAGCAGTCCCCTGTATTCCTATGTAGGCGAGGCGTTGGGTGAGAAAATTGTGATCAACTATGTTGAATGCTACTGTTAAATCCAAAAGCAACAGCAGCACTGCCCTGCCCCAATCCAGATGTCTTCAGAAGCCATCTCCATCCTGTGCCATGGGAAACCAGTGCGGTCTCCATCCTGTGCCATGGCAGAAGCTGGACTGGAATGGATAAAGGACAGAGGTGTCATCCAAGAAAATCTGAAGCTTTGCCAAGACTTGTGTGCCCAGCTATAATTATTCATTAATTATATATATATGCATTGGATTGGTCCAATGGTTGATCAGCTTGATCTTTGAACAAATTTTGAAAAACATTTTATTTTAAAAATACATAGATTTTCAATAGTTTGTGTTAAAATAGAAAGTCAGTGAATTTTTTTTAAGTAACTGAATATGCGACAGATGCATGACATAAAGACTTTTCTCTTTTCCTTGAGATCAAAGATAGTTTTGGACTGTAATACCATCCAGTCAGATTGCAAGTCTAGAAACTTTTCTTCAAAATGGCCTCCAGGGAGTTCCAGCTTGGATTCTGAGATCACTGGGGTAAATGATCATTGTCGTAATCATTTCTACAATTGTAGGGGTCCTTGCTCAAAAGACTATGTGGACATCATGCTGATTGACTTGCCTGTCAAGAGTACATGTGCAGCCTGAGACAAAATATAGCTCAAAATATATTTTCATTCAATTGACTATCCCTTGGTTAGTAATTTCATGACTTTTCTGGCTGTTCCACAGCATTGCCAATTTTTAAAATATGATTTTAGATGCTTCATCATCATCTGATTGCTGTAGCTATCATTTAGGTGCTCAATGTAGACAATAGATACAAGGACTATTAATGATGCCATGCCTAAGAGGTCTGCCCATAAGAACTGAGGTAACAGCACTGCCCCTCCATCTGGTGAGGTGAAAGATTTTGGATAATTCCCACAGGAAGTTTGGGATTGCACTCCTACACATCTGAGGTCAGAGAAGTCATAACCTCTTTCTTCTTATCTCTGTATGGTAACCATTAAGCAGAGGTGGTATTAATTCCACTCTGGGATTACAAAAGCTGAAAATGCTCTGATTCTCCTCCCCCAACATGATGTGACGGGAGCAGTTAAATAAAATGCTTTTACTGACTGTTATGAGGTAATTTTCTAACTTTAATGGATACAATGATAAATTTCTTCTACCTTTCACTGAATTAGAGTTGAAATGATTATTAGTAGAATTTGGAAAATGTTGCAAAGAAGAACCATTTTTGATTTAAGTGTAATGAAAAAATTGTTAGTTTCATCCTCTGTGTATTATGTGTGAAATAAAGAATATATGTTTCTTTAACTAGACCAAAGGTATCTAGTATTGTCAATTTTCAGCAAATACAGGAAAGAAGAAACAGATCTTTTATCACTTTGGGGCAATTAATAGGAATCCCAAGATTAATTTTTGAAAACTGATGTCTAGCCCTTAATGTATATGGAGAAATGTTCTAAAACGCAATTTAAAATTTTCTAAGAATTAGAATCTTCTCATTAGATTTGTGCATTATAATTATGAGCTAACTAATTCTTATGAAGAGATTCCAGTTCTTATAATTAAAAGGAATTCTAATACTTAATACATTCTGCAAAAAATCTTATCTTGTAAAATCTCTTCTGAAGAGATCCTAATTCTTCAGATTTTTTTTATTAAAAAACCTGATCTTTTTCAAGTAGAAGTTCATTTCTCAATAAAGATGGATAACAGTGATCCTCTGGAGTTGATTTCCAGATACACATCCACCGTGTGATGTATTTTAAAATGTTTTGAATGATTTTCCAATACAGAAGATATTTTAGTTTTAAAATCATATAAACACATGTTCTTATTTTGAAGATGGCAAGTCTGTTTAGGATTCCAATGATAGAACTTGTAAAATTTTCTAACATTCTGTTAGAAAGTTAAATATTCCAGGACTGATTTCTCACTCACCTTACGCCGCTCTAACGTTCCTCTTCTCAGCAGGGCTTCCTTCCGATTTCACACTATCTGCCCTGGGATTACAAGTAATGTTGATGTTTTCATGTGGCAAACAGAAACTGGATTTTAGAGGTTTCTGTTTGCTGCGCAAAAATGTCGATGTTACTCGCAACCCCCGGGGCAGATAGTGTGAAATCGGAAGGAAGCCCTGCTGAGAAGAGGAATGTGATAGCGGCATAAGGTTAGTGGGAAATCGGTGCAGATCTTTTTTTCATATTCTAACAAAGTTGATGAATTTGTAAAGCAAAGCACATTTCTTTAATCTCATAGTTTTCTTCTCTTTTGCCAGTGGCTCAGCCTCCAGGTTGTTGTAAAATATGCAAAGTGGATATTAACCATAGTTACGGTATCTGCCCTGTTAATATATTCAACTATCTGAAATTAAATAGTGACATAAACTGCAGACTGAACCTAATAATGCAATGTTCAGCCTAAACTGTGCATTCCAGATCCTATGTATGTTTACTTAGAATGAAATCCCACCTATAATCTTCCTCACCCCATAAGAACATAAGAGAAGCTGTGTTGGATCAGGCCAGTGGTTCATCCAGTCCAACACTCTGTGTCACACAGTTTGGGCAAAAAACAGGTGCCATCAGGAGGTTCATCTGCAGGGCCAGAACTCTAGAAGTCCTCCCACTGTTGCCCCCCAAGCATCAAGAATACAGAGCATCACTGTCCCAAACAAAGTATTCCATCTATACCTTGTGGCTAACAGCCACTGATGGACCTCTGTTCCATATGTTTATCTAATCCCATCTTCAAGGTGTCTATGCTTGTAGCTAGCACCACTTTCTGCTGCAGAGAATTCCACATTGGGTGAGGAAGAACCTCCTTTTATGTATTCTAAGCCTGCTGCTCATTAATTTCATGCTCAGGAGTTCTTGTATTGTGAGAAAGGGAGAAAAGTGCTTCTTTCTCAACATTCTCTATTCCATGCATAATTTTGCAAACTTCTATCACATCACTCCTCATTTGTCATATTTCTCCAAGCAGAAAATCTCTAACCCCTTTAACCTTTCTTCATAAGGAAGAAGGTGTTCCTTCCCCTTAATCATTTTAGTTGCCCTTTTCTGCACCTTTTCCAATGCTATAATATCTCTTCTTAGGTGTGGTGACCAGAACTGTACACAGTATTGCAAATGAGGCTGCACCATACATTTATACAAAGGCATTATTTAATTTAATTTTTTATTTATATCCCATCCTATCCTGCAAGCAGGCTCAGGGTAGCTTACAACAATAAAACAATAAAACAACATATTAACAACATATTAAGATTAAAATCCACATATCAAGATTAAAACAGCATCATAAAAACAGGTACTACCAAATCGGGGGCAACACAGTAAACAATAGTTCAGACATTGGCAACAAAACCATGCAACAGCATGTAGGCTGGTAACTGTCAACACAACATAAGCACCATGTTGATAAGGTGCTAGGGAAGCGATGATTGTCAAAGGACACCTGCTGGATCAGTTAAAAGCCTAGCAGAAGAGCTTCATCTTGCAGGCCCTGTGAAACCAAGATAAGTCCCGCAGGGCCCAGATCTCCAGTGAGAGCTCGTTCCACCAGGTAGGGGCCCTGATCAAAAAGGCCCTGGCCCTTGTTGAAGCAGTCGGGTATCCTTAGGACCAGGGATCACAAGAAGATGTTGTATAGCAGACCTCAGAGCCTGGGGTGGGGGGCTTATGTGGGGAGAAGCTGTCCCAGAGATATGCAGGCTGGTGCAAGCTGAACTTATTTTCAGTCTCCTTCATAATAATCCCCGGCATAGCATTTGCCTTTTTTATTGCAGTAGCACACTGAGTCTATCTTTAGTGAGGTATCTAACATAACTCCAGAGTCTCTCTCCTGGTCAGTTATTGCCAGTTCAGACCCCATCAATGTATATTTATAGTTAAGATTTTTGGCTCCAATGTGCATTACTTTGCACTTACCCATATTGAACCTCATTTGCCACCCCTATGTAAGTCTGCCTAGGATTCATTCTGGCCCTAATGCTGAACAGTTTGCAATTAACATTTTAATATATATATATTTTAAAAAAACACAACCAAGTGCTTTCTTTTTCTGAGGCTGAAAATTCTTTCTCATCCAGTGAGAATTTTGCCATATGCTTACAGGAGGTGCTAGAAACAGCCACCTTTCTTGTTCTTTCTGGGTAGTGTGGGCTGCCGATAGCAAGATGAGGAATACAAAATTCTGCAGAAGGGTATCACTTTGGTGTCCCTGCAAGCCAGGCAAGGTAACACTGGAGGGCAGGGCTTTTTTTGGACAGGAACTCACAAGAACGCAGTTCTGGCTGGCTTGGCATCAGGGGTGTGGCCTAATATGCAAATGAGTTACTGCTGTGGTTTTTTGTTTGTTTGTTTGTTTTTACAAAAAAGCCCTATGTGAAACAATGGTGATGTCAGGGGATATGGCCTAATACGGAAATGAGCTCCTGCTGGGCTTTTTCTACCAAAAAAGCCCTGCTGGAGGGTAATAGCAGTATACGTGTTTTAATGAAGCGTCTTGCGTGTTCTTATGAATGTGAGGGGCTCCGTAAATGTGGTTGGGAGGGCATCAGAGGAAGTATTTCATCTGGGTAACTGTAGTGGTTCTCAGTGGCCCTGCTTGTAGTTTATTCATTTGTTTCTCTTTCCTGTGTAATTAGATTCAAAGCTCCCTGTGGACATTATTCTTCAAGACCCATTTTTAGCTTCTTCTCACTACTGCTGTTTTGGCCTGAGGTCAAGTAGTGTGACATCAAGCTAAAGTTCTCCAGGCCAAGAGTATTCACTGGCAGTGTGATCTGCAGCTATCCAAAACACCATCAGAGATGTCTTCCTGTATTTCGATTTTAGTATACATGCTGCTGAAGCGAGCACATGGTGTCTTGCTATATTGGCTTGCTAATTTCCTTAAGACCTGCATTGGGCCTTAATCACATCATGAAGCACAATATTATAGAATGGTGTTTGAAGCTCCTTGATGGATAAACAGAAAAGGGAATGTGTTGGGTAAAAAAATTCCAAAATCCCTCTGTTACACTAGTTTATCTCAATGAAAAATGAAAAGCTGAGTGGAAGGCATTTGGTTCAGAGAGGTCTAGGTTGCCAGGTCTGATTCAAGAAATATCTGGGGACTTCAGGGTAGAGCCAGGAGACTTTGGGGGTGGAGCCAGGAGACTTTGGGGGTGGAGCCAGGAGCATGGGTGTGGTAAGCATGATTGAACCCTGAAGGGAGTTCTGTCCATCACATTTAAGGAGACTGCGCATCTTTTAAATGCTTTCCCTCCATTTGGAAATAATCAAGGATGGAGGCATGTTCTTCTGGGGCTCATAGAATTGGACCCCCATCTTTTTGAAACTTGGGGGGTGTTTTGAGGAGAAGCACCAGATGCTATGTTGAAAATCTGGCGGCTCTACCTCAAAAAACAGCCCCCACAGAGCCCCAGGTACCCATGGATCAATTCTCCATTATACCCTATAGGAATTTGTCGACATAGGGAATAATGGAGTGCCCAGCAGACATTTCCCTCCCCCCTCCTCCCCCTGCTTTCTGCTAATCCTGAAGTGGGTAGAGGGCTTCCAAACTGGGGGATTCCCTGCCCGCAGCTGGGGATTGGCAATCCTAGAGAGTTTCATCAGGATTTGTTTTAGAGGTTTTTATCTTTGCATTGAGCACAGATGATGACTATCACAGATGATACAAGTTCAGTGAAACCACAACATTTCAGTGGCTTCGTAGGCAGAAGTTATCAGTAAAACTGTACAGCTTTGAAACATTGCCCTCCGACAGTCCAATGAATTTGCTGCTTTTTGATCGACTGACCAAGTTGTGTAAGTGCCGGTACTTATCTGCCTTGGCACATTCCTGTACAGCCCATCTTCTCAGCAACTTAGACATTAGAACATTTCATTCTTTATCCATATAGTTTAGCTTTACTTGTGACATAGATGAATAAGGAGCTCAGTTAAAATGATTGTATTGGCAGATTGGAAAGGTGCGATAGATCTGTGGTATTTGGCTTTAAGTTCTTGTGATTGTTTCACCAAATGGAGAGCTTATATGCCTTCATTTTGTTACAAGCCGGACTCTTCAGTGGTTTACTGTAGACCAATTAGCCCATATTATGACCAGACTGGCTTGCGTATTTAAATTCTTTCTGTGTGAAAATTTCAGAAGTCGGCTAGATTTGAGTCCAGAAGCACCTTAGAGACCGACAAGATTTTCAGGGTATAAGCGTTCAAGATGAGACTGATTCGCTGCCACAGGAAGTGGTGGCAGCTACAAGCATAGACAGCTTCAAGAGGGGATTGGATAAACATATGGAGCAGAGGTCCATCAGTGGCTATTAGCTAAGGGATATAGATGGAACTCTCTGTCTGGGGCAGTGATGCTCTGTATTCTTGGTGCTTGGGGGGACAACAGTGGGAGGTCTTCTAGTGTCCTTACCCCGCTGATGGACCTCCTGATGGTATCTGGGTTTTTTGGCCACTGTGTGACACAGAGTGTTGGACTGGATGGGCTATTGTCCTGATCCAGCATGGCTTCTCTTATGCTCTTATGAGACAAAGTTCCCTTTGTCAGATATCTGATGAAAAGAGCTTTGCCTCTTGGAAGCTTATACCCTTGTGGGTCTCTAAGGTGCTACTGGGCTCGAATGTAGCTGTTCTACTGCAGACCAGTACAGCTGCCCTCTGAGACTTTCTTCCAGAAGTCTGTATGGGTAGTCACAGACAGAGCATAATGATGATACATTCTGAAATTTGCAGCAGTAGCAGAGTTGCAGAGGTGGGCGGCACCTGAAAGTCGAAGACCTGGTGCGTCTTTGTGTAACACTTAGGCAGACTTAGCACCCCATTTCCTTGCACTGGCAGCCAGTTGTGTGGATCAATGATGGGAAAGGGCACTTATGTCATGACTGGAATAAGAATGTATGAATAGTACATGGAGACAGGGGCTGCTACTAATCCCCATACAATGCTACAGCAAGCCTTTGCTTCAATTCAGTCATTAACACATCATGATTATTCTTTTGTTTCTCATTAGCTTTCTTTTTCTTTGAAGGGATTTTTTTTTCCAAATAAGTATGTTCATATAATTTTTTTACAACTTCCTGGTTTGTTTGTTTTTTCCAGATTCCAAAATTAGAGCAAAGCCCAATTCCTCATGGGACTTCTTGTGCAAGGAGGCATTGAAATTTGGCAGCCCCTCACCTGAACGTGTTTGGGCCAGTGGATGGCCTATGCTTTAATGTGCATATTATCCCTGAATTGGACAGTATCATGTTTTGGTTCCCACCTGTGCATAAATTGTACTGATTGTACATTGTGGCTCTTCTTCAATATATGTGCATATGATTTGCTAAGGAAACTATTGAACCAACTCTTGCTTACTTTACTGTTTGTTCGATATGTCACCTGATTATATCAAACCGTATTAATGATTGATTTGTCAAAACTGAATCTCTTTCCTAGACAATTTTTCCTAGCTGGTGGTTGATTAAAAATGGCAGCAACATTAAAACTGGTACTTTGTGTCTTTTATGTAAATTTTTATTCCAGTGCCTTTAAGGGGATATGACATCTCTTTTGCAGTTATTGAGTTTTACTGGAGTTTATACAAATGTTATTTACATCAGTGCAAACCTCATTTAATTCTGGAGATACTTTGCTATATTGGGAGCAGTCAGTTCTGTTCCTTAGTCTGCTATGGAATTGATTAGCATTATTATTAACACTCTGTTAATGTCTATGCCGAGCTTGCTGAGAGGATGGTGTAGATGACTGGGGAAGGCAATGGCAAACCACTCCATTAAAAGTCTGCTGCGAAAATGTCATGGTGCGACCCCAGAGTCGGAAACGACTGGTGCTTGCACCTTTACCCTTTTTATAAAATGTCTGTATTAAAGGTGCTGTGCCTCATGGAAGGTTCCCAGTGGTAGTTCAACTCCCAGTTAAATCAGAGTTTCAGTTTACATTAAGGATGTGCACCACAGGAAAAAAATCTGTATTTTTGGGGTCCAGATATTAGGGAACCAAAAATTATCAGTATGCCCAGTTATTTGGATCCCAAATACTGTTTTGGTTTTTGGATCCATATTTTTTTCAGGGTGGGGGGAGCTTCTGTTATTATTTGGCGCCATTATTCCTTATGTGGAATTTTTCTGGGGCTGTTTTTTAAACTAATGGCATCAAAATTGCAGCATAGCTGCTGGTGCCTATTCACTAAATAACCCTCTGGTTTCTGATCCTTTGGACCAAGGGAGTTCTTCTAGTGTCTTGGCCTGGCTGATGGATCTCCTGATGGCACCTGGAGGGGTTTTTTTTGCTATTGTGGGACACAGAGTGTTGGATTGGCTGGGCCATTAGCCTGATCCAGCATGGTTTCTCTCAGGGCTTTTTTTTGTAGCAGGAACTCCTTTGCATATTTAGGCCACACACCGCTGATGTAGCCAGTAGTCCTAGAGCTTACAGTAGGCCCTGTACTAAGAGCCCTGTAAGCTCCTGGAGGATTGGCTACATCAGGGGGTGTAGCCTAATATGCAAAGGAGTTCCTGCTACAAAAAAGTGTCCTGGTTTCTCATATGTGCTTAAGAAGTCTATTTCTATGGCCTCCATAGAAATTGTTTCCTGGGTGGTGGTGGTGAGGGGAATCCAGGATTTCTTCAAGGCAGACAGTAACCCATCACTCAAGAGGAAGGTGATCAGCCACTGGCCAAAGTCTCCTAAAGCAAGGAGAACCAACAAGCCAAAAAAATTAATCAATGCAGAACCTGAAATCTTAGCAGAAGCTTGGGACAGTGTGGACAGCTTAACTCAATAATTGTCAAATCAGAGAATCCAAACTAATGTCAGACTAGAAAATCATCACCAAACCATTTTAACTAGGAACCCTGTTGTAAGCACAACAAATGTCAAATCAAAGAATCCAATCCAATATTGAACTGGAGAATCCAAGCCAGAGTCAAACCCCACAATCCAGTGCAAAACAACTTGAGTGAAGTCAAATTTGCAGCTTGCAAGACCCATAGAACTAGTATCAAACACAAAATTTAAGTCAAACTGACCTGGCAAGCCAATAATACCAAGTTCTGGCAAGAAGACACTAAGAGACACACAGTAAAATCAGGGGGGGGGGCAGTCCTGGGAGCCTTAAAACTCTGGCACGCAATATAATCATAGAGTTGGAAGGGGCCATACAGACTGTTTAGTCCAACCCCCTGCTCCATGCGGGATCAGTCTAAAGCATCTCAGACAAATAATCATCCAGCCACATTTTGAAGACTACCAATGAAGGGGAGCTCACCAGCTTCCTAGGCAGCTGGTCCCACCTCTGAGCTGCTCTGACTGTAAATTTCTTTCCCTAATATCCAGCCTTGTAATTTCTGCTTGTAATTTGAGCCCATTGCTTCGGGTCCTATCCTTGGCTGCAAAGTGGAACAGCTCCTTGCCCTCCTCTAAATATTTCAAATATTTAAAGAGAGCAATCATGTCCCTCCTCAGTCTCCTCTTCTCCAGACTGAACATTCCCAAGGCCCTCAGCCTTTCCTCATAAGGTTCTTCCTCCAGGCCCTTGATCATCCTCATTGTTCTCCTCTGTACCCTCTAAATTTTGTCCACATCTTTTTTGAAATGAGGCCTCCAGAACTGCACATAGTGTTCCAGGTGTGGTCTGACCAAGGCAGTATACAGTGGAGGTATGACCTCCTGTGATTTTGATGTAATAGCCCTTTAGGTACAACCCAGGGTTGAAGTTGTCTTTTTTGTCACGGCATCACACTGACTGCTCATATTTAGCTTTAATATCCCAAGATCTCTTTCGCACACACTACTTCCCAGTAGTGTATCCCCCATCCAGTATTTGTGCTTCATATTTTTGTAATCCAAATGTAGGACTTTGTATTTCTTTCTTGAATTGCATACTGTTCGCAACTGCCCACTCCTCCAGGTTATTCAGATCTTGTTGAATAGTTCTGGTTACTCCTGAATATTTTTGGATTTTTTAGGGACTCACTGAAAATCCTGGATACCATCCAGACACCCAAATATATCTGGAGAATAATAATAAGGTATTTTTGGATATATATTTGGAATGAAAATATCTGACTGCATATCCCTTGTTTATATCTCAGTGAATCAAGTAAGGGATAGAGATGTAAGACTTCTGAGAATCTTTGAAGCCCTGTTATAAAAAAACAACAGTGAGACATATGCAAATTCCTGTGGTGCAATCCTAAACAGCATTATATCCTTCTAAGTTCTTTGAAATCAATGAGGATAAAAAGAGTACAAATCTGTTTAGGCTTGCCCGACTACCTTACAATAAATCTCAAATTTAATTTATTGCTTGAACATTAAGTACATGATTTATAATTTAGCATATAAAATTGTACTGTGTGGCATATTTACAAAATTCTAACAGTATAATTGCTTTACTTTTCCACAAGCAAAATTGCAAATAAACCAAATAATGAAGAGAGTTAGACAGCTGCAAACTTAGCACATGCATTCTTAGCACATGTCTCAGGCCTATTACACACAGGTGTTTTTCCTTGCTTTCATTGTGCATGTCTGTTAGGTTTTCTTTGTCATTCTGCATTGATATTCCTCCCTTCAGTGCTCAGTTCACTTCCTGGTCACTGTTTTCCCAGTTTTTCTGAGAGTACTTTTGTGCCGATTTTCCATTTGTTTTGCTTCCAAGCCAAAGGTAATTAAAAAACATACAGATTCCCTTGGATTTCCACCTGCCCTTTTGCCTCCCCTCAAACGTCACCCACAGCAAGGTCATTCCGCCCACTCTGCACCTTCCACATCTTCCCCCTTCAAGCACCATTGACTACGTCCCCTTCATTGTTTTAATTTTTTTTTTACAAGTGACATGCATCTAGAGATCTGAGACTATTGCTAGTCTCAGATATTGAATTAAAAAATTAAAATGATGGGGGAAAGTTTAAAAGGAGCTGTATGAGGTTTAGTCCCCTGCTGATATTGACTTGAAAGGGGGATCAGAGATGAGGCAACCAGCAGAATCCCCAATGCAAAAATAAATGAAAAAAAGAAAAAAAAGAGAAAGAAAGAAAGAAAGAAAGAAAGAAAGAAAGAAAGAAAGAAAGAAAGAAAGAAAGAAAGAAAGAAAGAAAGAAAGAAAGAAAGAAAGAAAGAAAGAAAGAAAGAAAGAAAGAGAAAGAAAGAAAGAAAGAAAAGAAAGGGTTTCAGTGCTGTATGCAAACAAAATAAAGGGGTCATCAGCATGGAATGAAATTAACATGAAATGTAAATAGAAACAGACGCTGAGATAGGACACCTAAAGCTTTGAAAACATTTTTCCCTTTAATGCTTTCATGAACAAAGTGTGTGTGTGGGGGGGCATTTTTGCAGTCTCTGGAAGCCTAACATTAAAATAGCTGCTGAGCCACATGGACCTTCTGCAAACCGCCAAATTAAAGAATCGCTTGGGATTGAACCGTTTGGAGGAAAGAGTGCAGTCAGCACAGGAGAGTCCTTAAAAAATTGCCAATATCTCAACCAGAGTGCTGGATCAAATTAGAGAAAAACAAAGAGAAAACCAGACAAATCTGCAAGGACGTACAGGAAATTAGCATTATATAGCTACACTAGGGCATTGGCAAAAATACTAATTTTTCCAATTTAATAGAAGACTCAAAAAGCTTCCCAAAGCTTCTGCCAGAGTACCCCTCCCCCATACAAATTGCAGCCCTATGCAAAGCAACCACCTTTACACAGGTATGTGTGTACACATATGCTCATGTTGTCAATGATCGCAGCTTGCAATGCCAGTGTCACTGGTTTCTACCATGCATTCTTTGCACTCAACATGTTCCCCCATACTATGAGATTGTGTGGCTCATTTCCATTTTTCACTGTGGCTGGTAACAGAGCACAGAATCCTGTAGTTCTTGGCAATATGGAAAATAGGGCTATGCAGCTGCTTGTCTGGTCAGGTTCAATATCAGTTTTCCCCCTTTGCTTGCATTCCTTTCTGCTCCCTTTCATTAGATGAACTAATGCTAAAATACATGCACAAAACCTGACCCATGAGGATTTAAATGGAAGTAACTTGCTCTATGCTATTGTGCAGTTGCATAATTCTTGTTTTAAAAAAGCTTTGGATGGCACGCCCAACACATCACAAGTGACATTCCCATCCTGATTTTAAAAAGAGCAGTTTTAAAAATTCTAGCTGCAGGATAAATACACTGGAGGAAAAAGAATGGTGCATAAGGTGGGCACTGAATTTGAAGTCAAGCTTAAAGGCTTACTGCTCAGAAAATCTGCAGTAAGATGTGCATGCGTAATGAGCCGAGAGGTAGGAAAAAATAATTGTTTGAAAATAGAAAACCCAAGTAGTAAACAAAAGAAAGTGTGTGGACAGATATAACCATAATAGAATAATAGATATAGATAGATTTAGCAGCATTTTTGGATATCATGTTAAACACTGAAAACATTGCACTTTTAAATAATGTATTATCACATACATTGTAGCATATTGTTAGGGGACAAAATTAGCCTCACTTGGATAGTAAATACAACCTTGAAAATATTGTCTGTCTACAGTATACATAGAAGTTGTCATTGTTTAATGCTGGAGGTTGTCGCATATAAAAATCTTCAGACAACTCATTCTGAGTGGGTGAGACTTGTTGAAGCAGCTAATTAATTTCAGAAGAGAAAATATTTCATATTCAGTGCTCTCCCCCAAATTTCTCAGGGTTAGACTCTAAAAAATCCCCACATTTCCCACCCCAGTTCCTCTCATCTCTCATGCAATACTCCCACCACCAAATATCCATGAAATGATGTGCAAATTATCCTACCAGTCTCCACTTCTCCTTTTCTTTCCCTGGCCGTTTTCCCACTCACGTTTTACTGGCGCCACGACCATCCTGACGCCGGCGAATCTGCCTGGATTTCGCAACAGAAGCGCCGGCGCTCCCAGAAGCGCCGGCGCTTTCCGTCGCTAAGCCAGCGCAAACGTTTTCCTGCATCTTTGCGATTTCCGTTTGCGCTGGCTTAGCGACGGAAGTAGCCGGCGCTTCTGGGAGCGCCGGAGCTTCTGATGCGAAATCCAGGCAGATTCGCCGGCGTCAGGATGGTCGTGGCGCCAGTAAAACGTGAGTGGGAAAACGGCCCCTGTGAAAATAATAAACTCTGAACAATTGAAAGCTATACCAGGAAGCTACACTTGACCATGGCCTCCTGATAAATGTCTGCTGCTTGTTTGGAGACATGTGGGCCCCCTTTACATCAGCATGAACACAGTCAGCGCTGCACAGTACCATGCAGCAAAAGCAGGTTTATTGAATTCTCAGTAGCATCTGTATATAGTCAGCAATGGCAAAGCAACAGAATCCTGGGAGGCAAATGTTAGTGAGTTTGATTTTGGGCACCAATCCCATGCACATTTATCTATGCATAAGCCTCCTTGAACATAAGGGATGCCAACTTTGAGTTGGGAAATGCCTGGAGATTGTGTGTGTGGGGTACAACTTGGGAAGGATGTGGTTTTGGGGGGTTGAGTGTTCAGTGGGGTCTGATTCTAGAATCTACTCTCTAGAGCAGCCATCTTTTCCAGGGGAATTGATCTGTGCAATCTGGAGATGAGTTGTAATTCCAGGAGATTTCAAGGCCCCACCTGGACGTTGGCAAGGCTAACAAAGAGTCTTATTCCGGAACAAAAAAGCATAGAATTGATCTGGTGAAGTCATAAAGGCAGACAGTCCGGCAGCTTTTGCATGGATATTGTATTTCAGCCTGGCTTCCTTAACATGGCACTGTTTTCAGGAGCATCCGCATGACATCCTCCATTGGTCTTGGTACGCTTCTTCTACCTGCTTTGCTTTGCTGGTTTGGTATAGTCTTTCAGCAAACCAGCAATTTTTTTCTGTGTCCCATGTGCCTCTAAAGGACTTTTTCAGGTTTTTTAACCAATCATATTGCCAACATATATTATTATTATTATTTCCAACATATATCAATCATATTGCCAACACATATTATTATTATTATTATTATTATTATTATTATTATTATTATTATTATTATTATTATTATTATTATTAATTTATTACATTTAATGAATTGCCCTATCCCAGGTAGCGCCATGCTCAGGGTGATGTACAACATTAAAAAAATACACATACATTAAAAAAATTACAAACCCAAATGGCGTCTTTAAAGTGCTCTTATTCAGTCATTACATCACATTGGGGTGAGGGGGGATCCCCCAAAAAGGGGGTGGAGAGGAAAAAGTGCCAGCATGGCAACCGTTGCTGTCCTTATACAAAGGCTTGGTGGAACATCTCTGCCTTACAAGCCCTGTGAAACTGTAAAAGATCCTGCAGGGCCCTGATGTCTTCTGGCAGAGCGTTCCACCAAGTTGGGGCCAGGACTGAAAAAGCCCTGGCCTTTGTTGAGGACAGCCGGACCTCTTTTGGGCCAGGGATCACCAGCAGATTTCGACCAGTGGAGCGCAGTGCCCTTCCAGGGACATAGTGGAGGAGGCAGTCCTGTAGATACATTGGTCCCAGACCGCTCAAGGCCTTAAAGGTCATAACCAAAATCTTCTCGCTGATGGGTTGGGATTTGACTGTGCCCCCATCTGGGGATGGGGAGTGTTCTGAGCCAGCTAATTGCAACCTCTGTCATAGACCTTCTCAGGACTTGCAAGGCCTCATGGAAGGGGGGGGATTGTCTTCACTCCATTCTTCTCTTCTCCCATGGGCTTTCCATTCACAGCCAGATGGGAAGGACGGTTGTGTTGCCCTTTGGCCAGGGTTCTGGCTCCTTATGAGGCCCAGGCAGCCTGCTTGGAGGCCCTGTTGCAGATGTTGGCCCCTTATAAGAACATGAATTTAATGGGAGAAGACTACAAGTCCAGTATAGTGAGCAGTGAGTCATGAAACCTCGTACCCTGCTGCCACAAATGTTTTTTGTCTTTGAGGTGCTATTGGACTCTTGTTTTTTTCTACTGCTATAGCCAGACTAACATTGCTACCCATCTCCATGGGAGAAGACTGTCTTGGCAGCCAGGCCCTGCTCCCATCTCGCCCTAGCCTATCCTAGTCTGCTTGTGGGTGTCCAGCTAGCTAGGCATCCTCCATAAAAGTGCCATGCTGCTGGTGCTGGCTACAGCAGAGTGCTTTGGCAGATGCCCATTCTTTGTTCCAGGTTCAAGCAGAGAGATTCAAAGAGGCCTGTCTCTCTGCTTGAGGCTGTGGCTAACTAGGTGGGTCTGGGACCTGGATGTTGGTATAGCACTGTGTCAATGACTGATTTTTTTTTAAAAAAAGCAAGAAATAGCCCTCCAGTCATGTCTGTGTGGGGATGAGAGGAATGGTGATCACAGCATAGCTAAGGCAAAGCAAATGTGGGCAAAACTGACATCATGTGAACTCTATTGCTGCTGGGAATGCCTCTGCAATAAGAGCTTACACAGAGGACTGTTGCTATGTGAAAGCAGTGTTTCTGTGAAACCGGGAGCTGACAGTGCATTCCGAACACCTTCCTCATTGAATGGACTTGTTGTGTATGTGAACTGTAATGTGTATATTTAATGGAGTTCCTGCCTGGCTCATTGGAGCCTGTAGGACCAAGCTTGGGGACTTGGGAACAATGGGCAGTAGAATCCAAATCCCTGCTGCCCTGCTCCAATCACGGCCCCCCTGCTGGTTTGAATGATCCAATGGTGTGCTTGCGCTGGAACCCTGGAGTGTATACAGTTGGCCCTGTTGGCCCAGTTCCTTAGTCTTCGAGTGCAGCCCCATACTCTCCTGTACTGAAATAAAGAGTTATGATCTCTACCACCTCGCCTTTTCCTTGTGTTGAACCCACAATACTATAGGACTTGAATAGTCTTGCTTAGCATTGCTCTCTAAGGACTGCAGCAGAACTGTCCTGAACTGATCCCGATTGTGAATATTTATTTGCCCTGGAAGGAAAGAAGACAGCTCGCAAGTCTGTTTGTGAGAAGGCCAAGAAGTAGCCAAGCCAGCTGCAGAATCAGCCATTCCTTTATGTAGGAATTGGGGATGAATACAACTGGAAATGGTTGTCTAGGTCTGTGCATTCATGTGTGCAGGGATGGGAGGGGGGGGGGAAAAGGAGAACATGTACATATGCAAAATAGATAAGGACACTGCTTTGTCTCTATCCGTAATCTTTACTTTCTGTAGAACTCAGTGATGCATTTCAAACAATCCAATCAGTGCATTATTTGATGTGTGGTTTTAATATGCAGATGTAATTTATATGGTTTGCAAACTTACTTCTCCTCAGCGGGCACCTAAAATGATTTATGTGGTTATTGTTGTCTTCTCCTGCATTTTATCCTCACAAGAACCCAAATCAACACTCTAACCATTATACCACACCTTTGGTGGACAGACCAGAGATGATGAAAACAAATAATGCATTAAAATTATTTTAATATGATGCTAGGTTTAGGTGGGCTGCTGCAGTGGTCTGAAGCAACAGAACAAAGTTTGAGTCCAGTGGCACCTTTAAGACCAACAAAGTTTAATTCTGAGTACAAGCTTTCATGTGAGTGCACACTGAAGAAGTGTGCATGCACATGAAAGCTTATACCCAGAATTAAACTTTGTTGGTCTTAAGGTGCCACCGGTCTCAAACTTTGCACTTAAGATACTGATAGAATCTTATGGCAGAATCACTGTTGAGTTTAACAATTGCTCATTATGAAAATAACCTTTTTCTTAACCATCTGGAGGTGTATTCTTTTTATTTTTTAAGTTTCACATTGTGCCAAATAAAAATCTTTCTTCTGAAAGTCAGATAATTAGGCATTGTCTAAATTAATAGGCAGATGCTTTGTTCTGGGACAGCATTTTGTGTGAAGCTTGGGTGCTTTTTTTTACTGGGTGAATGATAAAAGCATATAAGTGTGAGGTCCTCTTCTGTTAACATCAGGTAGCAAAAACTTTTGGTCTCTTTGCAAATGGCTGCGAAATCTACTGGACACTTACAACATATGCTATTATTAAATCAACACTTTTTCCAGTCTTTAGTTTGTGTTGCTGTTTTGATCTTACTGCATAATAATGAACTTGTACACACTTTTTGATCTTACTGCATAATAATGAACTTGTACACACTTTTTTGAGCAACTGGCCACACTAGAACTATTGGCAAAAAAAAAGGCTTGGAATTCCTGGATTGCATCTGAAGTAAATTTTCTGTTAATGATAGACATTTCCATCCAAAGATGGGACTTTTTAACCTCCCCCTCTTGTTGTACTCCATGTATGTGTATGGGGGACATTAGGATGTGTTGATACTGCCTTTGGGACTGCATGCATGAAGAACAAAAAATATAAAGAAGCCACATATGTTTTATGAGTTGTGCTGCTCTGTGATGTGTGTGAAGGAAAGAGAGAGAGAGGGAAAACACTGGGGTTACAGAAGAGAGGTCTCTGACCTTTCTTATGTTTTAAAATGGGGTCTGCTCTCCAACCTTGTGGGACTATTGGGAATTTTTGGAATTTTAAAAATGATTATTGGGCACTATAACACAATGTCTGCCATTGGGCAGAGGGGCAGGGGCTAGGTCCATTATAGAATGCTGGGAGGTTGCATAATGGAAGCAGCTGTTTCCACATCACTGTTCCCTGGATTCACAGGAAATGTCTCATAGGTTCTTTGAAGCACTTCCTCCTACTCCAGTGAAGTGGAGAAATGTCAGGTTTAAAAAAAGGTGCTTTGAGGAAGAAGCCAGTGGGCTAGGGTTGCTAATCCCCAGCTGGTGGCAGGAAATCCCCTGGTTTGAAGGCACTCTCCTCACTTTCGGGTTATCAGAAAGTGGTGGGAGAATGTTCACTGGGCACTCCGCTATGCCACATGACGACTGGTCCCCATAAGGTATAATGGAGAATCAATCCATGGGCATCTGGGGCTCAGGGAGGCTTTTTTGAGGTAGAGGTACCAAATTTTCAGCATAGCATCTGGTGCCTCTCCTCAACACCTGCCCCCCCCCCCCAAGTTTAAAAATGATTGGACGAGGGGGTCCAATTCTATGAGCCTAAAAAGAACGTGTCCCTATCCTCCATTATTTCCAATGGAATGAAAGCATTTAAAAGGAACGTGATGGCCAGAACCAGTTACATTCCTTACTGAAACCAGGCTTACACATGTTCTTATCCTGTCACCCTCTCTGTCTTCTGCCCCGTTCTTTGTTGCTGGCAATGCTATGGATGTTTGGCATGGTTTTTTTGATCCTGTGAACTATCTTGGGGCATTCTTGGTGCTGAAAGACAGGATAAATAAACAAACAAAATAAATGTTACCTTGTCTTTGGTTTTTCACTTCACCTAGAGCATGTGTGTGCATGTAGATATTGTGCTGGACCCTGGGCAGTGTGAACAGAATTGTGATAGAGGAAGAGAAACTCCCTGCTCACACTGCGGCCTCCTTTGTTCCCTGGAATTGTGCTCCTTCAGGTCAGTGGACTTTCAGAAGCAATGAAGGAGAAAGCAGGGGGAAGAGGCATCCATGGAAACCACTCTCCCCTCCTTGGAAAATGGAAACACAAGTTCCACCCATGGAACAGTGTTCAGAATTCAGGCTAAAGATGAAGTTTCCCAGAACATTTTGAAAGTATGTGATGCCGTGACTCTAGAAAAGACAAGGAGAACCAGGAGCCCCTTGGCTATGCAAAAGACGATTTATGGCACTGATAAGCAGCATATTAACTGGTCTGGTGGGCACAACAGAATGTAAAAAAAAAAATCCATGAGAATATAATGCCAGTGAGGTAGCGTCCTAGGGAACAGTAACCTAATTTCTCCCCTACTCGTGGTAAAGCTTCTGAATCATTGATGATGAAGAAATTAATTTTCTGTTTATTTCTTTAGAAAATTTAAATGGTGCCTCACCAGAGACCTTCTGAGATCTTGATTTCTTCCGTTTGTTCCCTTTTTTAAACAGCTAAGTAGAAAGTTCCAACCCCAGCTGTGAGCATTTGTTTCTTTTAAAATTGATTTCAGTGTTACGCTAGTACTCCACCTTTTTTCCATTTTAAAAATTAAGGTGGTATGTTTAGGGTTTGGAGGAACTAACTACACTCATACCTGGTTAGCGACACATAGGAGGCTGGGTCATGTCTTCTGACCACACACTGGGACCAATTACTAGCTTCTGTTGGTATTTAGATCAAACTAATCAGCTGGTGTCAAACTAGAGAGCAACCTGACATCAAAGGCGCCAATGTATAATCTATGTGTTTTAACTTGGTCTCCAGACCCCACATCATCTTTGTTGCCCTCTTCTGGACCCCTTCCAGCTTGTCTATATCCTTCTTAAAATGTGGTGCCCAAAACTGAACACAATACTCCAGGTGAAGTCTTACCAGAGCAGAGAAAAGTGATACCTTAACTTATGTGATCTGGACACTATACTTCTGTAGATACAGCCCAATATTGCATTTGCCTTTTTAGCCACCGCATCACACTGTTGACTCATATTTAGTGTATGGACCACTAAGTCCCCTAGATCCTTTTTGCACATACTACTGCCCAGACAAGTCTCCCTTAACCTATAACTATGCATTGGATTTTTCTTACCTAAATGCAGAATTTTACATTTATCCCTGTTCATTTTATTGGTTTCAGCCCAGTTTTCCAGCCTGTCAAAATCATCCTGGATTCTATTTCTGTCTTCTACTGTATTTGTAACCCCTCCCAATTTAGTATCATCTGCAAATTTAATAAGCATTCCCTCTATTCCTTCATCCAAATCATTTATAAACATGTTGAACAAAACAGGTCCCAGGACAGATCCTTGAGGCACTCCACTTGTCACTCCTCTCCAAGAGGATGAGGAACTATTCACAAGCACTCTTTGGGTGCGATCTGTCAACCGGTTACAGATCCACCTAATGGTAACAGGATCCAAACCACATTTTACCAACTTGTCAACAAGGACAGTATGTGGAAGGATAGTATGTGGATAGTATGACCTGAGACATCTCTCCCTCCCCCCTTTTTATTTTGTAACATCCAGATGAGGAAAAGTTCTAGAGAGTTGGAAGGCTTGCTCACTGTTTTATGTCACTTGGATTGGCCTCAATGAAAGGCACTATGTGGACTGTGATTAGTTTCAAGCCCATTATTTTACGCTTCTGTAATATGGGCTTGGATCCTGTATTTTCTTCTGCTTGTGCTCCTCTTTGATCATTGTGGAGGGGTCCTCCATTGCAGAGCATACATTCCACAGGCAATCAGCACTTCCATTCACATAAGACTAATGTTTTTCAGTAAGCCAGAAAGTTCCCAGCGCAAGAGCAATAGACTCCAAGGTAGAGACTGGTTCCACAGTGGATAAAGAGCTGCACAAGCAGGAACAAGGAGTAGGATCCAGATCATTATATGTACCTTTTGCATATATTGTGTAGACATAGAATAGTTTGTCTATGGGTGTCTGTGGGTGCGATCAGACTAGCAATTTCGCTGAACACAGTCACCCCTCCCCTCTGGATTAAATGGGCACAGTCACATGCATACATCAGGCTCCCATGCCTCACTTGTCCTTTCCTCATGCTAAAATGACTCCCAGATGGATTAAATAGCCACTGGCAAATTCCAGTGGTTGCCCCAGTGAAGCGCTTCCATGGCGGGTTTCCAGCTGCTTGATTGCCCCAGCGTGCCATGGAAATATATGAGCGGTGTGTTCATTCCAATCCAAGCAAGAAGCACTTATGCGCTTGTCTGTCCCTGTGCATGCACAGTGTCCATTCCCTATGGATCCATGGTTGCAGCGTGTTGCTGATGTGAACGGCCAATCAAGGGCCCAGAGTGCTATGGTTCCAGATTAGCAGCTGCTGTCTGATTGACGCAAAGCAGTGCAAAATCAAGCAGCTTTTAAAAAGCTGAGATCCTGCCATGGCAACCTGCCCATCTGATCACACCCATGGTTTCCCTGCATACAGACTCTCCAACCCCATGCTGGCCATGGAATAGTTTAGTTCTGTCTTCTAAAGCTGTTTATGATATAATTACATTTTCAGCAGTTCTATATTTCAAAACTTTTTTATTGTTTTTCTTAAAGCATTTTATAGCTTTCCTCACTGCTGTGGGACCACCTGCTTGTCTCAAAATATCATCGTTTTAGCTTCACAGATTGTGCTGAGAAACAAGATTTATGACAAATGGTTGGAAAGGTAACCATTTGGAGGGCTATATGAAAGAAAGTCAGTGTGATTTTCCATATTCTTTTTGTCATTACTCAGGGCTGGCTATCTTGAGAAAGTGTCTGAGAACTTCATTTAGGACAAGAATTTTGCTGTGTACCTACAGGGTAGAGACTTAGCTCCAGCTCTGTAACAGCTTTACTGCCTTCCATTATGTTTCTGGATCCAAGTAAAAGTGCTGGTGATAACCTTTAAAGCCATACATTTATTAAAAAGGTAGTCCCCTGTGCAAGCAGTCATTTTTTTACTCTGGGGTGACGTTGCTTTCACAATGTTTTCATGGCAGAGTTTTTACGGGATGGTTTGCCATTGCCTTCTCCAGTCATCTACATTTCCCCCCCAGCAAGCTTGATACTCATTTTACCGACCTTGGAAGGATGGAAGGCTGAGTCAACCTGGAGCCGGCTACCTGAACCAGCTTCCGCTGGAATCGAACTCAGGTCGTGGGCAGAGGGCTCCAACTGCAGTACTGCAGCTTTACCACTCTGCAGCACGGGGTAGATTTCTTAGGACCAGGTTATCTGAAGAATCTCCTTCACCTGTATAAACTGATGAAATAAATAAATAAACCTATTTGGGATCTCAGGCCTTCACCCAGAGTCCTGACCAGTGTTCCCTCTAAGCTGAGTTAGCGTGAGCTAGCTCACAGATTTTTAGCCTCCAACTTACAGATGTTTGTCTTAGCTCAGGAAAGATGACCCCAAAGCACCCT
This sequence comes from Heteronotia binoei, assembly GCF_032191835.1. Lineage (NCBI taxonomy): Eukaryota > Metazoa > Chordata > Lepidosauria > Squamata > Gekkonidae > Heteronotia > Heteronotia binoei. The sequence goes on from NC_083238.1 coordinate 32,345,206, forward strand.
AATTTATGCAGTAGCTCACAACTTTAATGCCAGTAGCTCACAAAGTAGAATTTTTGCTCACACGACTTTGCAGCTTAGATTTAGATTTACTGAATTTATATCCCGCCCTCCCCGCTGAAGCAGGCTCGGGGCGGCTCACAGCAATAGAAACAATAGATTACAGTAAAACATCACTAGAACATAAGCTTTCGTGTGCTCGCTAAGCACACTTTATCAGACGAGGAATCCGGTACAGTGAGCAAAGCCACACAGAATGACTATTCTGTCATTGAATCTTAAATTTGTACCAGTTTGCATTCTGGGCCATGGACAACCAGCTACATGTGGCTTTGCTCACTGTACCGGATTCCTCATCTGATGAAGTGTGCTTAGAGAGCACACGAAAGCTTACGTTCTGAATAAAACTAAGTTGGTCTTAAAGGTGCAACTTGACTCCTATTTTGCTCTACTACTTCAGACCAACATGGCTGACTACTTGAATCTATCTATAGAACAGTTTTAGCAATTTAAACAGTTTAAAACAATAAAAACAATTAGGTGCTAATATCAGATTAATTTTTGATAGTGTTCTGTGCTCTTAGGTGTCCTTTGTATCGCTATATTGGCAGTTTAATTAAAGGCTAGCCGGAATAGTGTTGTCTTTCAGGTATTGCGGAACTGGGCGAGGTCCCGCAAGGCTCTGACCTCCTCCAGCAGTTGGTTTCACCAATAGGGGGTGGTGGTTGAAAAAGCTGTATCTCTAGTGGTTTCCAATTGTGCCTCCCTCAGCCCGGGGATTGATAGAAGATTTTGTGTTCCATATCTAAGTACCCTCTGAGGAACATGTGGGAAGAGACAGTCCCTAAGGTAGACAGGTCCTTGGCCATATAGGGCTTTAAAGGTAATGACCAGCAGCTTGTAGCAAATCTGGTACACCACTAGCAGCCAGTGCAGCTCTCACAGCCCCGGCTCCCGCACGGAGAGCCTCAATAACAGCCTGGCCGCCCCATTCTGCACCAACTGTAGTATCCAGATTTGTGACAAGGGCAGCCCCATTTAGAGGGCATTACAGTAGTCCAGTCTTGAGGTGACCATAGCATGGATCACAGTTGCAAGGACGCCGTGCTCGAGGAAGGGGACCAACTGTCTAACCCACCTAAGATGGAAAAAGGCGGATTTAGCAGTGGCTGCTATCTGGGCCTCCATTGTTAAAGAAGGCTCCAATAGCACCCCCAAGCTTAAAGGGAACATTGGTCCTGACCATAGTTCCCATGGTGTTGGAGCTAAGATGGAAGGGTATGTGGAAGAGTAAGTTTTCGGCAGTGGTACCCAGGCTTTGGAACTCTATCCTCTAAGGAACCTCCTCACTGTTTGCCTTCCACCATCCTGTAAATACCCTTCAATTTTAGAAGATATTTGGGACTGGATAAATTTAGCTGAGACTTGGTATTGTGGGTCTTAAATAGAAGAAGCTTTCTTAAGAGATGAGTGTCCAAAATCTATGAAGCTAAGGACTGATGGAGAGCTCATGGCTCTGGGAAGTCGTTTGGAGCCACTAAACAATGAAACTGTCATAATATTTGTTGGAGAAAGTCACAGGGGTAGTCCTCCTTTACTCCAGCATAGCTTCTATGGTTGCCTTTATGCACATAGTGGGATTACTCTGGTAATGCTGCCATTGCTTCCCTGGGATAATTTGAAGCATTAAGGCAACCGATGGCTGCCAGATCGTCCTTATAGTTAGATTACTGTGGTAATCAACTGTGGGATGAAGTTAAATGGTGGACTGTTTCCAAACACAGAGATATAAGTCCCTCAGATTTATTGCATCTTCGTCTCTTAGAGATTACCTTTATTAATGGTGGTAGCTAGCCATGCTAAAATGATGCTTGAATACACCACTCAAAGACTGGTATTTGTGCGTGTATGCAGAACAATTCCAACTCTCAGAATAAGGCAAGCACATGAAACAAACAATGACTTATCTGGTCACAGCTATGAACTTCTTGTATTTCTTCAGATTTTAAACCCAATAGTTAAACCAGAACTAGAGTGGGAAGAGGTATCCAAGTAAATATGGTTTCTATAAACTTGAGGATTTTCTGCCACTCTGAGTTGTCTCCCCTTTGTCACTCTGAGTTTTCCGGATACTTCCAGTCAGGGCTTTTTAAATAGAAAAAAACCAGAAGGAACTCATTTGCATATTAGGCCACACCCCCTGACATCACCATTGTCTCACAAAGGGCTTTTTTGTAGAAAAAGCCCAGCAGGAATGCATTTGCATATTAGGCCACACCCCCTGATGGCAAGCCAGCCGGAACTGCGTTCCTGTGTGTTCCTGCTAAAAAAAAATCCCTCCTTCCAGTCCCTAATCTAATATTTGCTGCTGGAGCAAGATTAATAACTGGTACCTCTAGAGCAGGGGTGAGGAACCTCTGTCCCGAGGGCCATATGTGACCCTCGAGGTCACTTGGTGTGGCTCTTGGGGATTGCTGGGCCGAACCGAGCCATGTGGCAGCCCTCTTGGGGCCTGGCTGGCCAGCGAGGATTGTGGGGTCCAGCTGCACTGTGCAGCAGCCTCCCCAGGGCCAGGCAGGGATCACAGGGCCCAGATGTACTGTGTGGCAGCCTCCCTGGGGCCTAGCCGGCCAGCCAGAATTGCTGCAGGGCCTGGAAAAGTTACTGTCACGGTTCAGTTTGCACTTGATTATCTCAGATGGTATGGCCTAATATGCTAATGAGTGTGTGACCTAATATGCTAATATTAGGAGATGTGGTCTAATATGCTACTGAGTTCCTGCTGGGCTTTTTCTACAAAAAAGCTCTGGACCTAGGGTGGCGAACCATGTGTTTCTGTGCCGGATTAGGCTCTCCCCACATGACTTCAAATAGAAAAACAATTATTTGCATTAATTTTGCTGGCCTGAATCATTCTCCCTTGGTGGAGCACTGTTTTTTAAGTTGATATTTTTTTAAGGCTTGTGAATGATGTTATAAATATCCATATGGCTCTTGGCAAAAAAAAGGTTCCCCACCCCTGCTCTAGAGGAACTAAATGGATGGCAGTAGACAAGCTCTCTTCAGTTTCAGAGCAGAATCTTAGACTCATAGGCCGTTTTCCCACTAGCGTTTGCTCCGGCGTAGCGCCCCATTTACCTCCGGATCTTCTCTTGGATTTCGCACATGTTGCTCCGGCGCTGCGCTTTGCTCCGGCGCTTCAGGGATTTTACGCCGGAGTATGTTTTTCAGCAAGTTGCCGGAGTTTCCGAAAACCTCCGGATCCACTCCGGATCCACTCAGCGGAGTTTCCTGTGCGAAATCCATCCACGCCGGATCGACTGCTTTGGGGGCGTCACCCTCTCCCTTTCCGTCCTCCCACCCCATCCACCCGCTTGGCCAATCATCAGCATTTCGCGGCGCTTCCCCAAAGTGCCGGCACGGCCATTTTTTTTTTTTAAACTTCACAGTTTTGCGTAATAGCGATATTTCGAAATTAACAAATAGAAAAAAAAAAACCCTCCTGGAATAGCCTCAATTGGCACTTCAATTGGTTTCGTTAGAATTTTTTTTTATTATTGACTTTAGTTGCGTTATTCCGCTGTTGCGTTATCTCGATAATGCGAAAACGACCATTGCTGGGGGGGGGGGAATGTAGTGCCGGTGCGGGCCACAGCGTCCATGTGTGTGTGTTTTAAGAAGGGAATGCCTCCCTCAGCTGTGCCACCAGGATTTCTGGACCTGCACAAAATCGCCATGTATAAAATGGGAAGTTGGAGTCCTGCATTCTTCTCCCTGGCTACATTCCGCTCGGTTAGAAAGTAGACGCGACCGAGCTCCTCACACGCGCCACAGAAGGGGAAGGAGAGAATGGAGCGGGGGGGGGGAGCTCTGGCAGCAGGAATCAGTCAGGTCCCCGTTGCAAGCGCCAGCCGGGGAGGGGAAAGAGAGCGGAGGAAATTTGGGGGGGGGGATCTAGTGCTTCAGAATTTGGGGGGGGGAATCTAGTGCTAGGATTCTCCACTGTGAATGCTTCCGTTAATACATAAAGGGCTGTGGAGGATTCTACAGCTGCAGCCAATCCATAAGCAGCAGCAGCACACGTGATGCGGTTTGTCCAAGAAATGAAGGGGAGGCAGCAGCTCGATGTTACGTTAGTACGTTAGTACGTCATTACGCGACCAGACTTGCGCTTAAAAAAAAAATGATTGACAGGGCATCGGACTCAAGCCGATGCCAGTGGGAAAACGATTTGAGCCGGGGCTTCAGGGAAGGCGACGCCGCAAAGAGTCACTAGTGGGAAAACGAGAAAAATGCTCTGGACATAATTGCGCCGCGGAAAAAGGGGAGCAAACGCTAAGTGCGAAAACGGCCATAGAGTTGGAAGGAGCCAAACAGGTCATTTAGTCCAACCCCCTGCTCAGCACAGGTTCTGCCTGAAGCATCCCTGACAAAAAGGTGTATTGGCAGTTGGAACACTATTACTGCTTTTTACTTCTTTTTCATTTCACCCATTTATAAAATCCCACTAGTGTCTCCTTTTGTCATTTGTACCCATTTTCTCTATTGGAGACCATTCTGTTAACATCTGTTCATGTCAGGTTTTCCATACAAACCAGCTTCACAAGTGTAAAATTTCAAGAAAATTAAGCCTGCATGGTTTCCACTCTTCCTTCTTTTGTGGGCAAAGAAAGATGTACAGAACATACACGCATCTCATTTGATATTTCCTTTCCTCTACTTTGCCTACTGCCAAAGAGAGGATCATCTTTCCCTTCTTTTGGCTGGGTTATTCCATAATATCCATTATATCATTCAGTGTTTCACATCGAAAGCTACATCTGAGGCGAGAAGGAGGTAGGAATCGTTGTCTACCTCTCTGTACAGAGAACAAAGCATATGACAGGCAGAGAGAGAGAAAAGGGGAGAGAGAGGAAGCCAGCCAGGACTCATACAGTTTCAAGCTGCTCGGCAACACTGGGAGCACCTTCCTTTGAAAATTAACTGGCAAGTTGAGACATTTGCCTTGCAAAATATATTGGAGCTGAGACTAGAACTTTGGGGCTAGTTTATCAAGGGTAATGCATAATTCTTAGGTATGCATCACTCGCTCATAGCCATTTGTAGAATATGGAGATACAGCTGCTGATAGTTTAAATATCAGTTATATTGATAATTGATTTCTAGAGAGTGGTGAGTTGATGCACACGTGCAAGCTAATGCTTAATGATGTAATCCTTAGCATGCTTCTGGCCATTCTTCCCACCCTAAGGTGCCTCTTCCTCCAACTTAAGAGGCTCACCTGTTAAAAGTTGGCAAATGGCTCCTTTAAGCTGGGGGAAGGTTTCTGCCTTTGCTGAGGGGAATGGTTGGATACACACCAATGGGTGAGGAATATGCCCAAGGCATATATATAAGAAATAGCCTTGTGTAGACAGCATTCAGAACTGTGAACCTGAATGTCCCACTGAAATAAATGGAATGGGTGCATCTTGTGAATCATGGGATGACCTAGACGACTTAATCCCATGGGAAGACACTGTTTTTGAGAGCAGTTAGGCAAGTCTGTGGTGGACCACAGGTTTCTGATGGCCTGGCAACTATGCAGAGGAGTTCTTGCTACAAAAAAGCCCTGGATTACACCATGTATCCTCCATGATTCCTGCTGAGTAGCCAAAGGAAGCAGCAGGACTGGACCAATAGAGAATATGAAATGGCATCGAGATGGTGGAGGTGGCAGAGGAATTGAGCAAGAAGAATAAACTTAAGAGATGAGAAGGAGGAGGAAAAGAAAGAGAAGGGCAGCCTAGAAAGGGAAGAGAGGCTGGAGGATTGGATCCCCTTGGCTCTTGGAGTTAAGGGCACTGGATGTTGGCTGATCGTAACATGCAGGTCATCTTCCTGAGACCAACCTAATCAATGTACCAAGTCTAGGAAATCAATAAACTGTAGAAGGGCTCCCTGGCTTGTAAAAAGCATTGCAAAAAATAATATGCACTCAGAACTGTATTCTTTGGTGTGTTTATTTAAAGTATGATGAAAGGAAAAACTGTAATTGGTCCCCTCTACCCAAGCCCTTCACAGACCCTTTGAGCATCTGGCCGAATATTTACCAGTTTCAGAATTTGTGATTTGTGTAGATAGCTACCATGCTGATACTAGATGAGTTGCTGATGACCTCTTCAAATTAATGTTTCAGTTAAATATACAAGGATTAAAGGCCTTCTTTGATAGGAAATTAACCAAAGAAAAGGCTTTCTCTTGGATTTAATCATAACGGAAACTGGCTTCTCTTTGTGGGATTAGCAATCAAAAAGACTGATTGAATATTAAAAAGGCATCCAGGGTTCTTTGGCAAAGCTTGTTGTCAGAAGTATTGCTTAAGAACAACTGCAGTCCTGCTAAATTCAGAACTTGTCATCTGTCTCAAAAAAAATGAAATGCTATCATTCAGTTCCTTCACAATAAAATGATGAATTTAACAGGGGGGATTCACACACACATACCATTTGGAATTATTGTAGTTCCAAGGATTCTGTTTTACAAACTATTAAGTATAGAGGATGGGTAATCTGTGAATTTCTTGTGAAACTTAAAAGGATCTGAGATCCAATAAACAAAGCTGCACTGAGGATTTCAGTGAGTCACAGTGCAATCCTAAACACAGTTACACCCTTATAAGCCTGTTGCCTTCAATGGCTTTAGAAGTGTGTAACTGCTCAGGGTGTAACTCAGGCATTGCACTGTCAGAGAGAATGGTAAATTTACATTGTTGGTCTTTGCAATACCTTATTTCATTTTAGTATGGATGATAGGAAAGTAGATTTGGGCCCTGTGCAAACCACTCAATATGGGGATGATGATGATGATGATGATGATGATGATGATGATGATGATGATGATGATGATGATAGTAAATAGTATATGAAAGGGGAAACAGAAACTGTCTTTGTCCACACAATGGAAATCAGTCTCCATAGGGTATAATGCAGTGCCCAGCAGACATTTCCCCTCCCCCCCCTGCTTTCTGCTGATCCTGAAGCAGGGGGAGAGCCTACAACCCCAGGGATCCCCTGTCCCCACCTAGGGATTGGCAACCCTAGTAACAAATGTTAATATTCTTTACCAAGGCATGGGAGTACAAGGCATGTTTTCACTCTCTGGTGCCACTGGAGTAACACTTGTGCAGGAAGGCAGGAATTGAGACGAGAGCTCAGCGGCAGGGCATCAGCTCTGCATACAGAAAGTCCCACTTAAATGCAGGTGATGTGAAAGACTTCTGCAGAGTCCTTGCTGCCATTCCTGGTAGTCAGTACCGGCTGCGATAGACCAGTGGTCTGACTGGGGGGATAAGTAAGCTTTATATGTTCGGTTGGTTTTGCTTAAAAATAAAATTGTCCCAGAAATTACTCCCCTTGTGAAAAATATCTACCCTGGTAATGCTCTCATTGTCAGCAAGACGCTGGTTGTTCTGCTGTGAAAGTGCTGCTGAAACAACTTAAAATATGGCCATAAGAAAAGAAATTCTAATGCAAAGCAGAATGCTGCCTGATTCGGTCGTTTGGCTCTCTGTGTGTTTTCAAGTTGTATCTGTTGACTTCATTGCAAATAAGTGCTTGCAATTGTTAGTGCGTGGAGAGGGATATTCTCATGCTGCCTGCATCATCCCCCCTAAACTTCCTGCTATGTTCTGATTGCAGAATCGCTACTACAGAGATAATGGAGGAGGCAGAAAGGACACAGCGGGATTCCTCCAATTCCGAGTTATGTTTTCAGCATAAGCACTTAGACAATTCATCATCTCATTTGTAAAGTGAACATATTTAGTGAGGAATCATTTTTCTTACTTCAACAGCATGTAAAGATCCTGGGGCTCGTGAAGTATGCTGGTGTCTCACAAATGTCTTTTCAGTACTGTCCTAAGCTGACATGATAGAGGTTTACGAGATTATGCTTGAACAGAGAACATAGAGAAAGAAAGTACTTTTCTCCCTTTCTCACAATACAAGAACTCGTGGACACTCAATGAAATTGCTGAGCAGTAGGGTTAGAACGGATAAAAGGAAGTATTTCTTCACCCAAAGGGTGATTAACACACGGAATTCACTGCCACAGGAGGTGGCGGCGACTACAAGCATAGCCAGGTTGAAGAGGGGATTGGATAAACATGGAGCACAGGTCCATCAGTGGTCATTAGCCACAAGGTATAGATGGAACTCTCTGTCTGGGGCAAGTGATGCTCTTTATTCTTGGGGGGGGGGGAGACAGCAGTGAAACGGGCTTCTAGTGTCCTGGCCTCAGTGGTAGACCTCCTGATGGCACTTGGGGTTTTTGGCCACTCTGAGACAGAGTGTTGGACTGGATGGGCCACTGGCCTGATCTAACGTGGCTTCTCTTATGTTCTTATGAATAACACCCCTCTAAGTCCAATGCTGGGGGGGAAGTGCAGATGACTGGGGAAGGCAATGGCAAACCACCCCGTAAAAAGTCTGCCGTGAAAACGTTGTGGAAGCAACATCACCCCAGAGTCAAAAACGACTGGTTCTTGCATAGGGGACTACCTTTACCTTTAAGTCCAATGAATAGCAGCCCTGTGGCACAGAGTGGTAAAGCTGCAGTACTGCAGTCCTAAGCTCTGCTCACGACCTGAGTTCGATCCCGGTGGAAGCTGGGTTCAGGTAGCCAGCTCAAGGTTGACTCAGCCTTCCATCCTTCTGAGGTCGGTAAAATGAGTACCCAGCTTGCAGGGGGGAAAGTGTAGATGACTGGGGAAGACAATGGCAAACCACCCCATAAAAAGACATGATGCGACGTTACCCCAGAGTCGGAAACGACTGCTGCTTGAACAGGGTACTACCTTTACCTTTACTTTAAGTCCAATGATGTCAGTGTGCTAACAAAGCTGTAACACTGCTTAGGATGATGACGTTTATGTTGTATTTTTGCCTTTTCAGCCTTATAGTTGAAATGAATAAATAGTACAAATGGTCCTTTCTCCTCCGTCACCTTGGATGTATTTTGTTCCCCTGTCCTCCCCTGGGTGTGATTCCTGCTCAGTTCTTAGTGGGTTCCTCTAGGAGATGGAATTAGAGTATTTCTGAATTTTGAACTGGAAAACAACATGATGTAATTTCTGCCCATAAATTAACTGAAGCAGAAGAGTACTGAGCAATGTGTTGTTTGGTCATTGTTCATGCATTAGTTTCCTTGGAGATGTGTTCTTAAAGCCTGCTGTCTTCTCTTGGCGTATGTGTCTGCTAGCCCAACTGCCAGTTATTTGGCATGGTTTCAGTGAGTCGGGCACTTTTTTGCCTCTAGGTTGAGACTCAAGGAACCGGTGTGCTCTGTGCATGGAGCAATACTAAATTAATTGTAGAGAATGAACCACAGGGATCCAGTGCTGATGGCCTTAGGTTTCGTGCACCCCTTGGCTACAGTGAGAATCTATTAATTTTATAAAATCTTGAATTTATCAATGGTCTAGACCAGGGGTGAGGAACCCTTTTTCTGCCAAGGGCCATATGGATATTTATAACATCATTCGCAGGCCATAAAAATTATCAACTTAAAAAACAGTGCTCTGCCGAGGGAGAATGATTCAGGTCAGCAAAATTAATGCAAATAATTGTTTTTCTATTTGAAGTCATGTGGGGAGAGCCTAATCTGGCACACACACATATGGCCTGCCACCCTAGGCAAATGCCTAGGTCTGGGGCTTTTTTGAAGAAAAAGCCCAGCAGGAACTCAGTAGCATATTAGACCACATCCCCTAATATTAGCATATTAGATAACACACTCATTTGCATATTAGGCCACACCATCTGGGATAATCGTGCAAACTGAACTGTGACGGTAACTTTTCCAGGCCCTGCAGCAATTCTGGCCGGCTAGCCAGGCCCCAGGGAGGCTGCCTCACAGTACATCTGGGCCCTGTGATCCCTGCCTGGCCCTGGGGAGAATGCTGCACAGTGCAACTGGATCCCACAATCCTCGCTGGCCAGCCAGGCCCCAGGGAGGCTGCCACATGGATCGGTTCAGCCCGTCAATCTTTGAGGGCTGCACCAAGTGACCTTGAGGGGTGGGGAACCTCGAGACAAAGGTTCCCCACCCCGGTCTAGACAGAAATTTTATTTGCCTTTTAGCCGACTGTGAAATCCCTTTTGTTGAGGCTACCCCGAATGAGCAGCAAGCGAGCTTTTGAGTTCCCAGAAGTCCTGAAACTCTTCCAAGTCCAGAGGGCTGTTGCTTCTGTGTAAAGCCCCTCAACATGGGACCCACTTCCTTGAAGGGCTGCCCATCCTGAGTCAAGCCCACACAGCAGCATTCTCCTGCTGTAGAATGTGTTCCTCTAGATGCATCTTGTAATGCACAATCTTTGTTTTTCAGTGAACTGAAAAAAGGCTTGAACCAGAGGATGATGCCGTTATCTGTCTGCAAAGAATGTTTCACTATCCACTTTTGGCTACAAGACAAAAGCAGTGGGAAAGTATTCATACTAAACGTGCAGGCTTTTTTACATTGTATTTTAGGTGGGATGCTCAACAGCCATTGATAGGGTATATAAGGTGCCTTATCTCACAGGCAGTTCTGACATTAATCTACTGTTCTGTCTTTCAGTAAAGAAAACCTTCTGAACATACTGGAGGCCTTCTTTAATTGAAGATAGTCCTAGAGCTGACACCATATTGGTCTGCAGTAGAACATCTAGATTCAAGTCCAGAGACCAGCAAGACTTTCAGAGTATGAGCTTTTGAGGGGCAAAGCTCCCTTTGTATGATGTATTTGACGAAGGGAGCTTTGACTCTCGAAAGCTCATAGCCCTAAAATCTCATTGGTCTTTACCTTGAATCTAGCTGCCTTTAATGTGTGTACATTTCTAATTTTTCTCATTACATTTGTTGTTCTCATTAGATTTGATTCTGTATGGTGCTGTAACTGCGAAACCTATTCTAAGATTTAGTGGTCAGTGAAAAATAAGCACCAGGCAGGTCCACTTTATGACATACTGTTAAATGGGATTGATCTGCAATGCAATACATTTTCCCTCGATTCAAACCTGCCTTGGAAGAATGCTTACTAATTACTCTCATGGACTGAATAGGCAGTGTCTTAATTTAGAATCATGCCGGTGAGTCTTCTGTAAATCTCGGAAGATAATATTTTATTAATGCAGATACACTCTATCTATTTTTTTCCCTTCTGAAGTCTGCATTAGGAAATAATAAATCAGCAGAGTTTTGGTGGGGATCTGTAGAAACGTTTGAACAAAGTTGGAGTCAAGTGGCACCTTTAAGACCAACAAAGTTTTTTTCAGAATGCTTCAGACCAACACGACTGCCCACTTGGGTCTATCTACGTAGAAACATTTGGGAGTTGTTTTGCAAAACTGACCTGGACAAGTAACGCAGATCTCTGGACAACATTTGCAATGTGGGATCCAGTCTCACTTACTTTAAGTAAGGGGTTGTGTGTAGGGTTGCCAATCCCCAGGTGGGGGCAGGGGATTCTCCGGTTTGGAAACCCTCCCCCCCGCTTCAGGGTTGTCAGAAAGCGGGGGGGGGGGAGGGAAATGTCTGCTGGGAACACTATTATTCCCTATGGAGATTTATTCCCATAGAAAATCATGGAGAATTGATCTGCGGGTATCCGGGGCTCTGGGGGAGCTGTTTTTTTGGGCAGAGGCACCAAATTTTCTGTATAGCTTCTAGTGCCTCTCCCCAAAATACCCCCCAAGTTTCAAAAAGATTGGACCAGGGGGTCCAATTCTATGAGCCCCAAAAGAAAGTGCCCCTATCCTTCATTATTTCCTATGGATGGAAGGCATTGAAAAGGTGTGCCATCCCTTTAAATGTGATGGCCAGAACTCCCTTTGGAGTTCAATTATGCTTGTCACAGCCTTGATCTTGACTCCACCCCAAAGTCTCCTGGCTCCACCCCCAAAGTCCCCAGATATTTCTTGAATTGGACTTGGCAACCCTAGTTGTGTGAATATGCCTTTTTTGTTTTTTTTCCAATGTTATATTGTTGTGAGCCTTTATGATTGACCTATTTTCATGTTTTGAATGGATGTAAAACCGTCCTTCTTTACAGAGCAAGGTAGCATTTGAAGCAAAACAATCTCCCTCCCATTTTTTTTTTTTTACCACCATTTTGAACGCTGCTTATCAGATGAATTCAGATATAACTGCCCAATCTCCTAACTGTAGTGGGGACATTAGGAGAGGCCTGCAGAGGCACTCACTCCTCTCCCAATCCTGTTCAATTCACAAACGTCCCTTCATGTTTTTGTGGGGGGGGGGATTTATGTTTTTAACCATGTTTGCAACCTGCAGCATGGAGATGAACATGATATGTAGAAGTCCTGATGCAGATATATCAATAGCTGCAATTAACTCTGAAAATGTAAGGCAAGCATCCCCAGAGTTTTCGAACCTGTAGCCACCTTTGGAATTCTGACACGGTGGTGGGCAGAACCACAAAATGGCTGCCACAAGAGACAGATGCAACCACAGAATGTCAAGGAGTGAGGTCATACATAACTCTAATAGGAACTGAATATGGTTTGAGTCCAGTGGGACCTTTGAGACCCACAGAGTTTTATTCTGGGTATAAGCTTTGATGTGTGTGCACACTTCTTCAGATATCTGAAGAAGTGTGCATGCAGGGGTGGAATTCTAGCAGGGAGCTCTTTTGCATATAGGCCACACGCCCCTGATGTAGCCAATCCTCCAAGAGCTTACAAAAAAGAGCTTTGTAAGCTCTTGGAGGATTGGCTATATCAGGGGTGTGTGGCCTAATATGTAAAGGAGCTCCTGCTAGAATTCCACCCCTGTGTGCATGCACATGACAATTTATACCCAGAATAATACTTTGTTGGTTTTAAAGATGCCACTGGACTCAAACTTTATTCTGCTGCTTCAAACCAACACAGCTATCCCCTGAATCTAGTAGGAACTTTACATTTTAGGCAGAAGCTTTGTTTAACAGGATGCCTTTAAAATAAACATAATGTTTAAAAATGTTTTCTTGATGCATACACACATTTTACCTTCAGTCATGCAGTGAAGATCCTCATGCTATGGTGACAGCTGCTGTCAAAGCAACTTCTTAAAAATCTTCCCAGCCAATCACATCACAGATGGCCGATCAGAAACTGTGCTGGGCAAAACCCCCACCAGGCCCTTGTTAAATCATTTGGCCAGGAAAGGTGTCATCTGGGGCAGTGAGGCTCATGGGTATCATGTTAAGGGTCTGGGATGTAGGTGGAATCTCCTCTTGGAAGGTGAAAAAGGAGAAAGCAGGCAGACCTATGAAGTGCTCCTACTGGCATGTATACAGCCATGCAGTTGCTCTAGCACAGGTCTGTTGAAATTGTGGCTCAGGAACCACATGTTGCTCTTTCATATATATTGTGTGGCTCCCAAAGCCCCCACCACCCCATTGACCAGCTTGGAGAAGGCATTTGTCTCTAAATCTTCTAAAGTGAAAAGGCCCAGACTCTTGTCTTCTAAAGCAGTGGTCCCCAACCTTTTTTGGCAAAAGGGACCAGTTTTGTGGAGGACAATTTTTCCATGGACTGGGGGGTGGGGGGGATGGTTTTGAGATGATACAATTGTGCACTTTATTATTATTAGTCAGGTGTGGTAGTTACGTGTGTGGACTCTTGTCCGGGAGAACTGGGTTTGATTTCCCACTTCTCCACTTGCAGCTGCTGGAATGGCCTTGGGTCAGCCATAGCTCTCACAGAGTTGTCCTTGAAAGGGCAGCAGGGTGTCTGTTGTGGGGGAGGAAGGTAAAGAAGATTGTGAGCCACTCTGAGACTCTGAAATTCGGAGTGAAGGGCAGAAAATAATAATAATAATAATAATAATAATAATAATAATAATAATAATAATAATAATAACAATAATAACAACAACAATAACAACAACAACAACAACTTTATTTTTATATCCCGCCCTCCCCCGCCAAAGGCGGGCTCAGGGCGGCTCACAGACATGGAATTCCATGATTCAATAAAACAATATAAACAACAATTTTAAATACAATCAATTTCATAAATAAATTACCGTAGTTAAAATAGATAAAATAGGTGCTATAAAATACTATACATACTATACTATAAACCCAATGTCGTCGTCGTCTTCTTCTTCCATTGTAATATATAATTAAATAATTATGCAACTCATGGCCCGATTGCTAACAGGCCACAGACCGGTACTGGTCCACGGCCTGGGGGTTGGGAACCCCTGTTCTAAAGTGAAAAGCCCCAGACTCTTTAGTCTTTCCTCATAGGTAAGATACTCCACCCCGACTGATCAGCTTGGTTGCCTTCTTCCACATTTCTTCAAACTCTCTATCCTTTCTGAGATAAGGCAACCTGAACTGTACACCAAATTCCAAATGAAGGAGTGCATTTTGAGCATATTTGTGGAGTGTGCCCTCCTTTTTCAGGACATCTCTTGTCACCCTTTGTAATCCAGGGATGTCACAAGGCACAGGCCTCTTGCTTATGCTGGATGAGGTTGTAAAAATGTTATGTTGTTACTAAAAATACACAGCTCTCCTATTAAAAGCTGTTATGTAAGAGTCTTTGCCAAATTGCATTAAGTTGGAGAATGAAATTCAGGGACACAAATAGGATTTTGGAGTAGCAGTAACTCCAGCCATACAGAACATGATAATAGATCCAGTAAATCACATGAAGGTGAATACGTACAAATACTGCTTATACACAAAAGATCTGCAGCTTCATGGTGGGAGCAAGTTTTATTTTCTTTCTTTACTTCAGTTATTCCCCGCTTCTTCTCCCAAGTGGGGATGCAAAGTGACTTACATCCTTCTGTTCTTCTCTGTTTTATCCTCACAACAACCCTTTGAGGTAGGTTAGGCTGAAAGCTTGGAACCGGCCCAAGGTTCCCCAGTGAGTTTCCATAGCAGAGTGAAGAGTTGAGCCTGGACCTCCCAGATACTAGACTGACACCCTGACATCACTACAGCACACTGCCGTTTTTTATAAACTTCAGATGCATACACATTGCAAACTTTCAGAGGATGAAGGCCACAGCTACAACTAAAAGTAACGTGTCAACTTTCACATTGCATTCATTTTTAAACTGGGCTGGAACCTCCACTTTCGTAATTTCAGGGCTTTTTTTGAGCAGGAAGGCACAGAAGTTCCAGCTTGCTTGACATCAGGGGTGTGGCCTAATATGCAAATGAGTTCCTGCTGGGTTTTTTTCTACAAAAAAGCCCTGTGTGAAACAGTGGTGATACCAGGGGGGTGGCCTAATATGCAAATGAGTGCCTGAGTAATTTCATCATATTCTGTACTTACTCCAGATGCAAAGCCTGTTCTTTAAGTGACTGCATCTTGACATGTATAAATGGTTAGATTTAAAGAAATGGAACTAAAGGCACCATAGTCTGTGGCTTTATCCCTGGCTGTCTTTCCTGCATTTACAGATTTTTAATGGGCTGATGCTGATGAACATGATGTTGTAGGCCGTAAGCAAGCTATTCTTAGAGGAACGCTGTGTTTGAAAACCTCTTTTGTAAATGGACAATGTAGTTGACCTGCAGGATAATTGCAGGTTAATTCCC
Organism: Heteronotia binoei; assembly: GCF_032191835.1. Classification (NCBI taxonomy): domain Eukaryota; kingdom Metazoa; phylum Chordata; class Lepidosauria; order Squamata; family Gekkonidae; genus Heteronotia; species Heteronotia binoei. The sequence goes on from NC_083238.1 coordinate 32,360,785, forward strand.
TTTTAATGGGGAATTGTTTTATATCGCATATCCCACATTAGGGCACGCAAATAAAAACCGCATAAATAACTGCAGAACAAACTCTGGTAGCTATACATTGGTGTAAGTCATAAGTCCTATTACAAACAATGTATTAAGGTCAACCAATGTTGAAAAAGAAACTCTTAGACCCATTATGTAGCAGTAGCAAATGTTCATTGCCAAAGGCTGTTACAAAGTTGGCCTAAATAAAACATAGATAAAACAAAGGAAGAATAAAAGTAAAAATCAAACTATGATGCCACACAATTAAAACAGATTACAAAATTACAGATTTTAAGTTTCAGGCACCTACTTTGCACGTAGTTTCTTGACATCAAGAGCATACAGGGCTGCCATGTATATAACATAAGGGCCTACATCCACAAGAAGTATTGTATGAAACATTAGGTTGCCTTAAAGAACTAAAGAAATCATATTAAAGTGTTATAAATAAGTTGGCAACCCTGATTAAGGTCTATGCACCTTTGGGGCCATGAGACTTCATAGCCAGCTGTAGGCAATTCCGAGGTACATTCACTTGAAAAGGACCAACAGTAGGCGGTACCTTTAGAGCCTGTTTGCCAGCAAATAAAGACAGACTTTGGTCCTGCTCTAAATGAAAAATAACTTACTCCTTATACATAGTTGGTCTCATTGCTGCATAACTAAATTTATTGGAGAGCATTATGCCATACACAGAAGTGAAGGTTTGGAACCAGATATATAAGTGGCTTGCTCCAAATGAAAAGAAATATATTGCAACAATGGGTGAGTGTTAAGAGTACATGCATGCTCCCTGTAACAGCTAAATTGTTTGGAGATAAAAGTTTTGGTTTCACCCCTGGGTCTTTGAAATGTATCATAAACAACCTGTATTAGAGTTTTGTTAGTTGTATTTTCAAGGTGGTAGCGTTATGAAGCCTCAGTGTTTGTATCCAATCTGTATGAAGAGATTTGTGGCCAGCAGTGGAGCTGAAGGTTTTGCTATGCTTCTATTGAAAGGAACTGGCTTACTCCCTTGTAATATACAGCACAAGTGGAAGATATAGTACTGATGAAGTGGGAAACACGAAACGCGTCTGTATTATTAACTAGTTATTTGTATGTTGTATCAGTTAATCACCATGGGCTCTGTTTATAAGAATTTAATTGTTTTTTATGGTTGTCAATGTGAACTTTTGTGTTAAACATATTAAGTATGAAGCATTTTTATCATTAAAAAGTATCTAAACATATTTTAAAAGTATTAAAAAGTTTGGTAGTTTATTCATATCACAGAGATTGTTTTTGTTGTTTGCATAAATCCCCAGCTGGGGGCAGGGGATTCCCCGGTTTGGAGGCCCTCTCCCCACTTGAGGGGCATCAGAAGGTGGGGGGAATGTCTGCTGGGCACTCCATTATTCCCTATGGAGACAAATTCCCACAGGGTATAATGGATAATTGATCCATGGGTATCTGGGACTCGGGGGGGGGGGGCTTTTTTTTTGTAGAGGCACCAAATTTTCAGCATAGCATCTGGAGCCTCTCCTCAAAACACCCTCCAAGTTTCAAAAAGAGTGGACCAGGGGGTCCAATTCTATGAGCTCCAAAAGAAGGTGCCCCTATGCTTCATTATTTCCAGTGGAGGGAAGGGATTTAAAAGGTGTGCAGTCCCTTTAGATGTGATACCCAGAACTCCCTTTTGGAGTTCAATTATGCATGTCACAACCTTGCTCCTGGCTCCACCCCCAAAGACTCCTGGCTCCACCCCTAAAGTCCCTAGATATTTCTTGACTTGGCAATCCTAAATGTACAGTTAAAGCAAACCTTAACTTTTGGGTGCCTGACCAGCAGTAATCCTGTCAGCAGTGGTGGGGAAAGGGGTAAGGCAGGATTCAAGGCCATCCACAGCTTTAAGAGTCACATGAGAAGACAATGTGAATTTGAGAACATTATGTTTGAAGTTACCAAAGGGAAGCCATCTAAATTTTATCAACTTATGATTAACTTGCATTCTGCCAAATTTAAAAACTAGTTACTGCAATGCGTGGGATAAAGATCTGAGTTACCTATTTGGAAATGTATGTGGGAAGGATTGAAGACGTCTGCTAACGTTAATTTAATGGAGAATAATTATAAAATGTGTTTGACATGTTACTTGACACTTGGAGGAGACTTATACAATCTTCCAGAATACTTTATATAATTATTGAAGAAGTGGAACAAAGAGGACTGATTTGTGGCAAATGAGGTGGGGCGATCTATATGTAAAAATTGGTTGGGATGGGAAATGTAGATGTAACAGGTCAACCATACAATCCTAAACAGGATTACATCCTTCTAAGTGCGTTGAACTCTGCTCAGGCGTACACTGCAGAATACCTATAGACCTCTTCATGATAATTTTAGGATTCCCTCTAAGAATTAAGTGGGAAGTGAGGGTCATGTTTAATTTACAAACAGATGCAAGAACTTCTGTTTCTTAATGCTTGAAGAAAAAGCACTAAAGAATGGCTAACTAAAAGCTGGACAGATATCAGCTCTCTTAAATTACCTTGTTTGCTATAATTCAAAGAAAGAAAGGTAAGCATTGTGGTCATGAAATTGTTTATCTTATTGGACAGAGTTTATGGGTTTTCCAGCCTGCCTTTGTTTATTTAGATACTTATATCTCTCTTTTCTTCCTGGTGAGGACCCAAAGTCAGCTTACAACTCTGTGCTCCCTTACTCTATTTTAGCCTTACAACAACCACCCTGCAAAGTACGTAAGAGTGAGAGAGAAGGGTTGGTCCAAGGTCACCCAGTGAGTTTCCATGGCAAAGTAGGGACAATTCTTGCTTTCTCAACTTACGCTGTGCTGAGTTAGTGAAACGTTTGTGGGGGGCGGGGAGCTCCCTACCAGGACCGGATCTACATTTTTGAGGGGAGACAAAATTAAAAAATGACACCCCCTTATGGGCCCATTCTGTCTTATGGACCCATAGAATAGAATGGACTCCATACCCAATTTGGTGGCGCCCGGGGCAAATGCCCCCTCTGCTCCCCCCTAGATCCGGCCCTGCTCTCTGCAGCTATTACTCAATTTGTGCTTTTAAACTTCTTATTTAAACTTTATTATCTCTTTCTTGAATTTTTAATTCTGAATTTCATTCATAAGTTATGTCAAGAACATTAATGAGAAATCAGGGCTTTAAAAAAATGGCATTGTGATCACAGACTGTCATAGAATAGGGCTGGGAACTCAGTTCAGCAAAGCAAGCCGTAATGTCCAAGCCCACTTTATAGGTAGCAGTCATCTCTGGTTTCTAGAAGGTTTTAAGATTTTTAATTGTGTGCCAAATACTAAACATATTTCAGATAGGGGTTTCCAAAAAGTGCAGGTTTCTACGAAACAGGAAATCCATGCAGGATTTTTGATATTACATCATCAGCTGTGGTCCTCAGGTTGCACCTATTGGCTGATCCTCTGCCCTCCTGGAGGTGACCCACTTAGCACTTCTCATTTATTTACTTCACTTATGTCCCAACCTTTTCCCAAGGGGATCCAAAGTGGCTTACAGCATTCTCTTCTCCATTTTACCCTCACAAGAACCCTGTGAGATAGGTTAGGATGAGAGTATGTGACTTGACTTAAGGTCACTCAGGGCCAGCCCTAGACTGTTTGGCCCCCTAGACAAAGCTAACTTCTGGCATACACACACACACCCCTGCACTGATAATGTCACCGAGTCACATGGGGTTGCCCAATTTGGTGCCCTCAGAAGGTCAGCGCCCTCGGCAACCATTTATCCAGTCACAATCAGATTATGGCTGGCCTGGACAGCCATTTAACTAATATAACAAAAGGCTTTACAACATTTCTCAGTCTATCTGAAATTTGTGCATATTAGGCCACACACCCCTGATGTAGCCAATCCACCAAGAGCTTACAGGGCTCTTAGAACAGGGCCTACTGTAAGATCCAGGAGGATTGGCTACATCAGGAGTGCGTGGCCTAATATGCAAAGGAGCTCCTGCTAGAATTCTACCCCTGCTGCTTGACATAGGGAATCTGCACCCCAGGATCTTCTAGTGTGAATGGTAGTGATAAGAGACCTCTAGAAATATTTTTCAGTGTCTGGATCATGGCTTATATGAATACCTCCTTATCTGAACTCAGAAGATGATATTTTTTATCATTCCAACTACTTTGTGAGGTTTTATGGTTAAATGATTATGCTTGCATAGTGGAAATCATCAGCTAGGTTTTGGGCTTTTTTGTAATCCTCAATTACTGGGATATGACTGAAATACTAGACAGAGAATTACGTAAGGCCAGAGCTCTGTTTGGCTATGTTCTATTTTGTACAAATGTATTAAAATGCAACAAGGTAGATTTGTTTGTTCATTAATATGACAACAGTGTAATATGATTTATCCACAATTTAGCAGATGTGTATAGATTTAGATGAAATTAGAAGAATGTTCCCTTTATTTTGTTGTATTCTTTCTTTTCCTGATGGTTGGGACATGACTGAAATATTAGATGGAAAGTTACATAAGCTGAGGGATCTATTGATTATGTCTGCACTGCACGAGCACTCACTGGTGAGATGTATCAAGGAGATGATACCATTTACAATTACAGCGATTTACTGTACATCACATCAATATAGAGGTTCAGAGAAGTTCTTCCACAAACCGTGCGTCATTATCTACTGTTAGTAATTGAGCTGTGGCAAATCTCTGACTATACCTTTCACTAAAATAAAAATCTCATCCCTAAACTGAGATAATGCGTCCTCCTATCCAGTAACATGAAACAAGCATTGTTACTGGCACTAGATCTTGTTTAATGGATTTCACCTCTCTGCAACATGAGATGGCCTTAGTTTTTGATTTTATTCCAAGCAAATTCTTTGCAAGTGTTGTACCTGCATGTACTTTACCCTCTCTCCCATACGAGTGCTAACGTCACATTGGGTCGAATCTTATAATTCCATTCCAGCATTGCAGTAGTTTTACCATTTTCTTCTTTGGATATCCCTAGCGTTGGACAGACAACTTTTGAATTGTTAAGGAAGCATGGTCAGGGTTTAATCAACCAGGATGCTAAATTACTTCGTTCTGCGCTTTATTGGGGCTTTTCAACCCCTTTATTTCCTGTCCAGCAACAATATTTTAACTTTCTTTGTGATTCTTTTTTTTTTTAAAGTGAGATACAGAAGGAAAAAAGGAGAAGGGGAAAGTATAAATTCATAAAAAAACTTCAAATATTATGAATTGTTACATACAACAAGCAAAATCAACTGTTTTAGTAAAAATACATATTTCAAATGTGAGAGCAGATAGTAAAACATAATTATTATAGTATTTTGAGGTGAATTCTCTCTTTAAAAAAATAGACAAAAACTTCCTTATTTGTGATAGTCTATTAACAATTAAAAGGTTGCACCTTTTACAGTTAGACAAATTCCTGTACTAAATTTAAACCATCCCAAAAAAATAGATATTGTTGTGATCATTTAATAATTTCAAATGTAAGAGCAGATAGTAAAACATAATTATTACCATATTTTGAAGAGAATTCTCTCTTTAAAAGATCTTCTCCATGGGGAAGAATAGACATTGAATCACTAACTCATTTTTTTCTTTAGTTGTGGTTTATATTCCATTCAACAGGCTTGCTTTATAACACCCCTTCATGCCAAGTTTCCTGTCTGCTAATATGATTTTCACCTTTTATTTCTCTTGGCTAGTACCAATAAGACACTCTCTATAGTTACTTATATTTATTCTTTCTGCTCTTCAAGTTAGGAGCCTGTATGTATAATGTAAACCTGGAGATTGATTTTTTAATATTTATTTTGGTTTTTAATATTTAATAATTTTGGACTTTTCATTTGCCCTCGTGCTTTGACACAAGGCGCTTGAATTTCTGAACAGAAACAGCACTCCTTCCCATTAAATTGGATCTTGAGATTCCCTTCTCCGACAAAGAAAGACTTCCTTCAACAATGGCAGACTTTCCTATCAGAAAAAGTCATTCTCCATTAGAGAAGAGCCTTGAAGGAAGGCTTAGTGGGAGGGAATTAATAGGGTCCAACCCACCGTTTACAGAAGGGAAAGTAGTTGAAGTATGCAAAGAAACAGTGATGTAGTAGTTTTTGACAACACAGAGACAGGAACAAACTTTTGCAAAAACAGCAGCATGTACTGAGAAATCATATAAGGCTCTAGATAATTATTTTTAAACTTAAGTAACTTCAATCAAACTGACATCTATTCTTTTCTCTTTTCCAGAAATATCGTCAATATATGTCAGGACTTCTGGCTCCTCCTTATGGTGTTATGGAAACTGGCTCCAACAATGACAGTATGTATAATTAAGTTTTGAAAGTCTATGGCTTGGATCCACCAGAGTTTTTCTGGTTTTATGTCCTGGGGAGCATGGCTTTGTTGTCATCCCTTGCTTCTCTTCAGCTCATCCAAATCCCACTGGAGCAATCCCACCACCACCACTTCCTGATTCTGTGGGTAAAATGTTTGATCTAGGGACAAAAGCTACCCACGAGGGTGAGATCCCCGTCTTTTTTGTTGATATTGTTTTAAAAGTAGTCATGTGGGACCAGATTTGCATTAGAAAAGTGGTGAAACTCGACCAGTCCAGAGTGCTGTGGATTTGGTCAGAGGTGTCACCTGTTGCATTCGTGCTGAGAAAGATATCAAGTCAAGTCTATTAGTGTTAATAGTGAGGTGTTAATAGTAAAGTGTTAATAGTGAGGGAAATTCATTATCAGTTTCTTTTTTAATATGGATAAAAGTAACCACACTACGGCCCGATTCATATTGGAGAACAAGATACCAAATGTTTAACCTTTTCCCTTATACCATTGTCCAGATGCGAATGATCTCCTGCAGACTGCTGTTTGCTGTCTGAGGAGAAATGTACAGATGTGTCAGTTTGCACTGTGAAAATGCCACAGAAGAGAAGAAGTCTGGGAGTCTCTCTGACACCCCTGCCTGAATCCGGAAAGGGTCCCTTGCTTGATCATGGATCTTCCGTGATTGTCTGAGTTCAGTCGTCACACTTCATACAATTCTGAGCCATGAATGCAAGAAAAGCACATTTCTTATTTTGTGGTTGTGAGGCAATATTTTTTCTGTTTTATTAAATGCTACTTAATTTATAGGTATCCTTTTCATATATACAAAAGAGAGCCTAAGATGTAACATTGTACGCAGGCCTGTAGCTACAGTGGGGCCCAGGGGGTCAGGCCCATCCTTTCAAAATCTCTTCCAACTGGAGGGGCCCCAGTCTGTTCCCTTTGCTCACCGCCACTCTGAACAAGTAGTAGCATTGCTGCTGGTCTCTCTGCCGTGAGAGGGGCACATAAGAAAGGAGTGTGGGGGGAGCGGAGCTGCTGTATCTGCCCAGGTGAAGGGGGGTTAGCATGTGGAACTCAAGTGCCTAGGGCTGCCAAACTAGGTGGTCCCCACTCCCCCCAAACAACAAATCCTGCTGTGCCCCCCCCCCCCCCCCAAATGAAATCCTGGCTACGGCTCTGATTATAAGTTGCTGGAGAAATCCTCGGGGAGAGTTAAAACAAGGGTGAAAGAACACCTTTGAAAAAATATCTAGAAAGTTCTTTTTGGAATAGCAGGTATCCTTATGTAGGCCTATCTCTGATGTGAGTTCTAGGAATGAATCATCTTTGATAGCAAATTTTATCCTCAAGCAGTCTTATTCTGATACATTCCGTATTTCCTTGTAGGGATGCCTGACAAGGATAATATGTCTAGTAGCAGTCTGTGTTCAATCTCAAAACACTGCAGCAAGGTAAATCACATTTTCTTTTGCTAATCTTTGGGGGTGGGAAAAAGGGAATCCCAACATGTAAAATGGGTTTGTGGAAACATTAATTTAAACAGTTTGGAGCCTGTCAACCATTTTTGCTAACAAGTGAGGCAGTTTTATCTTATTCTCCTCTCCTTTGGCAGATCTCTGAGTGTGAGGTTTCTTGATGTCATGCTAGTGATAGCCTCCCCTCATTCAATGGAGAATGTAATGTTATCAATAAAAAAACTTCAGCAAACAACAGAAGACAAGTGGTACAGTGGAAGAATAAATTTTAATTTGCTCTAAGACCCTCTACTTTTGCATAAGCTTAATCAGGGAGGTCTGTAAAATATTATAGTCTGAACACTTCCCAAGGCAACCATTTTTGAGTAAAAACTTAAACTGTTTGGGTTGAAGTTGCTAGTATCACCGGTAGCAATATAAGAGTATTTGCACAATGTGACCACAAGCAATCACACCACTTATATTTACATTAGGTTTAAGAGACAGTCATAGAATGCTAGCAATATATCTAGCACATGAAATGTGTTTGCAATAAATGCAGAGTTTTAATCAGGAAAGAGCCAAATAACTACAAATATTCTGCAGTAATTTATTTATTTAATTCGATTTTTAGCCTGCCCTTCCCATAGAACAGGCTCAGGGCAGGTTACATCATAAAAATAGTCAACAGTAAAAAACAATAAAAAACCAATTTAAAATATATAAAATCTAAAATTGCAAAGACTAAGATGGCAGAAGTCTGCTTCACAGATGTGACCTATTGACCAGGTCCAGCAGATCTTGTAGCGCTGTGGTGGAATGTGCGATGGAATGAGGGGGAAACCAGTAACAAATGACGTCCATTGCCTCAGCTGAAAGCCTGGCGAAAGAGCTCTGTTTTACAGGCCCTGCGGAATTGGAGCAGATCCCGCAGGGCCCGAATCTCCAGGGGGAGCTCATTCCACCAGGCAGGGGCCAGGGCTCAATGCTCCCATTAGAGCATTAGGTGGCATAATTCCTTAGAATATTCGTTTCCATTTTAAATTCGGAGGTCCTTTATTTTCATCTATTATCATTTATTTTCTTCCATAGCAAGAATGTGTTATAATTAATAATGCATTTTTCTCAGTCACTTATTTGGCAGGGATAGGAACATTTCTGGTTTAATCTGTGCAGCTTGTCTTTTTATTTTATGATTTTTTAAATTCTAGAAGGGGGAGACTCTTGAATGGCTTATTCATTTCCTGTTTCTGTAGGCTGGAGAATCAGTATGCTTGTAAAGTAAGACTTCAGTGTTGGATCATAAGAAGTAATGCCTTTGGCACATTTCATTCACATTAGAGATGAATGAGATAACATGCTGGGTTTCCCAGTATTGTTTGATGGAAATAGCAGCCATGTGGAGCTCTAATCTGGGGAAGTGGAGAGGTTTTACCTTTTCACTCCATGCGGTTTTACTTATCACTCACTCACCCACCCACCCACCATTACTATCAGTCCTGGAAGAGAAAGAAATACAAGAACCTTCCCTTTCACTTCCAAGCATAACATTCAAGCATTAAAATAGCTACTGCATAAGAAAACAATTTGTCCTTATTTATCTCTGCCACTTCCCATCTGTCTATTCTGCTTTCTCTGAGAGGCTGATCTTTATAATGCATCTTTTTAACCTTTGCTAACCCTGCAGACGTCACAACAGATACTTGATTGTATTGTTAAAAGCATAGTACTTCTTGTTCCATCCTTCTCTGGCATGCAAATAAACACGTGTGTGTGTTTGTGTGTAAGTTAATAGCAATACATTACTATCAACATGCAATTTCCATTGTGATGAGTAATACTGGAGGAAAAATTAGAGCCCCAAAACATGGGTTGTACATAGCACACAAATTTCTGGGTCCCCCTCCCCCCCCCAAAAAAAGCTAAATGTTATGCATTCAGGGTAAGTGAGCATTACTGAAGTCACTCAAAATGGCGGTAAGACAGAATTAGGTCTGTTAGACTAGTGAGTTGATTCATTTGAAATGTGGAGTTGGAGAAGAGTTTTACGGATACCATGGACAACCAAAAAGACAAATATGTGGGTTCTAGTTCAAATCAAGTCTGAATTCTCCCTAGGCTATCGTACTTTGGTCACATTATGAGAAGCTCAGTAGGGTCAGCCCTGTTTAGTACTTGGATGGGAGACCAACAAGGAACTCCAGGGTCACTACAGAGAGGCAGGCAGTGCCACCTCTGTTAATCTCTTGCCTTGAAAACCCTACTGGGTCTTCATAAGTCAGCTGTGACTTGGTGGCACTTCACACACCCACAATTCTGAACAGATGGGAGGAAGGCAATGACAAACCACCTTTGCTTCTCACTTGCCTTGAAAGCATCTTGCTGGGGACACCGTAAGTCAGCTGTGACTTGACAGCACTTAAGACACACACACAATTCTGAACAGAGTGTAGATCAAAAAATCTGAAGTGGGGCATGTACTAATTGCAGGACGGTCTACAAACCTGAGGAAACCCCCAGGTTTGCAGAAAAATCATAGAACCAGAGAAAGTGGAAAACAAACTTTGTAAAAAAATATATGTATATATTTAAAATCAGGGCTTTTGGTAGAGAAAGCCGAGCAGGAATTCATTTGCATATTAGGCCACACACACTGATGACACCATTGTTTCACACTGGGTTTTTTTGTAGAAAAAGCCCAGCATGAACTCATTTGCATATTAGGCCATACCCCCTGATACCAAGCCAGCTGGAACTGCGTTCCTGCTTTTATAAAGCCCTGATTAAAATATTTAAATACCCAGCTTTGTTTATAGCATCCTGGGCCTCAAGGCAGAGGGGAAAAACTTAGCAGGAAAACCTTAAATCTCATGATGCTCCACAACCCGCTTGAGGTTAAACCCAGCTTGAGGTTAAACCCAGCTTGAGGTTAAACCCTCAAGCACATGGACACATTGATCTAGACCGCAATGGTATGATGTAAATTGCCACTTCTTATTGAGGTTAAACCCTCAAGCACATGGACACATTGATCTAGACCACAATGGTATGATGTAAATTGCCACTTCTTATTGAGATTGAGAATTTTCATCACTTCCCCTACATATCTAAATCACTGTCAGTGAATTGGCCGTTCCATATTGGCTCTGTTCAGACGCACAGTATAATCAGATCTCGCTGCTGTTTCCTTCCGGATTTAAAGTGGCTGATCAGACAGCAACATTCGCCCCCCGGTATTAACTTGTGGTAGCCCCTCCCCAATCCTTCTCGGAACCGGATTATTTTGTTACCTGCTGCTTTGTGGTGTTTTTTGAGTTCTCCGGTTTCACCTTGTAGTTTTCTCCATCTGCGTAGTTCTGCTGCGATATTCACCAACTTCTGGATGTCTGAAGGCTGTCCCAGAACAAAAGAAGCCTCAGAATCCGGTTTACGGTTGCCATTTTTTTCCTACTTAGCAATATGCGCATAACCACATAATGTTTTAACCTATGCGCATGTACATATGTGCATAATGCGCATATGTGCGTAATAGTGGAGGGAAAAAAGAACTGCATGGTGCTGTCATGTGGACGGCAGAAGATGGTTTCACCGTGGAGTGATTCAAATTGCAGTATGGCAGTCTGATCAATAATATCTGGAACAAAGATATTTGGAACAGAACCGGGTCAGTTTAACACGGACTCAACACACTGTGTGAACAGGGTCATTGTTTCAAATACCATGAATGTTTGGAAATGACTGACATATTGGTAGAGGAAAGTAAACTGAAAAACTATAGTGTGGCAAATTATAGCAAAAGTGTGGAGGAGCTTGATGATAAATAGGTCTGTTTTGACATATCTTTGATTTGTCAGTTTGTTCTTTATATAGGGTAAAATATTGAAGTGCAACTGTTGGCCCTGTCCACTTACCTCCCTCAGAGGCAAGATTTACCCTCCATTTTTCTTTCCCTTTTGTGACTAAGCTGCTCTAGTTAGCTATTTTCTTCTTTCCTGGAGAATTCTGGCTGTCCTACCCTGTGAGAGCATAATATTTTTGTGTTTTCAGCCCAGGAACCCAAGGGAAGGAATGGGAGTCCCCTTTAACTTAAACAACTTAAGTGACACTCAATAAGGTTTTATATTCCAAATTAGCAAAACATTTTATTCAACACAGAGAAGAAAGGTCAGGTGAAATCAGGGGTAAAATTTCTGAGGTAAATTAATATAGATAACTCTGAGGTGAAATCAATACATTCACATACTTTAGTTCTTATTTTTCAGGGCAATGAGAGTTTCTTAAGCTATTCATAATTACTTAAAATCTTTATGTTGAGAGACTTTTGTTTCAGTGTTTCCCCAAACACTCTAGTACACTTTCTTTGAATATTCTCTGACTTTTTTGGCTTCCAGACAGCAGGTACACTCTTTCCAGTAACTCAAATCCTTCACTTGAAACACTAGTACTCATCTGACTCTTAAGGTTTTTACAGGGAGTTTCTAACCACACCAGACCAGGGATCTCGGCACTCTTTAGAGCTAACTCCCTGTTTGACTGGGTAGGGAAATTCCCCTCTCATTAGTAGATCTGTCCCCTTTCTTTGACCAAAGTGGGATTCTCTAACTACTTACTCTTCCTTGACAACCTTCCCAAGTTCTCCTGTCTGTGTTAAACTGCTCTCAGTCAGAGCTGAATTCTGAAACTGTCAGTACTTGACTCTTCTCAGCTAGGACTGAAATCAGACTGAATTCTCCTCAGCATCCAGTTCAGAAGTCTTTCTTTGCTCAGCTGATGCTAACCAATCAGATCTCTTGGAACAGAATTTCACTCAAAGCTCTCTGTTTCCGTGAAAAATTACAGCCCTTCACAAGTCTTTCAGCTGTTTGTACAGTACTTCAAAACTTTTAAAAGTGCAGTCTGTCACAGCAGCAAAGTTAGCATAAGGTGCTGCTATATATAAAATTATTATTAGAAGAGTCCATAGTGCCAGTTTTGATGATGTTTCATGCTTGTTCTTTTCTAAGTGTGAGAATTTCAGGGTAGCTGGCAGAAATCTCCGTAGTGGAGAAGAGAGGGGATTCTCAAAAGAACAAATGTGCCCATGAATCCTCACAATATTTGGTGTCAATACAAGCATTTACTAAATGAACTAGGATTGCTTTGTATATAATGATGCAAACTTATTTAGTTTGACTACTTATATGGGCTTGGATCTCATATAAGTTTTCGGCATGCAGAAGCTCAGCTTCCTTGTTTCCCATCTCCTAAAATGCTCCAAAATGCTTCGGAGAGGCAGGAGAACTCTGAAAGTTTATGTGGGAAACAGTTGGAAGGCTGCTGAATGAGGAGAGGGTTGGTGAAAATCACACCCATACATACAGTTTGGACTTTTTCAATGGGATTGAACCCATATTAAGGCTGCTTTCATAGAAAATATTTATTGGGGGGGGGAGGAAGGTTTGGAACTGACATCATTTCTTCAGAATCAGACAATGCTGCTGTCAGACCATTGCATTTTCATGTTTACAGTGTTGTCTTTCTGTCTTTAAAATAAATTATCTGTGGCTATTTTTAACAGTGCAGAATAATAGCAAGTATTGTGGCGTTTCAGTGAGGATATAGTGTTTTATATATATGTTTCCACTGTCTGTGATTGTAGAAGAGAGACACTTCAGCAGGGCAAAAGGCCAAGTAGTATAAAAAAGGACATTGTTGCAGTTATCTCTGTGTACATGAACAAAGTCAAACTTCATTGACATTCAGATTTCTTTCTGCAACGGAGGTATATGTAGCCACCTTGTGGAAATATTGAAGGGCTAAAATTAACTTTATTCTGAAGTGGCTCATTTAGGAATAAAAGATATTGGGAATTTAATCAGTCAATGCATGTAAACTAAGATACCTTGAGAGCTTTTGAATAGCGCTGGGAAAATAAAATTCATAGCTTCCTGATGCAGCTATTCAGACACAGAGGATGATTACACAGACGGCCGACTCAGGGCTGCATCAAGCCGCCCCAAAGAGCCAGCTGGAAAAGGAGCAGACCAGAAGCCTCCAGATTGCACGCGGCCCAACCCCGAAACAGGGATGGGCTGTTTCCATGTGATCTGGGGGCTTTTTCATCATAGCCCATGGAAACTGGATTCTGACCACACAATGACCCCCTATTATCAATTTGCTTCTAATTTCAAACACAAAATTGCCCAGATTTACTCTGGGTTAGATGTTAGTCTGGATGCACGTTCAGACAATGTACCCTTGGCACCTGCTTGTCTGACTTATATGGATACTTTCAGCTCGTGGAGCCCAAGGATATGGACAAGATCCTTTGACAGGTGAGACTACCTCTCAACTTTGACCTTTGTGGCTGATAAAAGCTGCCAGGCAAAGACTGGCTGAGTGGGTATGGGGAGTGGCAAATTATTCAATTTCCTTGAAGCAGGGGTTGTACCACCCATGCTCAGGGGGGCAATGATTAGGCTATTGCAGTGTGCTCTATTTAGGGTTACCTTTGAAGAGTGTGGCTGGAGTCAACTACTGGGAACATGTTACCCTGAGCCAGTTTGGTGTAGTGGTTAAGTGTGCGAACTCTTATCTGAGAGAACCAAGTTTGATTCCCCACTCCTACACATGCAACTGCTGGAGTGAACTTGGGTCAGTCATAACTCAGAGCTGTTCTACTCAAGAGCAGTTCTTGGAAAGCTCTCTTAGCCCCACCTACCTCACAGGGTGTCTTGTGGGGAGGGAAAGGGAAAAAAGATTGTAAGCAGTTCTGAGACTCTGAGTGAAGAGCTCCTCCTCCTCCTCCTCTCCTTCTCCTCCTCCTCCTCCTTTTTCAATTACACTGGCTACCAATCCATTCTTGAGCCCAATTCAGGGTGTTAAAAGGAAAGAAAGGAGGGAAACAAAACTTAACCCAAATAATTGAATCCTGGATGGTTAAATAGATACAAATCTGAGAACCAATTACTAAAAACAATAAATGCAGAACATAAACATATAAATAATGCAAAATGATCAAAATACATGTATTTATTACAGAATAATTTGAAAAGCATTATAGACTCAACTATAGCCTCCATACGATAAAATTGTACAGTATACACAAATGAAATCTAATGTGACCTGATGCGTTTCGGTCTCACTGGCCTTCAGTGGGCAAGTATAAATAGCACACTTGACTCAATATTGCAACAATAACAATACAATTAGTTATTCCATGTAGGGGCAAGAAGGAGTTTTATAGTTATAATAATTGACGTAAGGAATAGGAGTATTATAGAGGCCTCATACACTATTGCCTTGTAAAGGGTACAGTGGGTACAATGTAAAGGGTACATTTATGGTACATTGACTCTGCATTGCTTTTGACACTGTTATCTCCTGGGCCAAAATAGGAAGAACTCTGCTTTAAATTTTTTAGGCATATAATTGAAACACCATCCATAGGCTATATGCACCCGATTATGACACAAGGTGATAGTATGTGAGGCCTCCATTATACGCCTATGTCTTGCATCACTGATTATAATTATAAAATTATTTTGGGGGATCCTACATTGAATAACTAGTTGTATTACTATTGCAATATTGGACCTAAGTGTGCTATTTATGCTTGACTACTGGAGAAGGCCCATTAGACTGAAACACATGAAGTCACTAGGGTTGCCATCCTGTTAAACGGTTTTTTGCAAGTATAGGCTGCCCGCGCCTGAACTGCAAGTGGTTAATTTACCACTTTGAAGTTTATGCGTGTGGCAGAAAACCATTTAAAGGGAACCTTCCCTTTGAATTGTTTTTTCAAGCAGGGACCACCTGTGCCTAAACTCCAAGTGGCAGATTCACTGCTTGGAGTTCAGGTGTGCTCATTGCCAATTTACTGGATGTGATAATCCCCCTTCCTGGAATGCCCTACAAATCCCCTCTCCAGGTCACATTAGGTTCCGTTTGTGTACATTATACAATTTTACCTTGTATTGAGGCTATAGTTGGGCTCATGTTTTTAAATTATCTTGTAATAAATACCTATATTTTTTATCATTTTGCATTTTTATATGTTTCTACATTTCTTATTTTTACTAATTGGCCTTCATATTTGTATGTATTTAACCTTCCAGATTCTTAATTTGACTTTTAAAACCCATGGCTTGGGACTGTCTTTTCCTATAAAGAACTGTCTTTTCCTATATACTCTTCTCAAGGAATTAAGATCACAAGGACAGGCCCTCCTGATTGTCTTGTCAATCAAAGAAGTTTATCTGGTGGGCATAGGGCTGCCAAGTCCCCGGGCCAGGTGGGGGTTCTCCTGCCTGGCAGCGGGATCCTCCCCTGACGTTGCTAGTGCGGTGACGTCTCCCAGAAGTGACATCATCGCACCGGCGATGCCATGCACTGGCCGCTCTAGGCATTTCTGGGAAAACTCTATGGTTTCCCCGGATGCTGTAGCAATTTGGGAGGGAAAACTTTATGGTACAATAGCGATGTGGGGGGGGAGTCCCCCACCGGAGGCCGTGGGGGACTTGGCAACCCTAGGTGGGCACATGAAAGAAGGCCTTTACAGTGGCAGCTTCACAGTTATGGGACAGTCTTCCCAAAGAGGTGCACCTGGCCCCTCACTTTTGATCTTTAGGAGGCAGCTGAAGACAAGTTTATTTAGGACTACATTTGGCTAAGTTTGCTACTGGTCTTGAGTTGTGGTTTTAAATTTTGGTTTTACATTTATTTTGTGTGTTTTGTCTATGTTGTAAGTCACCTTGAGCACAGGGCCAGATGTACGTATTTTTTGAGTGGGGGAAAACTTAAAAATGGCGCCCCTCCACTTAAAAGGTTTTTAAAATGGCACCCCACTAATCATTTTCCAGGCATTTCCTCAGATCCCAGATAAACCAAGCTAGGTGGAAGCATTTGAATTGTTTCCCCTCATTCTTCTCGCAAGACAAATACTCCAGCAAGACAAAACTGACGTGGTGGTGACATCTTTTTATTTTCTTTGTTTGTCACTAATTCTTGCCAGAGACTCTCAGCAGGCCAGTTTGGTTTTCACTTTTAGAAAAAATGGAAAAAATGTTTTATTTCAGTCAGCTTATGAACACCAAGGGTTATTTTAATATGAACCTGTTTCATTAGTGGTTACTTTATGTGTGTGTTTGCATAAGTGCACACATGTGCGAATTTTAACATTTTACACTTGAATTATTTGTCAAATTCTTGGTTTCCATAAGACTAGTTGTGAACCAAGTGTCTTGTGGATCCATGTGACAAGATGGAAAAAATTAAAATAGTATATTATTAATAAAGTGGTTTGTAGCAGTATCTACTTCCACAGTAGTAATACAACAATCAGAGTTATTTTTGGTGGTGGCATGTTTGGAGAAGTTGCATTTTTTAAAAGTCACATGTCTGCACATAGGCTAATGGGCATATGAGAATTATTAATTAAAAATAGCATGAGGTCATTCTATTTTCAACAAATATGAAATATCCTGCTATGGCACTCTAGTTTATACTTAAATTCATTTGTTTGTTTATGTAGGTGGTTTATATACCGCTTCTCTGGAAGAACTGTTTGTCTTTAAATTAAAAATAAAACAGACCAGGTTAGCAAGAGAAACAAGTCAGCCTATCAGCTCAGGGGCGCACCCACAATGGTAAACTACAGAAGAGCAGATTTAAAAAATATGGTCTGGATCCAGACAGTTTTCTGCTAGCAGAATGAGAGATGTCATTTCCACCAGTTCCTCCTTCCTGCTGTAGACCCCTGATCTGTACCTCATGCTGTTTCTGAGACTCTCCTGTCCTTCCAAAGCAGCATTTTGGAGAACTCTGTGCTGCATTGGGAGGGGGAAGGCAGGAGAGTTTTGTTCTGGTGATGGAAGGTATTTACAACAGCCAAAAAACTTAGTCTGGATCTAATCCTTCAGAGGTTCAGTAGGCAGGAAATAATAAGAAGTCATGACGTTTGTAGTAAAATGCTAAAATGGACAAAGACATGGGAGAAAACTATGTTAGATGCTGGAAGCTGAGAACATTTTTGGGGACTGCATAAGATGATTATGTCAAGAGTGGCACCGAACTGCAAGATGTGATAAGGTCAGTGACGCATCGGATGCTCTTGTTGCTTTGCCATGTATTCTGTGAGATTCGATCACCGTGCATAAAGACATGCAGACATGCTCCATTAGTTTTTGCAGTTAGACAGTTGCTGGGGAAAGTAATTATGGTGAGAAACAGAGTAGCCTTTTCCAAGGTTCAGTTCTCCTGACAAGTCAAGCGCATGTGAGTAGCGCATTTGGCAACTGCGATTGAAAATGGCAAAAATGAATTTCTTGAATCTTCACAATTATTCTTTCAATTTGGCAGAAAAATTGAAAAAGGAAACCTTTTAAAAACCAAGATTTGTGTAGTCAGTCATAGAGTCTTCTAAAGAGTACTGCAGACACCTGCCTGAAGTAATTCTGGAAACTGATGTTACAGAGTCAAATATAACACAAAGCCAACAAAATAACTGATAAAGCCATAGTTTCATTGTGACAACCCCACTTTCCTGTGGGGGGGGGGAGCGCATGTTGGTATCAAACCTTTCAGAAGTTAATAAGAATGAAGAAAAGACACTAAACTGATTTACTGTCTGATCATATTTATTTAAAAAAAATTTTTTTTTCATGATCCTATGCGTGGTTTGATGTAAACTCCACTAATTGTCATGGGATTTCCTGTTAATTGTGATTAGGATTGTATTCCAAAAATTAATCACTTGATAAATGACTTCTTGGTTGCCTCTCCAGAAAACTGCTTGTGGCAGTTTACAACATATTTCAAACAACATAAACAATAAATATCAATTAATCTACAATTTGAAATAACCCAGCCACAACATTAAATCAGCATTATATCATAAAACTAAACTAAAGCCAGAAGAAGAAATGAGATTAGTGCAATTACATATCACGAGCAGACAATGGTCCCATTATTTTCCGAATTAATGATTTTGATTGAGTCCCGTGCAGAGCAATCAGATCTGTGCTGAAATACAGTACTGAAATGCAGTCATCGTTGCCCCTAGAAATTATTTCCCTATGGGTCAGTGGTAGAGTTGCCAAGCCCCCCTGGCAACCTGAAGCTGGCATCCTGACCCCCCTGACCCACCTCAGTGGCAGCAGTACCAAAAATGGTTCACAATACAAATAAAGCAGCCTGATGCTGAGGCAAGATCACTGACCCATCTAGCTCAGTTCTGTCTTTTCTGATTGGCTGCAGCTCTCCAGGGCCTCAGACTGTGAAAGGTCTTTCCCTACAGCCTCTGCTTGAGATCTTTTAAACGGAATATTCTGGGAATTGAACCTGGAGCCCTCTGTTATTCTGCAGAACTTTGCTGTGTGTCAGGTTGCTTCCAACTTATGGTGATTATGAATTATGACCTCCAAAACACGCTATCACTAACAGCCGTGTTGGTCTTGCAAATAGAAGACTGTGACTGCCTGTATTTAGTCAATTCATCTGATGCTGTGTCTTCCCCTTTCCCTATTGCCTTCAAATTTCCCCAGCATTGCTGTTTTTTTCCAGTTAATCTTTTCAAAGCGAAGTACGGTAGTTCAAAGCAAGGTACTTCAACAATAAATAAATATAGTTTGAATACACTATTGAAAATATCTCTATGATCAAAGCAATTAAAGAGGTCAAAACTGCATCCCCAGAACCAGCCATAAAAGCCACCCAAACCCTTAACTGTCTCCAGACTCTTCCAGAACTCAAATAAGTCTTTGCCACCATCCTAAACATCTAAATAGAGATAGCCTCTAGGGAGGCCATTCCACAGGAAGGGTGCTGCTGTAGAGAAGCCCTTACAAACAGATTTGCCTCAGAGAAAAAGACAAGAGCCACAAGTTAATGAAACTGAATTTTATTTTTTCCTCTTCAGAGCCATACCTTAATTTTGAACATTTAACTATAAATGATGAAAATAAAGAAATATTAAAAGCCATAACATACAGAACTCTGTATAATGTCCGTTTTGATTTAATACATATAGGGCGTTTTCGCACTCACCTTCAAGTGGCGCGACCACCCTCTTCACAGCGGAGGATCTGCGCGGATTTCGCACAAGAAGCGCCGGAGCAGCCAAAAGAGCCGGAAAGTTCCGTCGCGAAAGCCGCTCAAACGGAAACCGCCAAGAAGCAGGAAAACGGTTGAGCGGCTTTTGCGACGGAACTTTACGGCACTTTTGGCTGCTCCGGCGCTGCTTGTGCGAAATCCACGCAGATCCTCCGCTGTGAAGAGGGTGGTCGCGCCACTTGAAGGTGAGTGCGAAAACGCCCAAAGAGTAATTATCTTCAGCTTTGTAAAGATGCTTTCCCGTTGAGAGTTCCTGGGGGCTCTTCACATATTGTTTTTAGGAAGTCCAGGGTCACGATGCAGAGGCAGGAGATGGCAAACCATGTCTGAATGTGTCTTTCCTTGAAGACCCCAAAGGGTCACCATAAGTCCGTTGTGACTTGATGGCAAAAATGGGGAGAACTTCTGGCACATTACCTTTCCACAAGGACATGTCAAGTCTCCAGGTATATCCAGAGCAGTGATTTCTGTGCTGCTGCAAACAGCTGGCTGCCCATGAGTTGAAAGGTAGAAGAAAGTGGCTCCTTTTTGCAGGTGCTAGGGGAAGGGGTTGGTTGTGTAATTTGTCTGCCGTCTGCCATCCACTAAGCCTGAACTGTTTGTATACTTTGAAGACTAAAGTCCTAACTTTGGTCTGTTTACTTCCTTCACTGATCATCCACCTTTCCTGTTGTGACTCAGGGAGGATTACAGAATTTACAAAAACGGAGCAGTGCAGGCCAGTATAATACATACAATAAATGATGCAAGGAAATTGGACCACACAATTAAGAACAATGGAATAAATACACTATAATGTGTCTAATAAACCGGATTTAATAGTCAGAGATCAATTAAATTTTAAAAAAATAGTAATGCATGCAATACGGAGTGCACTATGAAGGAAGAGGGGGAAAGGAAAGCTCCTGGAAACCCTCATAGGCAAATTAATCACAAATCTTTAATGGGAGTCCTAACGAGTCAATCCAAAATTCTACTAAAATCCGTTCGATGAAGTTTATTCCCAGAAAAGTGTTCTTAAAGGGGCACTGATAAGTCCATGGCATGGTTTTAATGTATGTGCAAAACAGACACAAAAAAGAAGGCAAATCATGTTGACTTCAGCTTGTACAAGTATTGCATGCATTGTCGTTTATGTGATTTCCCTTTGGATCAATTTTGATGCCAATCTCTGAGCATCTTGGCTCCATGTCTGACTGTTTTACATGTTTCAGCTTTTTGGGGAAGTGTCTGGATTCTTTCCATGAATTTACCCTTCCATTAATGCATTCACTCTTCCATGAATGGAATACGTTTGCACAAGTGATCTTTGCTGCTTTCCACTTCCCTTGTGGCCCCTGTAAAACTACTCCCAATTATGGTTGCCAGCCTTCCAGGTAGGGGCCTGGAGTTCTTCCAGAATTACAACTGACCTACAGAAGACAGATCAGTTCCTCTCTAGGGAATGGCAATTTCAGAGAGTGGACTCCGTGGCATCACATCCATAGAATCCATATCCATGGTTGACCTCTGTCTACAGGCTCTGCCTTGAACTCTTCGGGAATTTTGCAACTGGCATCCCTTCTCTCAAGGGCCAAGAGACCCTCAGGAATAGTGTTGAATGTGATGAATGGAGTTGCAGAAGAAAACAGAAACCAGAAGAAATTGGTTCCTCTGTTTTTACACAAATTTTTGCTTTGTGTGTACAGCTTGCTCCATTTGCACAAGAATCCAGGAGGATTTCTGCAGTCCTCACTGTAGCCCTTATACCAGGGGTGGCTAAACTGTGGCTCGGAAGCCACATGTGGCTCTTTCACACATATTGTGTGGCTCATGAAGCCCCCACCATTCTGTCAGCCAGCTTGGAGAATGCACTTTAACTTTAAGTGCATTAAAGTTAAAGTTATCAAAGATTTCAGGTTTTCACGGCTGGTAACATCATTAGGGTTTGTAGAATCTTTCGGGCTCAAGTGCCGTGTTCTACTGGAGAAGGTTTTCCTTCCAGACGTTTTGTTCTCAGCTGCGGAGAGCATCCTCAGTGGCATTGCAGCCGGAGCAGGCGATCTGACCTTCTTGGCTGCTGTGCATTGAGTGAGAGTGAGTGAGTGACTCATTCAATGCACAGCAGCCAAGAAGGTCAGAGCGCCTGCTCCGGCTGCAACGCCACTGAGGATGTTCTCCGCAGCTGAGAACGAAACGTCTGGAAGGAAAACCTTCTCCAGTAGAACACGGCACTTGAGCCCGAAAGATTCTACAAACCCTAAAAAGTTAAAGTTGCTTTCTTTCCACATCTCTCTCCCTCCTCAATCTACTTGCTTTCTTTCCTCCTTCCTTGCAGCTCTCAGATATCTGACATTTATTCTATGTGGCTCTTAAGTAAGTTTGGCCACCCCTGCCTTATACCATATGCCAGAGTATTCCTGAGATTCCCTTTAAGTAGGTCAGGGGGAAGGTGCATGAAAGAAGAAGTCTCTTCCAACCTTTTCCACTTGTGGAAGGTTGAATCCCACCTTATGATGTTCTACAACAGGCAACGCTTGGTTCAGAGAATTGTTAGCTCCCTTCATCCTCCGACTTCTTTTTAACATGTGCATTTGACTTTTATTTTAAACCGCCTGCTTTCACATTTATTTTCATTCTCATTGTTATATTACTCCCCCACCCTAAATTTTATTTTTCAGACTCCTTTCATTGAGCATCATATCCCACTTCGACCAGCTAAAACCATTACAGAGGTAATAGGTGGCAGATATACTAGAGTCTCATACTGCTAGACAAAGGGAAATAATTCATGAAGGAAATATGGATGTTTTTAATGTGCTATCAGAGTAGTGATGCCATTTGATCCCCCTCCACTGTAATCCCATTACGTATGGTATGCATGAATCAGATACTCCGGAGTATGAGTTGGACCCTTTTGTATCACAAATGGAGCCTATTATGTCATAGAACTGCCATCTTTTACTCCCTCTGTAGCCCATATAACCCTATTCAAGAGACTCAAAACAACAGCATGATGTGCAGGATCTGTAATAGTATGACAAATTTCTCCAATGCACCAACAAAAATAGATCACAGAATCCTACCCTATGCTCTTTGCCTCTGGTGCTTACCATAGGTCAGTGCAGATTTGACATGTGCACAAAACAAAGTTTGAGTCCAGTAGTACCTTTAAGAACAACGGAGTTTAATTCTGGTATAAGATTAAAGGTACCACTTTGTTCTGTTGCTTCAGACCAACATGGCTACTCACCTGAATCTATTGACATGTACACAGTTTATCTTAGGCCTTTACCCCTCAGTTCTGTAGTAAAGCTGCCCTGGTATACATATATAGTAGCAATGCACATTTGACAAGTAAATGTGCTCATATGTGTTCATAAATGTGAGTGAAACATAGCAAAATAGCGATCACACTGAATGCACACGTGAAGCTGCCTTATGTTGAATCAGACCACTGGGCCATCAGAATCAAGTATTGTCTATGCAGACTACCAGAAGCTTTCCAAAGTCTCAGAGAGGTTTTTTACATCACCAATTGCCTGGACCTGGTTAAATAGAGACGCTGGGGACTGAACATGCAAGACCTTCCACATGCAAAGCTGAGGCTCTTCCACTGAGCTACAGCGCCTCCCTGTGCCATGCTCAAAGATGTCTAGTGATGGTCCACCTGGGGTGCTTGATGGTCCAAGTAGCATAGGTAGCTGCTTTAAAAAAAAAAACTATGATGAATGGGGAAGCAATTTCTTCCATCTGACACCCTGGCTTCTGGGCCATCCATTCAGTCCCTTGCTAGTAAGGCAGCAGGGTATCCATTCTTCATCCATCTGATTTTTAAAAAATCCTTTCTAGAAACCGTTTTTGTTCCCACCTTCTCCCCACCCTGGAAGGAGACATTGCTACAAAGCTCCACCCCGTCTTGATAGTTACAGGTAGGGTGATATTTTTGGAAGACAGACAAGTCTCTCTCCGCTTACAGAACTTTGGATTTGAGCAGCAATCTGAAGTTCAGGGCACCATCATATAAATTCTTAGAATGGGGTACCTTGAATCCTGTGCCACTGCAACATTACAAACTAGGACAGTGCTTTAGAAATACATTGGTGATACATCCACATTGCAGGAAGATATACAGGTATTTATAACTAGGGCAAAGCTTGCAAGCCCCAGTATTGTATGAAAGCTTTGTGTTAACAGAACTGTAGAAGACTATATATGCAAAGAGCACTGTTGTAACCAATGCTGGTGTCACATTCTGACTTTCAAGAAGCCACAGCCATTTGAAATACGCTCACTGTTTTCTTCATTGCTTCTTCATCACTCTCCAAGGTTCCATCAGAAAAAATCCTGAGAGCTGGAAAGGTGTTACGGAATGCAATCCTCTCCAGAGCACCTCACATGATAAGAGACCGCAAATATCACCTGAAGACATACAGGTATATGGGATATGTGTGTATGGGGAATTTTAGTTGAATTTTGCCATTCCTGGAGATCTCCAAAGATTTGAATTTATTGGGTGATTACTATAATCACAGCCAAGATAAAGGCAATAAGATGGGCTTCTTGGCCTGCCATAGCCACCTCCCACCTCCAGATTTAATGTGCACAATCACATGTGCAAATCTGTTCCCTGCAGCCCGCTCGCCCATACCTCATTGCAGGACAACTCCCATATGCATTAAATAGTCACCAGGAACTTCCTGGTGGCAAAGTCCTTGCACCTCAATCAATCAATCAATCAATCAATTCTTTATTACGGTCCGAGAGCCAACCAGTCCTTGCACCTCCATAGTGCATTTCTGGCCATGTGATCAACCGGGGCGCACCATGCATGGTGCAGGAACAGTATGAATGCTCCACCTTGTGTGTGTGTAGCCCTGTACCGTTTGATTGCCACAGCATGCCTCAACCTGGATCAGCTTTTTTAAAGCCAAGAGGCTGCTGTGGCAACTGGCCTGTCTGATCCCAATCAGAGGTAAGCCCAGGGAACTATCAGAAGACAGTGTGGTGTAGTGGTTAGAGTGTCAGACTAGGATCTGGGACACCGACGTTCAAATCCCCACTCTGCCACAGAAGCTTGTTTGGTGACCTTGGGCCCATCTCACATTCTCAGCCCATGGGGTTGTTGTGAGGATAAAGTAGAAGAGACGAGAACAATGTAAGCCACTTCAGGTCCCCACTGGGGAGACAGGTGGTATATAGATTAAATAAATGAGTAAAATTCTGGCCTGCTTCTAATGTGGTGCTAGGTATGTAAGATTAATTGATACTTATGGGGGTGGGATCCTATACTTCCTTTCTTCTTGGACTGGCCTTCTTCTGGAGTGGAGGTGGTCCTTCTCTGTGGAGCATGTTTTTCTTGGGCTAGGCACTCTTTGGCTCTTCAAAAGACATAAGAACATAAGAGAAGCCATGTTGGACCAGGCCAGTGGCCCATCCAGTCCCACACTCTGTGTCACACAGTGGCCTAAACCCAGGTACCATCTTTGGTCTCACATTAGAAAAAGTGCCTACTACCTGAGGAACACAGATATGCAGCAGAGGAACAGTCTAAAGTGGAGTGAAAAAGAAAGAATGTGCAGAATTCAAGGCATTGGTATTTGTGGTACCAATATTATGTTTAAACTGAGTCCTCAGCCACTGTATGTGCAGCATTGCCCATTCTGGCTACAAATAATGGGCCTGCCAACATCCCCATATGTAGGTCATAGAATCAGGGTTGGAAGGGACCTACAGGGTCATCTAGTCCAACCCCCTGCACAGTGCAGGAAACTCACAAATACCTTCCCCAAAATTCACAGGATCTTCATCACTGTCAGATGGCCATCTAGCCTCTGTTTAAAAACAGAGGTCAGGCAACCTGGTTTAAATATGACAACATACTACATGGGAGACCCCTTAGATCAAGGTTCCTTAATGTATCCAATGATACGTTTTACTTGGGGTTCTGTCTTGAATTGTAGCCAGAGTATCTGCATGTTACAGGTTTGGTGAGTTTATTTACAGTAAATTTCTGTTTGTAGTTCATGCTTCTGTATATCCTGGTGGTGGCAGCAGTGCCTTGTTGAAATGATTTATTTGGATGGTTCTAGCAGGATAAGAGTTTTGAAGGCAGAGGATTTCACATCTCTCTTTCCTTCTGTTATGGATTTTAATGTATAACAGCAATTGATGACATCCTTTTAGGAGGTGAAAGAATTGAAGTAAATACCCCAAGGGTAGATATAGTTTTTATTCTTGATAGTAAATGTGATTAGGGAAACATGAGCTGATTTTTTAATTTCTTAGAAACAAAATAGATTAAAGGATATATTTTACTCCACCTCCAGTCTTTTGTGTTATACAGATCTCTTTGTCAGAATTACAAGATCAAAGTGGATTTTCATCCAGCTGCAATTCTTTGTGAAGCTAAATTTTTTCTAAATTTTTAAAGCCTGCGAGTTGCACTCTTCATGCCAATCACACCCAAAATGACCTACAATAGTAAAGAAAACAAAATCTGATAGGAATTCCAGCCTCTAGGTAGGACCTGGGGATCCCCTGGAATTCCAGTTTTTCTCCAGACTACAGATATCAGTTCCCCTGGAGAAAATGGATGCTTGGAGCATGGACTCTGTGACATTTAACCCTACTGAGATCCTTGCCCCCCCACTCCACCCCCAAGAGTTTCCCAACCTGGATCTGGCAGCCCTCCCCCCCCCCCCATCTTCCTCTGGTGACCCGGGGAGACCTGGCAACCCTATCTGTAACACATCATCCAAAATGCCAAACAGAAGTCCATTAAAACAAGGCTTATACTTGTCAATGATTATCACATCTTCATAGCATCAAAAGAGTTCATAGAATCATAGACTCAGAGTTGGAAGGGACTTCCAGGGTCATCTAGTCCAACCACCTGCACAATGCAGGAATTTCACAAATACCTCCCCACACGCATCTCCAGTGACCCCTGCTCCATGCCCAGAAGTTCCATAAGATAGGTGGGTTTATGGTGACACTGAACTATTCTGAATTTGTTTTTAATCATCATTCTGCAACAAAGCAATATCAAGTGAACTGGCCAGGCAGAATTCCTCTAGGGTTCTACCGAAGGGCACTGTTTCCTCTCCCCATTATCTTGTTTTCATTTAAATTTAAGGTTCCAGGTATTATTTTAACAAGTTTAGTGGAGATATTATGTTCTTGCACCATTTTAAAAACAGCCTTTTCAGATGCAGGGCTTTTTTTTTGTAGCAGGAACTCCTTTGCATATTAGTCCACACACCCCTGATGTAGCCAATCCTTCATGAGCCTACAGGGCTCTTAGTACAGGGCCTGCTGTAAGCTTCATGAGGATTGGCTACATACTTAATGTGCAAAAATGTTCCTGCTACAAAAAAAGCCCTGTTCAGATGGGGTTTTTTTGTTTCCAATTTAAATTTTTTATTAATTTTTTTACCATAAAAATAACAATAACATACATATAGCCAATCTAATCAATATACTAGTTAGGCAAAATACATACAGTCACTTTCACATGACAGACAGCAGTATAAACTTCTGTTAAGGTACATATCTTCCAAACTTCCCCAGAGTTCAAGCTTGGGAATTACGCAAAATTCCAAAATCAATTCAATATAACATAATCAAAGACTTGAGGGGAATTTTACCCTCATTATCCTCCTCCTTATTTACATATTCAAGGAATTTAAACCATTTTTCAATAAACCAATCCCCTGCTTTAACATTCTCTTGTGGAGTGATACTAGTTGCCAACTTACTGTTCAGGTGTTTTAATTGGGGTGAAACAAATGTATGGTTAGGAGTGGGATCTTGGCAATAAGCTCCAATCCCAGTTTACCTTGAAACGTGTACATGTGTTTGTATTCCATCTAGACCAGCCTTATACCACCTCTTCAAGGCAGCTTGCAAAAATAAAATAAGAGAAAAGCATAATGGCGTGAAGTTATCAAAATTAACAGCCGTCATTGCCCAAAGTACCAATACCTTTGTGTCTAGGTTGCCAGCCTCCAGGTGGGGCCTGCAGATCTCCCACTTTTTCAACTGATCTTCAGCTGGCAGAGATCAGCTCTCCTGGTTGCTTTGAAGGGTGGACTCTAGGGCATTGTGCTATCCCGAGCCCCCCCCCCCTCCCCAAACCCCGCCCTCTCCTGGATCCACCCCCAAAGTCTCCAGGTATTTTCCAACATGGACCTGGCAACCCTATTTGTGTCAGAAAGAAGGGATGGTGCTGACTTTGTTGATTAACATTGATTTAATTATTATTAGGTTTAAAAGTAGCAACAACAAAAGCTGTTAAAATCCATTTGCAACCATCCCCCAGTGGAACTTGAAATAGATCTCAGAGTGGGTCTTGTTGAGGCATTTCCTAGTCCTGTTGTCTCTAATCCCCTGAAAGCTGAAATATCACCACAGAAGTAATGTTTTCCTAAGAGTTTGTTTCTTTTCCATGTCATTTTTTTAAAAACAGCTAACTTGGAAATTTAATTAAGTACTACGAAACCAGGCATGGAACAACCGAGAAGGCGCTGTGAAACCTTTCTCCTAAATACAGCCAGTTTAATTATAAATTACTGCTGTAATTAGTTCTGCTATATCTCTTGAGTAAAGAATCTCCTTCTCCTGTGCCAAATCACAGGGATGCTTTTGCCATGTGGGCAATTGTACGGGACAAGATAATATTTTGTTTGTGTTGTGCTCGCAGTGGGAATTAAACCTACAGAAAGAGTTGCTTTACAGGATAATTGGGTCCAGAGTGTGTCCATTGAATTCATTGAGTTCAGAACAGGAGTGACACTGAACAGGATTGCAGTTTTGCAGTGTAGACTTGAGGAGTTATACCTTTCTAAACCTACTGGGTTCAATAAACTTAGAAGAGTAATCCTCAACAGGTAGGGTTGCCAAGGCCAATCCAAGAAATATCTAGCACTTTGGGGGTGAAGCCAGGAGACTTTGGGAGTGGAGCCAGGAGACATTGGGGGTGGAGCCATAAGCAAGGTTGTGACAAGCACAATTGAACTCCAAAGGGAGTTCCGGCCATCACATTTAAAGGAACTGCACATCTTTTAAATACCTTCCTTGCATTAGAAATAATGAAGGATAAGGACACCTTCTTTCAGGGTTCATAGAATTGGATCCCCTGGTCCAATCTTTTTGAAACTTTGAGAGCATTTTGAGGAGAGTCATCAGATGCTATGCTGAAATTTAGGTGCCTCTGCCTCAAACAACAGCCCCTCCAGAGCCCCAGATCAATTCTCCATTATATCCTAAGAGAATCAATCTCCCTAGGGAATAATGAAGTGCCCAGCAGACATTTCCCTCCCACCTCCCTACCCCCCGTTTCTGATGACTCTGAAGCAAGGGAGGGCCTGCTCCCACCTGGGGATTGGCATCTCTACTCACGAGTTGCTGAACTTCCAACTTCTTCAAAGTAACACAGAGCAACCAAAGGTTCAAGTTTGCCTTTCCTATGCAAACGACCTCTGAAAAGAGTGTGAAACCAACGGAGGGTCTGGGCTGCTTTCACAGCCACTGGGAGCAACCATGTTCTTCTGTCTGCTCCCCCCTGCACCCATTCAGCCTTAAAGACACAGACACACCATCCCAAGAGGAAGCCTTTCCAAGCAGAGTCTGAAGCCTCCGGAGGTAGAAAGGCTTCCCCCCACCAGCCAGCTGACTGGGAGCGGGAATGAGCCTGGGAAAGCAGGAGAACCCCCGCTGAGATCTGGGGATTGGCAAGCCTATCAACAGGTCTACTTACACAGAACCCTGCACAGGGCATTCAGTGGGATTTGCTCCCAGAAAATTGTTCTAATAAGGGTGCTTTCACATATGCTTCAGGGGTGTTGAACTCATTTATTATGAGGGCCGGATCTGACATAAATGAGACCTTATTGGGCCGGGCCATGTTTGTCATAAAATGTAATGCCATGTAGCAGAGAGATAAACTTTATAAAGGACACAAACACAAAGATTTTTTTTTGGAACTTAAAATACAACATGCTTAAAAGATTAGCACTCTTGCAAAATTTTGTTTATTTGACAGTCTCTGATAACTGACACCTCTTGCTCTGAATTATTGCATCAAAATCTGGAGACAATGTCTGTGCTGTAGCAATCTTGAGTATGCTGTTCAGACTTGCTTGCAGGCCTGATAGAAGCCCTCTGGGAGCCTGATCCAGCCCCCGGGCCTCATGTTTGACACCCCTGTGCTAGATAATGCAGTTTCAATCCACTTCTGCGACCATTTGCAAATGGATTTTGCCATTTTAACACAGTAAAATCCGGATGCAAAGTGCACTGAAAGTGGATTGGAAATATGTTGTTTAGTGTGTGTGAAAACACTTCTGCAGTGCTAGTCTAGCACCATAAAGTTGTGCTTGTAACCTTGCTATTGTACTGGCTGTCTATGCATTGTGACTGACCTTTGTAGTTTGTCATTATAATTTGTGGTTGCCTCTAAGCCTGGTGCCTAGAAAGGAAAGATCCAGTACATTTTATTGAGTAGAAAAACACAGGAACACAGTTCCAGCTGGCTTGGTGTCAGGGGGTGTGGCCTAATATGCAAATAAGTTCATGCTGGGCTTTTCTACAAAAAAAAAGCCCTGGAAAGATCAACCTATAATGTTATACCAAACTTTGCTGATGATCAGAAGATGTGAGAATGGTTCTTGCTGCTTCTGAGCGCCGCCATAGCAGGGTATGAAGTGAGCAGTTCCTTTATTCTACTATGCTCCGAAGATATTCCAAAGAAGCAAGAAGGATTATCCCCCTTTGTTTCCAAATGTTTGTGAAACCTAACGGGAAGGGACAGGCTGACCTCTGCCTTGGTGGTGGAAAGTGCTGTCAAGCTGCAGCTGACTTCTGGAAGCTCTGTGGGGTTTTCAGGGAAAGAGGCATTCAGAGGTGGTTTGCCATTGCCTGCCTCTGTTTAGCAACCCTGGGCTTCCATGGTGGTCTCTCATCCAAGTATTAACCAAGGCCAACCCTACTTAGCCTGGCCCATCCAGATCAGGGTGTCTTGTCCCTTACACTCTCAGATTTTGGGAAGTGGGGCTTATTCACTTTCTTACGCTCTTCTTTCATACACTGGTATAATTTCTAGCAACAGTCAGCGATGCATTTCAATTAGCAGGGCCGGCCCTCCTGCTAGGCAAACTAGGTGGTTGCCAAGGTTGCCGGGAGGGTGGGGGTGGCAAATTGGGCTCCCCCACCCCCCTCTTGGTGCCCCAGGCAAGCACCTAGTTTGCCTGCCTCCCCCGCCCCTGCTGCTAATGCCACCCGCCACCATCACTGCCGCTGCCTGCCCTTCCATTCCCTTAACCTCCCCCAGTGGCTCCGCGCCCCCATGGCTCCCCCCTCCCTCCAACGGCTCTGCGTCCCCCTGCGCCTCCCCCCCTCCCAGCCATGCCTCCTTCTCCTCCCTCCCTTCAGAGTTCGGACCCTTTCCCACCCTGTGTCATTTTCAACGCCGGAACCAGCTCTAGTGCTGCATTCCGGCTCTTTAAGCCCTCCCTCCTCCACGACCAAACCCTCGAAACACAACTAAAACCCACGGGGAGAGAGGAGTCAGTAGCAGCAGGGATCATCCTTTCAGGATGCTCTTCCTGAGAGCCGGTGAGTGCGCCCCGCCCCCGTGGCGTGGTTTTAGCCGCATTTCGAGTGTTCAGCTGGGGAGGGGGGGCTTTAAAGAGCCAGAACACGGTGCTAGAGCTGGTTCCGGTGTTGAAAATGACACGGGGGGAAGGGTCCGAAGGGAGGGAGGAGGAGGCACGGTGGGGGAAGGGGGCACGGCGGGAAGAGGAACAAGGGTGCTTGGGGGGGCACCAGGCAGCAATTAGGATGGACAATGGGCATAGAAAAAATGCCCCATCCCTTTAATAAAGGCTTAATGTGTGGAAATGTGGAAGCTTTTCATAGTATGAAGGTTAAGAATATCACCTAGTAAATGACCAGCCATTAAATCTCTATTAAACAGCCAGGACATTTCTCACCTCACACTTTACTGTGGCCCCAAACGTCCTTCAAAATTCTGTTCCTGGGGAGTCTTCCATCCTCTGGGACAGAAGGTCATTCTGAGATGGAGAGTACAGTGGGGAAGTCATGCTCCTTGGATGGAAATCCTTCCATCTGCAGAAATGCTCCAGTGGGTCAAAGCCTCTGTGTCATTCACCCAGACTGCCTTTCCCGGTGAGATGAGGAGACTGTATTGAATAAATCAGCATCATGTCTCCTGGGACTAAACTAGCTGAAGCAGAGTTCCTTGGTGCCATTATTCCAAATAATTGCTTCAGGCAGATTCCTTCTCCTGACCTGGTTCAGTTTATTGGTGAATTATAAAGACTTATAAAGTTCCTTTAACCATTGGGTGCATTGTAAGCATTAAAAGTGAAACCTGTTTTTCCCCTCCCTCAGACAATGTTGTGTTGGAACAGAACTAGTAGACTGGATGATGCAGCAAAGTTCATGCGTTCATTTACGGACACAAGCCGTTGGCATGTGGCAAGTATTATTGGAAGAAGGCGTTCTCAACCACGGTAAGAGGAACCTTTGCTTTACAGGAAATTCCTCCCATCAGTTGTTGCATAGATGCCTTAGCAGTTCTAAAGGGATCATTATTCTGTTAGAAATATGACATTTTCTGAAAAATCATGTCTACACTCATGTGTGAATACATGTCTACACTACCAAACGTGTTTAATAACAACTGTATTTGTTCAAGGGAGAACCTGTTAGTTGCCAGATTCCCTGCTGGGATACATGTGTATCTACACACAGAGCCATGTTGTACCTCTGAATGGATTCCTGTTAGCGATAGGCTGTGGGCATGCGTAATGCTTTTCAGCGGTGTGCCCAAGTTCAGCTCTTTCCTTTTATCCATAAATGTGAAGAGATACCCAGGGAAACCTGACTATTATCTAGGTTCAGGGACAAGTTTTACCTCCACCTCTTAACTATATAGCAAGTTACAACCTTGGGTCAGCTATAGCTATCGCAGGAGTTGTCCTTGAAAGGGCAGCTGCTGTGAGAGCCCTCTCAGCCCCACCCACCTCACAGGGTGTCTGTTGTGGGCGGGGAGAAGATATAGGAGTTTGTAAGACGTTCTGAGCCTCTGATTCAGAGAGAAGGGCGGGATATAAATCTGCAGTCTTCTTCTTCTTCTTCATCATCATTTTCCATTTTGTCAGTCATTAGCTCCATAGCCCACACTTCATATGCCTAGCCCCATTCTTGAATTCCATGTCTTGCCAGATTAGAGGAAGGATTCCCAACGAGTTGCCCGTGGTCACTGTGATGCCTGCCAACACCTTTCCTGGCATTTGCCAAGTGTTTTTATAAAGTAGTTGAGGCCAGGTGGGGCTTTACTCCAGCAAAGCTTCTGATGGGCTGTGCAGATTTTTTTTAAATGTTGGTTTGGCAGATGCTGCCCTCACAGCACAAGAATCTTCACCGTGTGACTGAAGGTAAGTTGCAGCCACCATTTTGTGGCTGGTTCCACCTCCTGCAGTAGCCGTTTTATGGCAGCCAGGGGTGGAATTCTAGCAGGAGTTCCTTTGCATATTAGGCCAGACACCCCTGATGTAGCCAATCCTCCTGGAGCTTACAGTAGACCCTGTACTAAGAGCCCTGTAAGCTCTTGGAGGTTAGCTACATCAGGGGGTGTGGCCTCGGGAGTAGAATTCTAGCAGGAGCTCCTTTGCATATTAGGCCACACACCCCTGATGTAGCCAGTCCTCCAAGAGCTTACAAAAAAGAGCCTTGTAAGCTCTTGGAGGATTGGCTACATCTGGAGGGTGTGGCCTAATATGCAAAGGAGCTCCTGCTAGAATTCCACCCCAGTGGCAACCATTGTGTGGGGCCTACCACACTGTGTCAGAACTCCAAACGTGCCAACATGTTCAAAAAATTTGGGGAACCCTGTATTGGAGTATGATGCTGAGGCACAGTGATCTCTATGGATTTTGTAAAAACATCAATGAGTTCCATGTAATGTATACATTTTTAAATGTTTGCTGAGATAAGTGTGAATCAACTGTGTAAGAAGAGGTCGGGGAATAAATCAGAGAGTTGCATTAAACATCCTCATCCCACCATAGTCAAACATGTCACTAGGAGGAACACAGCTCCTCCATCCAAATTTTGATGCATGAATGTTATTTCTCTTCACTGTCTTCTTTTGGACTGTGTCAACTTTTGGGGAGTTTTCACCTAACAGATGATGCTAAAAATTTCTGGTTGTGTCACTGTGTCACAAGGAAGGCAGAGAGTAGGAGTGCCAGACAGATGGAACTGTGACATATCGTCACAGAGGGAAAAGGAACTTCAGAATAAATTTGGTATTGCGTCTGAGATGCCGTTGGAGTAGGAGAGGACTTCCCTTTGTGACCATTCTCTTGAAGCACTTCACACTACGCCTCCATCCTACACAAAAGATACATGCAGAACAAAAAGTACTGTCATAGTGGCCTTATCAAAGGCAAAAGCATTCCAGCCTGTGGGATGTAAGCCATAACATATAATGGATACTTCAGTTCACCTAGCAATCCTTCTTCTTGTTTTCTAACATTTGGAAAGATAATAGAAGGGAAATAGAAGTAGAGGTGATGATAAAAATAGTTCAGCTGTTATTAATATATTCTCATCTCCCGCCCCCCCCCCCCAAAAAAAAATCCCTCAGAATCAAGTCACATTAAAACTTTTAGGGCTACCAAGATTTGCTAAAACCATCAAGTAAGATAAAACATAAAATCAGGAATCCAAATTAAGCATTGAGTTGTCACATTAGACACTGAAATCCCCACAGAAGAGAAGGCATATTATAAAATCCATATAGAAGAGGGAGAGCCAGTTTGGTGTAGTGGTTAAGTGTGTGGACTCTTATCTGGGAGAACCGTGTTTGATTCCCCGCTCCTCCACTTGCACCTGCTAGCATGGCCTTGGGTCAGCCATAGCTCTGGCAGAGGTTGTCCTTGAAAGGGCAGCTGCTGTGAGAGCCCTCTCAGCCCCACCCACCTCACAGGGTGTCTGTTGTGGGGGAGGAAGGTAAAGGAGATTGTGAGCCGCTCTGAGACACTTCGGAGTGGAGGGCGGGATATAAATCCAATATCTTCTTCTTAGTTAATCCAGAAATCAAGAACTGGTTATGCTTCCATGGTTAATTCTTGACATGTGGTGGCCATGCCATCAACTGTGTTGTCCTGTTGTCTCATTCAATATTCCTTTGACAGCTGTTCCCACCTACCCAGAAGGATTGTTTTCCTAGCCGATTTGATTTTATGTAGTTTCAGCTATGATCTCTTCCCATGTTAATTTCAAATCAGCTTTATATTTGTAACTTTTAGTGGATCAAGAACAACACTTCCAGGACAAATACTTATTTTATCGATTTTTGGATGATGAACATGAGGATGCCTCTATGCCAACGGAAGAGGAGAAGAAAGAATGTGATGAAGAGCTACAAGACACATTGCTTCTGCTCTCTCAGATTGGACCAGATGCCCATATGAGGATGATTCTTAGAAAACCGTAAGTCTACTCCTAGGGTGTTACTTTTGAGACTTATGGATGTGGTGTCTGAAAAATGCCTCCTTTATTTATTTATTAGATTGATTGGATTTTAAACTTCCCTCCCCTGTGGGAACAGGGCTCAGAGCGATGTATAACATAGAATGCATTCATACATAAGTACATAATTAAAACAGTTAAAACATAGTATAAAACACAACAATCAACCTAACAGATAATGCTAAAAAATTCTGGTTGTGTCACTGCCTCACAGGGAAAGCAGAGAGTAGGAGTGCCAGACAGATGGAACTGTCACTATCCTCAACCAAATGCTTGGTGAAACTCCTCTGCCCTACAGGTCCTGCAGCCTGTAATAATTAATAGCATAATCTTATGCAAAGTTACTTAATCCGTTGGGGTTTAGACTGGAGTAACACACTGTGTTGGGTTGGATTATATATTGTGTAGCTATGGGAGATCAGTAGGTTGTTGCTGGGAATACATATTTGACTTAACCTTAAAAATCTCTTCGGCCACTGTGCAGCATTCGTCCCTTACTGTGGGTTGGGCAGTTGTTGAGTAGCGATTGTGAATGAACAGGCAGCAAGAGCAGAAAACGTTTAGTACACTTCCTTCCTCTGTTTCTCTGGTTCTCTCAGCAGCAGTCTACAGTAACTCATACAGTCTTATTATGTGGCCAACTGACCGCTTTCAATCATTTAATGCCATCATTAAAGCAAATTTTTTATCAAGAATGTTCTGATAGTGAGGGAAAAAGTGCAGGGAATGTTCTGCTTCTGTGGGAAGAATAATCTCTTAAGTTTTATTTTCAATTTAAGAAAGAGAATTAAAAGTTGTGGCTGAGCAAGCAACACCCATGTGGAAAGGGAAGCATGGTGTCTCCTCACAGATGTGTTACTATCTAATAGCTCTATATTGTTTTGGTACAAAGAACTCTAAGTAGGAAGTCAGACACTCGTAGGCTGCCATAGTTGACAGTCTCCCTTCTGAGAAAAAAATGGCTGCAAACCAGGGGTAATTCTTGTCTCCATCACTCACTATCACTTCAGTGGGGTTTGATTGACACCACGCAGAGGGCCTATGTATCATAATGCAAAAAGAGACTTTTGAGCACATCAGGCGTTTTGGACCATTGGTGCCTCTGAAATATACTTATTAAGGCTACGCTTTTGAAATGGCAGATGAGGTGATAAACCTGTGATTCAACTTAAGAGTTTATTATTAAAAGTTCAAGAGGTTTAGAACACTGACTGGAAGCTTGACTTGAAAAAAGAAACCCAATTTGCTCGCTTACTCCAGAGAGCTCTCCCAGAAAGAACGTAAGAAAACAAAATGTTTTGGGAAGGCCTTCTCTCTGAAGCACCAGAATTCTGCCTGTAGGAATTGGGGAGGGGCGGTAGTCTTCATGCTAGTCCCCGCTTTCTACTAGGATTGTCAGGTTCTCCCTGGCTACCAGTGGGGATGAGGGAGTAGGGTTGCCCGATTGAAGTTGGGAGACGCATGGAGATTTGGGGATGGAGCCTGGGGAGGACAGGAGCCTCAGTGGGATACCATAGGGTCTACACCCTAGAGCATCCAGTTCTCCAATGGAGCTGATCTCTGTCTTCTGGAGGAGAGCTGTAATTCCAAGGGGTCTCCAGGTCCCATCCAGAGGCTGGCATCCCTATTCTCTAGAGCAGGAGTGTCAAACATGCATCCCAGGGGTGGAATCAGGCCCCCAACGGGCTCCTACCAGGCCCCTGAGCAACTGGCTGTCATCTTCTCCCTTCTGCATCATAGCTTGAATTGCCAGGCTTGCTAAATCACACAGGCGCTACAGAGCAAAGCCTCTGTTTTCTCCATTGGCTGAGGCTCCTCTTGGGGAGGAAGTTGGGGAGGAATAGCTTG
This sequence comes from Heteronotia binoei, assembly GCF_032191835.1. NCBI lineage: Eukaryota > Metazoa > Chordata > Lepidosauria > Squamata > Gekkonidae > Heteronotia > Heteronotia binoei. The sequence continues at coordinate 32,398,088 of NC_083238.1, forward strand.
CTTTGCCAAGCTCTCTCAGTTGCACAGCAGAGCTACTGAGCCAAGCCTCTCTTCCTGAGGAAGGAAGGAAAGAGCCAGAGCTTCCTTTGCCCAGTTCCTTGGATCGCACGGGAGAGATACAAAGAAAGTACCTTTAAGACCAACGAGAGCTAATGTTTTAAGCGTGTTTTATTTAAAGCTTTTAAAAAATCTTTGTGTTTGTCTGTGCCCTTTATAAAGTTTATATCTCTGCTACCTAGCATTACATTTTATGACACACATGGCCTGGTCCGACAAGGTCTCATTTATGTCAGATCCGGCCCTCATAACACATGAGTTCAACACCCCTACTCTAGAGTCCAAAGTAGAGCAGCTCAGACACAGAATTGCCTTACCCTTCCATCTGCTGTTTGCGAGACCCAGGCTCATTTTGACTAGATTATTATTAAAATGTACAAGAGGTTTAGGGCACTGGCTGGAAGCTTGACTTGAAAAAAAGACACCCAATTTGCAATTCGGCACAGCTGCTGCCTTTGAGTTGTGACTCTCCCGAGGATGCAAAACTCACATAATTACTGTGAAAGAAATAATGCAATTTCCTCCACCCCCCCCCCCCAAAAAAAATTGCTGAAAAGATTACTTTGAGCATTTGATTGTATAATGAAGCTGTTGCTTTAAAAGGTGCTTTCTATTGTTTCGAATCTGAAACTCACTTGCAAAATGTGTCACTTGTTTTGACAGGCAACTTAAGAAATTCTCTATTTATTACATTAACTGCAACATTTTAACTGTCAAATGATGAAAGAATGTCTGTAGTTTTTTAAAAAACGGAATAAAGCTGCAAGAGGGAAAACTGGCAGACTCTTGTTACTATTGGGAAGAGGGGGTTTTGTTAAGGAAAAAACCCCACACGTTGTGATAAATGTTAAATTAGCTTCTTTTCTTCAGTGTAGCAAACAAGGCAGCCGGCTTCTAATGATGTATGCGGTAAGATGTATGCATCCATACTATGCTACTAGAAAAAATATTACTTGGGCAATTAAAAAAAACCAGTTCAAGACTGACAAGACCAATTGCATTAAAAAAATTTTTTTATCTGTACTTAGAGAATTTAGCTGTTATCATGAATGCTGTTTAGCTTCCACTGAAGCATAAACATTAAAAACATTATAAATCCAATACAGTCGAACCTGTGAAGTGTTTTAATAATCTGCTCTTGTTGCACAGCAAGGATATGGTTGCATTTTTTGCTTACCATATTGTTTGGTTATTTGAGGATTCTGAGAAGGATCTCAAGATCCAGACGCTTCACCGATAAAAACCATAGAGCAGGGGTCCCAACGTTTGTGCCTGTGCCCACTGACACTTTTTCTAGTGACCATCAAGTGTTTATAGAAAGTGAGCAGGGCCAAACGGGCTTTTATTTCTTTATTTCTTTCCATTTTTAAATCGCCCTTCACTGTAGGACAAGGCTCGGGATGGTGTACATCAAAATATTCATAAAAATACAATAAAGGGTTAAAATAACAAAGTAACAGGGGTGGAATTCTAGCAGGAGCTCCTTTGCATATTAGGCCACACAACCCTGATGTAGCCAATCCTCCAAGAGCTTACAAAAAAGAGTCTTGTAAGCTCTTGGAGGATTGGCTACATCAGGGGTGTGTGGCCTAATATGCAAAGGAGCTCCTGCTAGAATTCCACCCCTGAATAATAATATCAATTAGATGGCAGTCAAGCTGCCAGGTAAGTCACTGCCTTGCAGGGGGAGGAGGGGAGACAGGAGAGGCAAGAGAAGCAGGCGCGCCACCCAGATAGAAAACCATCACTGTCCTCAACCAAACACCTGGTGGAACATCTCTGTCTTGCAAGCCCTGTGGGATTGCATTAAGTCTCCACAGGGTGCGGATGTTACGCAGCAGAGAGCTCCACAAACCAGATGTCTCTCAGCCCAGGGACCTCCAGCAAGTTCTTAGCAGCAGAATGTAGTGCCCTTTGGGGGGGTATGCCAAGAGAAGGGGTCCTGAAGGTATGTGAGTCTCTGACCATATAGGGCCTTCAAGGTTAGTACCATAATCTTGAACCTGATCTGGTATTCCATTGGAAGCCAGTGCAGCCCTCAAAGGAGCAAAAGTTTGAGTAGTCAAAAGGGCATCTCATTTGGAGTTGATGAGGCAAAAAATCTAGTAAAATACTGCCCCCAAACATGAGCAGAGATACAAAAAGGTAATATACTTCCCTGGAATTAGATGATGGTAAGACCAATTGTCAAAGTTCCTTAGGCTTGTTCCTTTCAACAGCCATAATAAGAGAGCTCCAAGTTTTCCTTACAGCATCATGCTTTTTATTTCAAATAACAGCCCTATATTTAGATTTAAGTTGAAATGAATTATGAGTAACTTTGGGTTGTAATTCTTCCTATCAAACTTTCAGATTTTTTGTTATACCTCGTTTGATTGACTGCATTCTTTATTGAAGAAATAATTTTTCTTTTTTTTTTTGTAATATTCTATTTTATATGACTTTTCCATAAAGGCAGGTTTCAAAAACTTTAAAAGTTGGATTAATAACTCTAGGAGGCATTCAAGCCTTTCAAGTTTCAATATAAGGAAAGAAGGGTCCTAACCTCAAAAGAGTTTGGAATACTAGTTACTCTTTCTTTTGATAATGGGGAGTTGATCTTAATAAATCAGCCACTAATAGGGTTGCCAGGTCCGACTCAGGAAATATCTGGGGTGAGTGTAAGATACCGAAAATATCCAGGTGGATGTAAGATACCGAAAAGCTTGGTTCTGCAAACACTGGCACCTTTATCCCCATGAAGAAATAAGTGCAGTGCTGTATGACTTGGTGGGCTGTTTTTAACCATTAACCTATAGCAAGGCAGACATGGTTTGAAAGCTTATAGTATGCCTTTGCGAGAGCAGCTGCAGTAGTTACAACATGCTGATTTTTCAGCATTCCGCCACAGTAATGCCTGGAATTCTAAAACCAAGAATTTTAATTCTTTCATGTAGTTGACAGGCTATGTGCAGAGAGTGGTGCCATCTGATGAAAATTCACACCAAAAAAACTGAGTAATAGAAATCTTGATCCTGAAGAGTTGTAAGTTTATGACCAGTCAGTCTGCTGCTTTGACTTCTGCACCGTGTAAGCACTAAAAGATCTAGTTCAGTAGGATGTTTGCCTCCGGCTTGCAACCTACCTTCAATGTAGCTGCATTTTCTCTCTTTCATGGCACCTAATTCTCTCCCCTGGCAGGTTTTGCATTAAACACTCCATGTAAAGTCAGTACTGTAAAAATGTTTTAAAAGAATGTGGTTAGATGTTGAAATTAGTGACACAGAATTCCCTGTGGAAGGAATAGTTGTAACAGCTATGTCAAGGGGTGGGGCACGCTAAAAGAACAGGAGAAAGAGGAACTATGTGGCATCTAGGCAAGCAGAAAATGCCAGACTAACATCTGTATTGCTTATGTGGGGAAGAAATTCAGGTAGCAGCCCTGTGTTTTGAAGCATGAATGTAATTGTAAGTTAGTCGCTGAAATGGAAGGATGCTTTTTAAAGTGGGAAAGAAGGCCAAAACACTTATACATTTGCTTTCTTTGATTTTACTGTAATAGGCTTTTGCTTTTCTTATGTCCCGCTAGTAATGAGGTCTGTGAGTTGCAAATAGCTTCTGTAGCTGCCCTTTGGGCTTCTGCTTTCCTTGCTTCTGAGTAGCATAACTGCTTCCAAAGACCTTCACATAGACATCTTCATCACCTGCTGAAAACCGCAACACTAGGTTCATGGTTTCTTTGCTGAGGCAGGCAAAAATAAACCACCAAACTTGTTAGTCTGTTGCCTTGAGAATCTTATGGCGTTTGCAATAAGACAACAACACTTTCCATCATGCGTCTCTTGAAGTCAATGGGCTTGGAAGGGTTTAACTCTGTTTGGAATTGCAGCGTAAATGAAATTGCACTATATATCGAGAACAAAAACATTCCACTACTTCCAGCAATTCAAGCGGAACCAAATATAACCCCTGTAGCATAAGGGTAATTCCCCCATTCCTAGTTCTGCTAAGCAGCTACACAGGAAAGAGAAGGGGGACTACAATTTTGCATCCCATTAACAGCAATTTATTGGTCAGAAAATGCTGCAAGTTGCTTCCTCCTTTTCAGAGTTATGCAGGGAGAGGCACGGATAGAATCCATTAGTGTTGGCATGTCCAGGCCAAGGTCTGATTATTGCTATACACATAAATCATAAGGCAAGTGAGATATAATTTGAGGTGTACTTACTGGTGCAGTTAATCCTCTCCTTCCTTCCCCTCCCCCCAATCTATATTTTGTTACACTAGGAAGGATTGAGCTGTCTCCTGATACCAAATTAAATAAAATAGAGGAAATTGAATGTCAGGTTAAACCTTAAAATAAGGTTTATTTGATGTTGCTGGGCTTGAGTAAAGGTGTAATTGATAGAATTCAAAGGTCTTTTCTCTGACTGAAATTCTGAAATGTAAAATGCAATCTCCCAAACTTTTCTTCAGACCTAACAATGTTTGTTTCAGTGACTGTTGTGTTATCAGGTGTGAAGTTCCAACACTGGGTATGATACAAGATGGAATGGAACAAAAGTTGGATATTTTAAAGTCGTGTTGGGAAATTAGTAGCATTGTGATAGGCATGTTTTAGTTGAAAATGGCAACTAAATCCTTTTCTTTGTTCATTCATTTAAAACACATATACTTAGGGCTCCCAAGTTCCCAGGATCCCCCGGTTTGGTGGGCCCCAAGCCACTGGCAGGGAGGAGGCTGCCAGGGGGATCCCTACTCCCAAAAAAGCCCATCGCTGCATGGCATGATGATGTCATCCAGAAGTGATATATTATGCCGGGCATGTTGCGAGGGATGCTCTAGGAATTTGCTTGAAACTCTATGGTACCATAGAGTTCTCCCCCCAAGTTGCTACAGCGTCTCCACATGAAACCATAGAGTTTCAAGCAAATTCCTAGAGCATCCCACCCAATGTGCCTGGCACGATATGTCACTTTTGGGTGACGCCATCACACCATGTACAGGCAGAAAAAAGTGCCCCATTGGCAGCTGTGGGGAACTTGGCAACCCTACTTATACCCTACTTTATTTCCTGAAATTCAAGGTGGCTAGCAAAACAGCAAAAGCTGCAAGAACACGCACACACAAATTATAAGCCTCCAACAGAAAGTGGAAAATATAGTGAGATTCCTCACCCAATTTCCTACACATGGTTCTTCCTTTGCCAAATACTGTCGTCCTACTCGGTGCCCGTGACCTTTCTATGCTGCTTAGGTTCTCTGGAACATCACTGCAGACTGGGCCTAGCACATGGTTGGAGTTTCATGAAGCACATAAAGCAGTAGCAGTAAATATGGCTGACTGCTTGCTCTCTCCCCCTGGAATTCTTTTTTCTTCACAAACAGGAGTTCATCCACGTTTATTGTTCAAGCAGAATAGAACAGGCCGCTGAACAGAAAGAACAGCAGTGGCTGCTTGATTCTGAGGAGCAATTCCTTATTCTTGTCCACATAGCAGTAACAGAGAAACTTGAGTGTCTGTGACCTTGATGGACTACTCAAACGGTTGACGGTGTTTATTGATCATATAATTTCTCCTGAACTCCCTCTTCTTCCCCTAATGTGCAGCCTGGTTCTCTGTCTGCCTCCCATTTATTATCCCTGGCTGTAACAGGCCATTGCTCACCCGATGAGTGTGCTGCAGAAAGTAGGTCTTCACACAGCAGGACTCCTAGAAATCTACATCAGTGGGCACCACACTGGCTTGCAGAAGCTGTGAGGGCTAATATTATACCTCATGACACCTGGGAAAGCAGGAGAAGGGAACTCCTCCACAACTGATGGCTGCTTCTGATATGTGATATTTTCACTCGGGCTAAAGGAAAGCTCAAGAATGCATAAACGGAATTTGAAAATGCGTCATATATAACTGCAATATGCCTTCTTGGCTAATTCCTCGCCAGTTGCAACACACACAAAATTATTTGAGTAAACCTGCTTTGGTGATATACCATTTGTAAAGATTACAGGAGGGCACACACAAAAATAGAGATTCATTAAAGCTAAGCTGTCACTTGAAAGATACAGGTGTAGTATTTTTGACCTACAGGCTGTTATTCCCCAGCTCTACAAATGCAGCAGTTGCTTTTGCTATTATGACCAGCAATAAAAAGTGCTTCACTTTTGTAGGAAGCAGGGGGCCACTGCTAGACCTACAAACCCTGTTTTTACAAGATAGCAAAAAAAACTACAACAAGCCCAGCCAGCCGATTGCTCCTCCACTCTAGCAGAAGACACACTGCCGTAACCTCCTCCTCCCCAAAAACACAATATTGTATAGTGGTTAAAAAGGTAAGACTCAGACCAGGGAGATCTGAGCCTGAATCAACACTTCATCATGAAACTCAGTAGGAACTATGCAAAGGGCTGACCTTGAAGACAACTTAGAAGTTTCATTTGATTTCCAAAGTGCTCCATCAAAATACCAAGGTACCATTTTTTTGCCATATACCAATTTATTCCAGCCTGTTTGGTGGTGGAAAGTGCCATCAAGTCACAGTTGATTTATGGAGACCCCATGGGGTTTTCAAGGCAAGAGGCATTCAGGGGTGGTTTACCATTGCTTGCCTTTGAGTCGTAACCCTGGTATTCCTTGGAGGTTGCCCATCCAAATACTAGCCAGGACTGATGTTGTTGAGGTCCCAAGCTCTGATGAGATTGGGCTAGCCTGGGCTATCCAGGTAGGGTCCAACCTATTTAAAGGAGCAAATCGGGGTGGGTGGGTTCTGGAAAAAGAGATGTCGGACCTCTCAAGAGGGAAATGAAAGAGAAATGCATGGGTGCCCCTCATGAACTTTTAATTTTTTTTGGAGAGTTTTGTTTCAACGAAGAGGTCCTGGAACGCAGTTTTGCTGCATTCTCCCAGGAAAAAAAAATGCTTGCTGTTTACTCACAAGTATTTACTGTCACTGCAGAAAACAGTTTCCAGATGTTAAGATCCAAAACAGAATTTTTTCAGCTTTTCAGAGGTGAGGATTTTAGGCCAGATATTACTCCAATAAATTAACTCTTTGTTCCCCAGGGGTTTTTCCAGTTAAAAGCTATAGAAACATTAAAATTACAAACTGTGAGATTCAAGTTTCTAGTTCCAGAAAAAATTAGGGAATCTGTTATAGACCATTGTTTGTTTGTGTTTCTTTATCGATCATACGGCCGATTACACACAGGAAGCATATAGTAATATAAAATATGTAATTAAGTTGATACAATAGGTATGCAGACCAGCTGAGTAATCCCCCTAAATACTAATACATAAATTTTCAATCCACTCAGCCACAACTGGGGAGAATTCAAAGAGCTCTGTCATGTCTCCCTAGAAAGCACAAAGCTCACATTCCTGTGACAGGTAGAAAATAGCTATAGACCAAAGTACTCTTGAAGGGGGAAAGTAGATTTTTTGGCAGATTTATAAGATAAAGTCAGTTTGTATTTAGCGTGATCTCTCCACGGCTGCTTATATTTAATAAGAATTTCTATCTCACTTCTTTTGGGCAGAGATAAAATACTTCAACTGCTGAGTGAAAAGGTGGTCAGGTAGCACAACAAACCTCTCTCTGTCTCTCTCTCATTTTATCTTATACTAAACAGTTTAATGAAAAACTAAACAGTTTAATATTTCTTAAACTAAACAGTTTAATATAATATAAACATATGCACATAAACAGGAAGGAGGGTGCCTGAGGGAACAGCAAACAAAGCGGAAAAATCTTCAACAGTTGGTAGAAGACAGTGATCAAAAGGGACAAACAAATCTCCCGATTCTATAATTTTAGTGTCATGATTCTCATGGATGTTTCTATCATGAGCATAACTTCCTAGCAATGCTGAGGGCAATTTGGGTGCATGGTGTGTTTTTAGTTTTCCTGACTGCAGTTCCTTGTATTGTTAACATTAATAAGAGGGTGGAGGTGTACCCCCAGGAAGAGGAACTGGGGCTGTAAAATTCTCCACTGAACAAATAATTACTATTCAGCCTTCAGCTTCTTTTATACATCTCCCCACATTTAAAGATTCTGAACCAGTATTGGCCCTGAGAGAATGGTCACGTTCAGCTGGGTGGAGCTGAGATAAATGGGGAAGAAGGGAGTCCTTAGCAGATGATCCCATTTCAGTTTCACCTTCACCAGGTCCTATAATAAGGAGATAGAGCTCTGGCTGGAGGGCTGCTGCTAAGGCAGGGGGGTCCATGGCTTGCTGTCACCTCCATTTCCATGGCAAGTATAATATGAGGCCATATACCTACTGTGGTACGATGCTCACTGGGTGTTTGTGAGGCAGTCACCACTCTCAGCCTAACCTTCTTTACTGGGCTGTTGTTGGAATATCGTGGCAAATGGACAGCTACATATACTTCCTTGGAGGAAAAGTACATTGAAATTGTGATTTTTGCCAGGCGAAATCTCTAATTCTCTTTCACTTAAACGCACCAGGAAAACAAAACAAAAAAAAGTGGATAAAATACTTCAGTCAGAAGTCTAGTTTTACTAGAGATCTGTCTTCCTTAGTAGGAACTATGACAAATAACCAGGGTCACAGCAGAACACTCTGGTGTCTCCACCCCTACCCATTATTTAAAAGTATATGGGGGAGCTGATAGTCTTCCCCTTTCTTATTAATAAGCATTTATGAAAGTTGTTATTAGGTTGTTGACTCTAGATGAATAGTAGTTTTTGTAATGCTTCCATTGATAAACTTTATCTAGGATGGCTCTTGTTATTACTGAATGGCGAGCTGTTGGGGTTTTGTCATTATTTTAGCACTAGGTTGACAAAGAACACACATTCTGGTCTTCGCTCCTTGCCACTGGCTGTTAATGGTAGTTTTCAAAAGGGATCATGTGGCCATAGAAATTGGGTAGGATTGCCCAGTCAATGATATGTCATTACAGACATGGTTGTAAATCAGGCAGACCAGCTCTTGGGACTAGTTGTCGTGGCTGATACACTTTGGATTTTAACATCAAATACCTTGTTTTATTTATTAATCAAATATTTGTCCTACCTTTCCTCACGGCTCAGTGAGGGTGAAATCAAATGTGAGAGTATGAATAAGACCAATGAGAGTTCACTAATAGTTTCAGTTGCAGATGTGAATCATGCAGAAAACGTACCCAGAAGGTAAACTGTGGTGAGTTTGTACTGGAATATAAGCGGGTTATCCCAGCCCATAAAAATCAGAAAAGGGAAACATAAGAGGTGTAAAAAAACCCAACAGTCAGCAGATGTGCTCTGTCATCTGTCTGAACTATTTATTATTTCAATGTATATTTATGTTGGGTCTGTTTGTTCAATGTATGAGAGTCTGTGTGTGCTTGCTTAACAGGCCAGGCCAGAGAACTGTTGATGACCTAGAAATTATATATGAAGAACTTCTTCACATTAAGGCTTTATCTCATCTTTCTACCACAGTGAGTCTTTTACATTTAATACTGTTTGTGGTAAGTTAGGAGAGCTGGGACTGGTTTATATTTTCTTCCACGTGGACGCAAAAGGGGGTGGTGATGCCGATGGGCACCATGCATGGCCTTCACTCAACAACACCCTCTGCTAATCATATGGGACCCTTTATCTACAGCTGCTGTTCACTGGTCCTCTGCCTTTGTCCCATTCCTAAAAGACTGAGTGGATGCATGGTGTCCTCAGTATCCTCCAATCTATTCAGTCAGGGGGAAACTGATACTGCTGCTAAAAAGCTGAAATCCTCTATTCCTTCTGTCTCCTTTTTCAATCCACAATTAATATAATAGCGAATATACTGTTTTCTCTTTGGAACTTATGACACTGACTTATACCAGATCAGGCTGCCTTGCACAGAATTGTCTAAGTTGACTGGCAGCAGCTCTCTAGGGTCTTTCTCAACACCTGTTCCCTGAGGCCCTTGAACTGAAGAAGCCAAGAATTGGCATCTTTTGCAGGTATAGTAATGTGCTCTACTATTGAGCTGTGGTCTCTCTTTCATGGCTGGTTTTAGGGCAAGCAGGAATGCCTCTGAATTTGCTTCTCTTCTTTGGAATTGTATTTCTGATGCTGCCTTGCTCTTTTACTTGGATGACTTTACACAAGTCAAATTGGAATAAAAGTTCTAAAAACTTTTTTTTTAATCTTGCTTTTAGGTGAAACGGGAACTCTCAGGTGTGCTAGTATTTGAGTCACATCCTAAAGCAGGAACTGTCTGTAAGTGAAATTAATTTTATGAATTTCAGTCGTGTGTACTGTTGAGCAAATGATTTTTTTTTTAATTAGAATTGAAAATTCAGAACCTGGTTGCAGAAAACACAGGCTCCCAGCCCTATGGCTAAGGGGACCATTTGTGCCTAGATTGGGGAGGGGAGGCAAGGATGACTTTTGGGGGGGTGGGCTTGGCTTCACTGTAAGTCAGGTAGGTATCAGGTGGCTTCCTGTAAACCTGCCTCCATAGAGCTGGCCCAATTCAGGGGGTGGGGAGGGGGATCTGGAGCCTCAGATCGATCTACCTACCTACCTGTCTGTCTGTCTGTCTTGAAAAAATTGGACTTCAGATAGCAGAACTGGAGTTTCCAATTCTTAATGTGAAGTTTATTTGAACCATATTTATTTGGATGTCCCTAGTAGCAGTTACATCCAAATAGCTATGCTTAGGATTACAGCCCTAGAAGTGACACAGTTTCTGTAACCATAAATCTTGAAAAGATATGCTGTAAAATTTCAGAATAAAATGCCTGTTTTCCCCTTGAACCTTTTATTGAAAAACCAGCAAAAACTGTTATTGTGAAGTTTATATGATAGGCTATGAAAATCAATTTATTTTCAAATTATGCCTTGTAAGAAAGACTGGACCATCAAAAAAAAATATTTTCTCCCTCTCTTTTAGTATTTAATCAAGGAGAAGAAGGAACTTCTTGGTACATTATTCTGAAGGGATCAGTAAACGTTGTAATTTATGGCAAGGTATTATCTTTTACATTTTTTCGTGTGTTATTTCTGAAGTTTAAGGATTGGCACAGGAATAATCTTTTAATGAGAGCATATTTGAAATAAGAATGTTAGATGTTAATTTCAATAAGGTCAGATCATTTCAGTTTAACAGTGTCCTTTTCATCTCAGGTGACGGAGTTTGGATTCAAATTCATGATTGTCTCAAATTCATAATTGTTCCCACATAATAAGGGATTTCTTTTAATTTTAAGTTTTCCTAGCACATCGGCTTGACAGCCCCTGTACCCAAACACTGATCATTTTAGTTACAGCAGTAATTCACACACAACAGATCTGAAGTGGAAAATGTGTTAGTTAAACCCCTCCTTTGGAGATCTGATAACTTCTTCCCACTACTCAACATTTTGACACTGATTTTATTACAACTGAGCCTGATATCTTGATAGGTGACTTGATAGGTGAGCGATCATTCTTATTCACCCTTTAATATACTGTAGTCCTCATACATTAAACCTTGAAACACCATCGTACTTGTCATACTAGTTGCTTGTTATACTTGGTATGCAAACCTAGTTTGGGGCTGAGCCTAAAATATCGAGTGGTTATAAAGTGTTCACAGGCTTTTAACAGTGATGGTTGCATCACTGTGGAGATAGTTTTAAAAATATCCACTATACCAAAAGATAGGAGGGAGACATACGCAGAACATTCATAAATGCACATGAGGTAGTGTTTTATTACTGTCTCGGTATGGTGCTTGCTTTGGCAGCACATATACTCAAATTACTCTGTGAACCATTGCTAGTACAAATGCTGGTACAAACAACTGGGCTAACTGAAATCCTAAATGGGGTTATGCTCTTTTAAGTCCATTTACTTCAATGGATTTAGAAAGTGTATAACTCTGCATAGGTTATAGCGTTAGGGTGCAATCACACAAAAGATTTGGCCCGACCTAGCCATGCCTCCCATCTGGATTAAAAAGGCTTGATCACATGCATACGTGTGGCTTCCAAGTCACACACACTCCAAACCTGCCTCCTATTCAGATCAAATAGCCACCGGGATTTTCCTTGTAGCTTTCCCCTGAGTCGCATCTAGGTTGCACATTCGGTTGCCGTCTGATCACCCCAGCCAAAGAGCACTTGTGCTATTCCGGAGCCCCAGTAGCTAGGCTAGCTCTTTATAACAGCTGTGTCCGGATGTGATCAACTCGCACAAACACACTTGCAGAACTTTTACAAACTTTATTGACATCCCAAGGCATTTTACAGAGTATTCACTGTGCCCTGCTGTCAGGTGGGACATGCATGCTGAAATGGCTCTTACAAATGATGAATGCGAGGTGAAAAGACAGACATGTCCCCCTGGGTCCCCATGTTGAACTAGTAGCTAACAAAGGACTGTAAAACAGACAGGAAAAGGACAATAAAACTTCCACAATTAGCCAATTAGAGGGGGGGGACTATATGATCCCACCTGACCTACAGCACCTAAAGAACTACAAAACCCATAACCCCATGCATTTAAAGGTACAGCATTTCCTTCTTCTTACTGAATTATCTCTCTGCTGCGTTACGCGGGCAGAATACTTCCCGTCTGGAATACTATGGATTCCACTATCCACATGCAATACTAAATGGAGTTATTATACTTGGTCATACGTACATAACATGCTACACTACTGATTATCTAGGTGAACTTTTAAGGCATGCAAAACTGAGTTCCATTCTTCACAGTCTTCTTTGGTGCAGAGCAGCACCACATCAGCGATTGGCCTGGTGAAAGTCTTTGTTGACCAAGGTCGATCTCTTGCGCCTTCTCGTGCGGCAACTCGGACCTGATTTTGCGAACCAGTCCATCTGTGCTGGGCAGGATCTGCTCAACCAGTCCCATGGGCCATGAGTTTCTTGGAGCATCTCTGTCCTTCAGCAGTATGACGATTTCTTCCTTGAGGTTGGGCTTGACCTTCTGTCACTTGCGTCGGGCTTGGAGCGTTGGCAGATACTCCTGCTTCCACCGTTTCCAAAAGGTGTTTGCTAGGAGTTGAACTCACCTCCATTGGCTTCTGTGAAGATCTTTGATGGTGAAGTCCCCTTGAGGTGCTGACCAGCTTCTGGTTTTTTGAGTCAGCAAAGTGGCTGGGGTTAAGATGGTTGGATTCTCGGGATCTGTAGATACTGGAACCAGTGGTCTGGCATTCACGATGGCAGTTGCCTCTGGTAAAAAGGTAGTTAAGGTTTCATGTGTGAGGGAAGGCGCTCCCATCAACATGGAATCCAAGATTCTGCATGTGATGCCTGTCATACGCTCCCATGCTCCTTTCATGTGGGATGCGTGGGGAGGGTTGAACTTCCACACACAGTTCTGTTCGGCTAGGAAGCTCCTGAGTACTGGATCAATGTCACCATCTCTGTTGATCCCTAGCTCTTGGGAGGCTCCCATAAAATTTGTGCCGCAGTCTGACCTGAGTAGCTTGATAGGCCCACGAATGGCCAGGAATCTTCTAAGAGCGTTTATGAAACTGGAAGTGTCTATAGACTCTATCACTTCGACGTGAACTGCTCGGATGCTCAAACACGTGAAGAGCACTGCCCACCGTTTGCTGTTGGCTTGCCCTCCCCTTGTTCTATGCGTTACCCCACTGTCCAAGGCTCAAAGACGTCAAGGCCTACGTTAGTGAATGGCGGCTCAGGGCAGAGCCTGTCAGGAGGTAGGTTTGCCATTTTCTGTTGCTGATGCTGCCCCTTGAGTTTACAACAGTGGCCGCATCTTTGGATCATGGCAGTGACACATCCTTTGGAGCTGATCACCCACAAGCCTGCTGCTCTGATAGCTCCTTCTGTAAAGTGGTGACCTTGGTGGTGAACTTGTTCATGATGGTGGTACACCAGCAGGGTGGTGATGTGTTGTCAAGCTGGGAGGATGAGTGGGTTCTTCACGTCGGGGGCTATGTCTGGCAAGTTCAGGCGTCCTCCTACTCTGAGCAGCCCATTGGCATCGAGGTAAGGGCTTAGTCGTAGGAGGGAACTGGAACTCGGTACCTGCTTCCTTCTCTCAGGTGTTTGATTTCCTCAGGGTAGGAATTTCGTTGCACACTACGCACTATCAGCGCCTCTTCTTTCTTTCGTTCCTCCTTAGATCCTGGCTTGCCTTTTAAGTGGCGGGCGAAACGCATAAGATGCGCTACGCCTCGAACCAGTGCTGATTAGTGTTCCCTCTAAGCTGAGTTAGTGTGTGCTGGCTCACAGATTTTTAGCCTGCAGCTCACACATTTTTGTTTTAGCTCAGGAAGGATGACCCCAGAGCACACTAATTTATGTAGTAGCTCACAACTTTAGTGCCAGTAACTCACAATTTTAATGCCAGTAGCTCACAAAGTAAAATTTTTGCTCATTCGACTTAGAGGAAACATTGGTGCTGACCACTGAGAAAAGCGTTCGAAGCGCTGTGCTCCCAGGTGGCTCTCTACCTTGACATTTGTTGCTCTGCAGATGACTTGCGGTCGAACCTCGGTGTCTTGGTCTAGGGCCAGGAGCTCATAACGTTCCTTTTCATCTGCTAAGGAACTGTCTGTGCATAAGAGGAACTCTGGTCCCTTCAACCACGTTGACTCGGCCAGCTGCAAGGCCGGAACAGCGCGAGATGCATGGTCCGCTGGATTCTGGTCTGTGGGAACATGTCACCACTGGTCGGGGCGCGAGGATCATCTGATGCATTCTACTCTATTGCTCACATACACGTAGAATCTGCGGTTCTGATTGTGTATGTAGCCCAGCACCACTTTGCTGTCGGTGTAGAAGGTGGTGTTCTCAATCCCTAAGTCCATCTCTCAGCATATTAAGTCTGCCAGCTCCACAGCTAACACCGCTCCGGAAAGCTCTGGCCTTGGAATGGTGTGCTCTGGTTGTGGTGCTAGTTTGGCCTTGCCCGTGACGAACCCTACGTGGGGGTGACCCTCCCCACCATCGACCCTGATGTATGCTACTGCCGCAATGGCCTTGGTTGATGCATCTGAGAAAACGTGTAATTCTCTTCGGGGAGCGATGGCGGGTGAGATCAGGACGTAGGTGCGGGGTATGTGCACCTCTTGTAAATAGGCGAGGGAGCTCCTCCATTCTTCCCAACCTTTCTTCTGGTCAGACACATCCCCCTGGGTCCCCATGTTGAACTAGTAGCTAACAAAGGATTGTAAAACAGACAGGAAAAGAACAATAAAACTTCCACAATTAGTGGGGACTATATGATCCCATCTGACCTACAGCACCTAAAGAACTACAAAACCCATAACCCTATGCATTTAAAGGTACAGGATTTCCTCCTTCTTACTGAATTAACTCTCTGCTGCGTTACGCAGGCAGAACACGTGCACTTCTCTGCTCATGGTGGGTCCGTGGTTGAGGCACACTAGCAGCATGAATGGCCAGCCACAGACCGCTATCGTGATCCTGCTTCTTCAACAGCGGCTGTCTGATCACCCAGAAATGGACCAAACTCAAATGGCTTTTTGGGAGATGAGATAATATTGCACCAATTTCCCAGTGTGATCACTCTCCTAGTTGCTGCTTCTTAAGGGAAACGATATATTTGTTGTGTCTGGAACTGCTGTTTTCAGCTCTGAGCATAACATGTTTTTTGTTTACCTTTACTGGGAGAAAGTGAGCAGTTCCTAAGTCCTATCACAAATTGAGGCATGTTCAAACATATTCCTTGCACATAAATGCACATGAGGTAGTGTTTTATGACTGTCCTGGTATGGTGCTTGCTTCAGCAGCACATATACTAAAATTGAAATGATAACAAAGAAGATTAGCATCATCGTATGATCTATATATCAGAGGTTGACAGTCTGTTGTTTAAGAAACCTGGTTTTTTTTAAAAAAAAATTGACTTAAAAAAACCAATAACTAAATAAAAACTTGGCACCAACTGTGGAGCCAGAAGTCTGTCTCTCTCTGAATAAAACTTCAAACAATAAACCCCATTCTTCTTCTGCCCTTGCTTTTCTTTAGTATTAGTAATAACCAGCTGCCGTGTATTGTTATCTAGTCATTATTTTGGCTGTTGAATTCCCGCCAGATGCATTTGTTGTGGTTATTTGGCTTGGAAAGCCAGTGTTTGCACATGGAGTGTCAATGGAACAAACTCTAAATTATGGCTTCTCTGTATAAATGTTTTGTTGTTTTTAGGGTGTGGTATGTACCCTACATGAAGGCGATGATTTCGGCAAGTTAGCATTAGTAAATGATGCTCCGAGAGCAGCTTCCATTGTTCTTCGAGAAGATAACTGCCATTTCTTGAGGGTAGACAAGGAAGATTTTAACAGAATACTCAGGGTAAGTAAAGAAAACACCAATTCATTTGCCCTTCTTAATAGTTCACCCTTAAGTACTTGCAAACAATGGTTTATCTCTCAGTTATTTGTATATCCGAGATTCCTTCATTATTATGTAGATAAGTAAAGTTGTGACATGTAGAAACTACTTCACTGCCGATGTAAACAAGATGTGAAGTGATGCCAACTTTCTGGGACAACCGCTGAATGTACCTCTACAAAAACATAAGGTTGGATCCAGGCTTAATGGCAATTCCCATTGATTCCCCTATACCATTGCTGATCCCCCTGTCATTCTTTTGGGTCCCCCAAGAACAACATTTTATGGAGATCAGTGAGACCATGGAGTACTCTCTCGGCCCAAAAATGTTTCTCCACAAAACATGACTTTTAGACAAACGTAGCAGCCCAAAATAGCCCCCTCCCCCAAACCTGTACTTGGAAATGCTAGATCCAACACCATGCATACGGTCTGCTGATGTTACAGCTGCTGTGGTACTGATTCAGCTTTTATCAAACACAAATCCAAGCATTTATCATGCATCTCTTGCCGGGAATCATAATGTGCTTACAAGCTGGGTGGGGAGGGAACCAGTTGCTGGACCAAGAGAGTAGAAAATGGATGCATCATTTGGAACTGTGAAAAGACTGATCTGGAAAAGTGAGTTTCATTTCCCACTAATTAGACAGTTATATATAAATGCAGGTTTGATGCAGGAAGCGGTATCGGTAGAAAAATGAAGCAGAAATGTCTGGTTGGCCTCCTTACATCTCCTTGAGGGTCAGGAATACAGCATCTTGTCTCTGTACACAGAGTTACAGCTTGTGGCTGTGACCAGTGTTCCCTCTAAGCTGAGTGAGTGTGAGCTAGCTCACAGTTTTTTAGCCTCCAGCTCACACATTTTTTTCTTAGCTCAGGAAAAATGGCCCCAGAGCAAACTAATTATGCAATAGCTCACAATTTCAATGCCAGTAGCTCACAAAGTAGAATTTTTGCTCACAAGAGGGAGCATTGGCTGTGACCAAAAGAAATTTTTAAAGAAAAAAAAAAGAGAGAGAGAAATTTCTAAAGAAATGCATGGGATTTGTTGGAATTAACTTGTCCCTCGTGATTTCACTGAAGTTTGTTTATTTATTTTAGTATATTTCTATTCTGCCCATTCCCTGTAGGGCTCAGGGCGGAGTACAACATATGATAAAACAATAAAATACAATAAAAACGTTTTAGACAACAGCACCCAGTTAAAGTACAACCTTCCATTATATTGGATCCCATGTTCTGTTTTTCCCTGACTAGGTCAATCCTTTAAATCATTGCCATTCAGTATTTATTTAGAGCGCATGAAAGCCATTCATATTTCTTCCTTCTTTTTAAATGTTATATTTAGAGAATTATTTTAAAATTCTCTTTTAGGATGTCGAGGCAAACACTGTAAGACTGAAGGAGCATGACCAAGATGTCTTGGTTCTGGAGAAGGTCCCACCTGGAAATAGGGCTTCAAATCAGAGCAGCTCACAGCCTCTTCAACACAAGTATGTTTTCATTCCATAGTGTCAATTAAGCATTTACAGTGATATCATGATATAAACAATAGTGTGTTCAGGGCGTGTTTTTTTTATATAGTGTGTTTTATATAGTGTGTGTTTTTTTATAGCGGGAACTCCTTTGTATATTAGGCCACACACACCCCTGATGTAGCCAATCCTCCAAGAATTTACAGGATTCTCAGTACAGGGCCTACTGTAAACTCCAGGAATATTGGCTGCATCAGGAGGGTGTGACCTAATATGCAAAGGAGTTCCTGCTACAAAAAGTGTGTTCTTTCTGTGGAAAAATACAGTGTGTCAGATTTGAAAAGAAATGATCAGCTAATCACATCCCAGCCTGGGAACCAGGTTTGTTTCCCCACTCCTCCACTTGCAGCTGCTGGAATGGCCTTGGGTCAACCATAGCTCTCACAAAGCTGTCCTTGAAAGGGCAGCTTCTGGGAGAGCTCTCTCAGCCCCACCCACCTCACAGGGTGTCTGTTGTGGGGGAGGAAGATAAAGGAGATTGTGAGCCACTCTGAGATTTGGAGTGGAGTGCGAGATATCATCTTCATCATCATTATAGAACTGGTTTAAATTAGAAAGTCACACAGATATTGTTATGTTACTAACTGGCATGACTTGACCTAAACTGTACTGGGAATTATGGGATGATGGTCCCCAGCATCCTTCCCTCCTCACAGGCCTACAATCCCAAGAATTTTTTGGGGGAAAGGGAATAGCCATTAAACCAGTATAACTCCAGACTGTGGATAATAATAATAATAATAATAATAATAAATTTTATTTATATCCCGCCCTCCCCGCCGAAGCAGGCTCAGGGCGGCTAACAGGACATGGTATACACCATGATTATTATACAAAACAATTGTAAAATACGGTTAATAAATACATTTAAAAACAGTTGCATAAAATTTTTAAAAACTACAATAAGTTAAAGGTGCTACATTCTATAAGGTATATTCTTCCACTGTAAGGAAACTGGGACAATAAAGATGGGAGGGCAGCTTCGGAATGCTCTTGGTTTACCATCACAAGAATCTTTCACACACCCAGAGACGCGTAAGGGCTAAACCAGGGGTGGCCAAACTGTGGCTCTGGAGCCACATGCGGCTCTTTCACATGTATTGTGTGGCTCTTGGAGCCCCCACTGCCCCTTCAGCCTGCTTGGAGAAGGCATTTATCTCTTTAAATTACTTCTCCAAGCCAAGCCAGCTGGCAGCTTGGAGAATGCATTGAGAGTTAAAATTGCTTTCTTTCCACCTCTCTCTCCCCCATCTTTTTTCTTTCCCTCCATCCATCCATCTCATGGCTCTCAAACATCTGATGTTCATGTCATGTGACTCTCAAACATCTGGCGTTTATTTTGTGTGGCTCTTACGTTAAGCAAGTTTGGCCACCCCTGCGCTAAACAAAACATTGTTTTTTAAAAGTCCTGCTTCTCCCCCTCACCTCAGCTAGTTTCCTGAGTTAAAACCACACTGGGGAGGAGCTATCGCCCTGATTTTGCCACTCCATGTGCACAGGTGCTTCACATGAAGCAGCATAATCAGGAAAATAACTCCCCTGCCCCAGTATGGTTTTCATGTGAGAAATAGGGTTGCCAGGCCCCCTCGCCTGTCTGGCAGGGGGATTTGGGGGCATTCTGTGGTAGGTGGGGATGTCATGTGATGCCCCCAACTTGATGACATCACCCAGAAGTGATATCATCGCGTCAGGGACATCGCGTTGGGACACTGCGGTATTTGCGCAACACTCCGGGTTTCTTGCCCTCAAAACCATAGAGTTTGTCCAAATACCAGAGTGACATCTGCAACATCTCCGGGCGTGGTCATTATCTGATCATTGCATTGGGGACATCGTGCAGCAATGTCCCTGTTTGGGGGTAGGGTTGCCCTTGCTGGCCAGCTGACTGGCAGCAGATTGAACCCCTAAAAGCAGGGAACCTCCCCCCCACCGGGACCTGGGGGCTGACAAGCCTAGTGAGAAAACGGATTCCTGTCTTCTACTACAGCATCGTTCCCAGTCTGTTTGGGCTCTCCTCATTTTTATCATATCAGCTATTCTCTGCAGCTGCTTTGTAGCTGTGGGAAACACGAGACCCAACTCTTTCAGGCCTAACTCTTCCGACCCAACTCTTTTGGCCCTCTTCCTGTGATGCATAGGAAGCTTTTATTCCTGGCCCCTCTCACTTTAGAAATGTTGTCTTTAGTTTGAGAAGCATGTTGCTAGGAATGCCAGTTGGGTCTTTTCCATATGCAGCAATTTCCTGTCTCTGCTTCTACCGTGTGACTTTTTGTTTGAAGAGCTTGCTGCAAAGATGAACCTACCAACACTCTCTTTCTGGGCAATCACATGCCCTGCTAACAGATTTCATGCAGAGAGTATGCCTACCAACTAGTTTTCACCTCCGGCGTTTCATTTTCACTTTCATATTCAAACTACAGCAAAATGAACTCTCTCTCGCTGCCTTTCTGCTTCACTCCCCAAGATAGTATCTCTGAAGGAAGTGCACTTGGCTTAACAAGGGTTTGCCTTTATGGAACATCAATGCAGCTTTTTCCAAGGGGCTGGCAGGTAAAAGAACTGTGTGACGATCAGTTCTCAAAGTATGGAGGAGCTCCTGGAGCTCAGCTCCACCGCTTATTCTCAGCAGGGGCTTCTTTTTGCAAAGGGGGGAAGTTTCCTATTCCCCTCGATTTGGATGCCGTAAAATGATGCAAAGTTATGTGCACCAAGTGGTGCATGACATGTTCAAAAAAGGAAGTAGGACTGTGAAACAGCAGTTCTTCAGTGCAATCTGAACTGTGATTGTGTTGCAGCACTTGTTTAGTCCATGTTTGTTCTGATTTTAGGTCCATATAAAACATTGCTTTGTGTGTAGTAAAATTCAGTAGAACTTATAATAGTAGAACTCAGGGTCCTTCACTGAAGCTGAAGGGGTGAGAGATTCAAGACAGACAAAAGGAAGTACTTCTTTACAAAGGATTTGGTGATGGCTGCCAACTTGGGCTTTAAAAGGGGAGTAGAGGATGGGGCTTTGGGTGGCTACTTGTCATGGTGGCTGTTTATTCCCTCTAGAAGTAGTATGCCTCTTTAAATCAGTTGCTGGGGAGCACAGATAGGATGCTGCTGCTCAGTCTAGAAGTTTGTGAACTTTCTAGAGGTAGCTGGTTGGGCACTGTGTGAACAGAATGCTGGACGAGATGGGCTTTTGGTCTGATTCATCATGGCTCCTCATGTGTTTTTATGCCATGCTCAAAAAAGAAAGAAAATGCAGGTACACGGTGAAGGGGGTAACAGCATTGTATAAGAAACAACATAATAACAACAAAAATGATTTTTTTAAAAAAAAATCAGGATGGTTTAGTGGCCTGAACCTTGCGTGGTTTACCATGGGGGGCACACGTGTTCATACCACAGGGGCCACATTCTCCATGGAGCTGCGGGACTCACATAATTTACTCTTAGCAAGTAGCCACTGCTTGTCCTTATACCTGGGAAACACTGGAAATAACACTCCCCTGCTCTTTTATCTATCTTTCTGACTACTCAGATGCTGGACTTGATGGATACTAGCCTCATTTAGAGAGCCAGTTTGGTGTAGTGGTTAAGTGTGCGGACTCTTATCTGGGAGAACCGGGTTTGATTCCCCACTCCTCCACTTGCACCTGCTGAAATGGCCTTGGGTCTGAAACTGCCAGGTGTTATGAAATGTAGAAGGATTAATGTATGCTAAAAATCAAAACATTTTTTTAAAAAAGTCTGTAAAGGTTGTCTAGCTAATGCTAAATAAGTTTACCTGCATTATTTATTTGATACAGTTGTGCCTTCTCCTTCCTCCTCCAGAAGGTTCAGACTAGTTCTTTACTGATTGTTTCCCTTTTTCACAATCAGGTACACTGTGATGTCAGGAACTCCAGAGAAAATTTTAGAACACTTCCTAGAAACAATGCGTCTTGAATCAAGTGAAGGAACAGGTAGACTGACTAAAAGCTTTATATGCAGAATTGAATTTTGTTGGTCTTGAAAGTGCCACTGGACTTGTAGTTAGTTCTCACATCTGTTTGTTAACTCTTGTATTTGTGTGTTAATGTGATGCCATTCATAGGTCTTACCAACTGCTTTAACCCAATCTCTGCTATAATTATGATCACCCAGTTATGCACCTAGACTCTATCTAGCCCTTCCTGGCAACCAACCCACCACCACCACCTCTCTACCTGTATGTAAGGCTTGAGGAAACCTGTTTCAATGTATTTGAAGAAGTGTGCATGCACACAAAAACTTCTACCCAGAATTAAACTTTTGGTCTTAAAGGTGTCAGTGGACTCAAACTGTGTTCTAAAAGCCTTTCTGTAATTGTACATTAATACAGGAAGTGGGGGGTGCAGTTCTTCACACTGGCTACTTAAATTCTGCTTAATAGGATTGCAGGAATCTAACTGCAGGACTGCAGCCAAAGCTTCCATTTGCACTGTGTGCATTTGGTGCTTTCCTTGGACATTAAAAATAGCCACATATATTAACCAAAATACAGTACCCGATGCTTTATTTTATCAAGGTTGTATGCCACTTTGGGTACCATTCTTAGGAAGAGGATCCATAGCTTATTGGTAGACCTCCTGATTTCCATGCTGATGGTTCCAGGAACAGTCTCTGGCATCTCCAGAGGAAAATGTATAAGGTAGCAGATACTGGGAAAGATCTTTGTTTGGAAACCGTCAGAAAACACAGTATTGACCTACACGAACCAGAGTTCTGTCTTGGTACAAGGTAGTCTCCATAAGTTCATGAACACCCTTGTTTCAGGGACTTAGAAACGTGGTGCCATGTTTTTTTAATTTGTGTTGGGTACATTTTGCAAAAACAAAGCAAAGCTGCCTCTTTTGAAATTATTTTCCAGAGAGCCTTGGGGCAGTGTTCCATTGTCAGCATAGAACTTTGCAGTTTCAGCCACCAAATCAAAATATTAGATCACCCATTCCCTTGAGTACTTGAAAATAGCTTTCTGCTGTACTTGTAATCAGTCCAAAGGATCTAACCGATGGGATTCTTTTCCCGCCCCCTCTTTTTCTTTCCAGTTGCAGGAGGTGCAAATGTCTGCAGTGAGTACTTAAATTTTTATGTTTCCAGGCAAATAAAAAAAAAGAAAGATATGAAACAGTTTTGTTATGCACAGAAAACAACAGTTTATTTTGATTGTGTGCAC
Source organism: Heteronotia binoei (assembly GCF_032191835.1). NCBI lineage: Eukaryota > Metazoa > Chordata > Lepidosauria > Squamata > Gekkonidae > Heteronotia > Heteronotia binoei. The sequence continues at coordinate 32,421,173 of NC_083238.1, forward strand.
ATTCAACTCAAAGCTATTTTTAAGTACTAGACCGTATGGGTGACCATAATAATTTAACTGAGACAGTTGATTTCCATTAGGACAGTGCAAGGCTTGTAGACTTTTCCATTGTTGATTTATTCAAGGTTTGCCACCAATGATTTGCCCAGCTGGCTGAAGAAAATGTAAAACGTAGTCCTTAACAATATTCCTTTGGCCCCGTAGCTCAATCTAGCCCAGATACCCAATGTTCCAAAGCTCTTATTCCTGTCCTGTTTTGTTTCCAACAACATGCAGCCCCCTTTTCTCGCTGTCATCTCCCTAAGTTCTATTTGACATTTTTGCTATCCTCTTTTTTCTTTTTCTCCTATCTTCTCAGGCTTTTCATTCTCAGTGCTCCTTTTTTTGTTTGCCCGCCTTATCCCTGTATCCTTTAGTTTCCCCCATGCCTTGCCTCTTCTTAGCAACCCTAGGTCTTTAATGAGTGAGACTTTCAGGAAGAGCTGTTTGAATATTTACAAAACATTCCATGACATCATAGCAGCTTTGTAGAGCTCTCAGAAACTGACAGTGATCTTGTGGCATGTTTCTCCTTCAACATTATGGTCCCCATGCCAATAGAACATTTGTACAAACAGTTAAACACTCAAGAGGACCAGCCAAGGTAATATGTCAAGCAGCGTTAAAGAAGACTGTCAGCCTGTTACATTTTTATCAAGCCACCAGAGTTCAAGATGGCATACATGAGTCTTCCATCCCATTTTATCAAATACAAACTCTGTGAGGTAGGTTAGACAGGCCCAAGATTACCCAGTGAGAGTTTTCCTAGTCCTATTCCACCACTTCAACCATGACACCACACCGGATGCAATCAGACAAGCAGTTTGGCCCGCCATATCTACCCCTCCCCTCTGGATTAAATGGGTGCAACCACATGTGCACATCTCAGTCCCATGCCCCACTCACCCATACCTTGTGCTGAAATGACTTCCAAGTGAATTAAATAGCCTCCAGCAAATTTGGGTGGTTTCCCTAGTGAAGCACTTCCACAGCGAGTTTCTCGACATCTGATCTCCCCAGCACATCATGGAAATGCATGAGTGGTGTAATAGTTCCACTCTATTTCCAGCATGTCCTTTTCCCCTCCTAACCCCACTTCGATATGCACTTCAGTGCCCCCATAGAACCAGCCAGGAGCGTGTGTTTGTCTGCTTCTGCACAATGCACAACGGGGGGGGGGGGGGGGAGGGGGAACACCCACCGCAGCTGTGGGTTCATGGTTGTGGCATGTTAGCCATGTGGAGGATCAACCACAGGCCCGCTGCACTATGATGCTGGTTTAGGGGGCACTGTCTGAACAACATAAACCATCCCAAACTCACACAGTTTTTTAAGAGCAGGGATACTGCCTCAGCAACGTGCCTGTCTGATCGCACCCACTGTCTCACATCATATAGAGAATAATCAATTCATACACTGCAGATTAACTGTTAGTGGATTGTTTTTACATTGCCTTGGACTTTACAATGCCATGAGGAATGGCCTGCGAGCAAATCAGAATTAGATCCAAATATATCACTCATTGTTTGTTTATTACTGTCTAAGACCATCATAAAGTTTGATCAGACATAAAAGGCAGTAATAGAAATTCAAATTTAAGAACTTAAAAATGCAGTTCCTGTAATTTAAGAATTCATGCACAGAATTTAACAACTGAACATGTAATCTTAGAATTTTTATCGGATTAAAAACCAGTAAAGCCTTACTTTATTGTGTTTATGTGACCAGGGATTATATCAGCTAATGGGGTAATAATTCTAAAATAAGCCTCCCTGTAAAATGGGCAGCTAACGAACTTGTGCTCTACAGACTCAACCTCCCCAAAGGAGCATGAGCAGAGGTGGCTGGATTTGCTTAATCTAAGAACCACATAGAATAAATGTCAGATGTAGGTAGGTAGGTAGGTAGGAAGGAAGGAAGGAAGGAAGGAAGGAAGGAAGGAAGGAAGGAAGGAAGGAAGGAAGGAAGGAAGGAAGGAAGGAAGATGGGGGAGGGAGGAGGAAGGGAGAGGAGACAAGAAAGCAACTTTAACTTTAAATGCATTTTCCAAGCCGCTGGCTTGGTTTGGAGAAGTGATTTAAAGAGAGAAATGCCTTCTTTAAGCCAGTCAACGGGGTGGGGGTGGGGGCGCTTCAAGAGCCACACAGTATGTGTGAAAGAGTCACATGTGGCTCCTGAGCCACAGTTTGATCACCCCTGAGCATGAACATAACCTTTCTGAAGAGGGAATTTTATTATATCTACCTTCAATAACCGCAGATGGAAGAGTGAAACAGGTACTTGGTCTTTCCATAATTTACTGAATGTGTACAGAAATTCATATCATTCAGGGGCATAATACTGGGCATCAGTAGAAACCCAATTTTAAAATCTAGAAAAAATTCAGTTAGCTGGCCATTTTATACGTGGTGCACCTAATATTCTCAATTTCTTTTGTTTTGCTTTTCACATTTATACATCAGGACCAAAACTGCACAAGATACTCAGAGTTCTGTAAATAAACAACCAAGTCTTTTCCTAATGCAGGGCCCTAGTTTCAATCAGGATTGAATCCGAACAATTTGGGGCTGTGTGCGCCTGCTTTTGAAAAGGGAGGTGGGAAGTGTGAGAGCTCATTTGTGGAACCTTCCGTGTAGTTTGTCTTTCATATCTCATCACCATGGAGGGTCAAAAAGCAGCTCCCTGTTAAATGATATGTTTAATCAATACAAAATATATCTGACCAAGCTGAATCATTTGTCATATTTAGGGAGCCAACAAAGCCTTTAGCTGAAACAGAAAGTTATCATAGCTCAGCATGCTTTTGGAACATAATGTGGTTGCTTTTGGTCTTCTTTTCACAGATCCTGGCTTTCATGATTTTGTTATGATGCACTGTGTGTTCATGCCGAATAATCAGCTTTGTCCGGCTTTGATGGCTCAATATCCTTTTTGTTTAATGGGGAAAAACCCACCTTGCATTCCTTGACAAAGATCAGGCTCATGAGATGTGAGTGTGCCGGGGTTAACTGATCCAAGAAGTGACCTCTGCACTGAAATCTGGAAAACTGAGTATGCATTTGCAACAAGTAGTGGGCGGTTCCATTTCCAGTGCAATCTCAAACAAAGTTGCAGCTTTCTAAGACCAGTGATTTCAATGGACTTAGAGTGTAACTCCACTCCTGATGGTATCGTAATGCTGCAGTCCTATATGCACTTTCCTGGGAGTAAGCCTCATTGGATAAAATAGGATCTACTTCTGAGCAGACCTGCTTATTTGAGACTGGTTCTGCTTTCCTGGCTGAAGCTAATCGATTTCAATTTGTGACTAATTTAAAATATATCTAACCCTCCCCCATATACTCTGTCTTATTGTTGGCCCCTACTGTCTCAATACATGCCTCAATAGGCTTTATCCCTAGCATTCTCTCCTGTCAGGTTTGAAAGCCCCTTTTGGAGGGTTTCCCCCCACCATAGTGTTGAATTTGAATAATTGTACCCAGGGCTCTTTTTCTAGCAGGAGCTTCTCTGGATATTAGGCCACACACCCCTGATGTAGCCAATCCTCCAAGAGCTTAGAGGGAGTACAGGGCCAACTGTAAGCTCCAGGAGAATTGGCTACATCAGGGGGCGTGACCTAATATGCAGAGGAGTTCCTGCTAGAAAAAGAGCCCTGATTGTACCCATGTTGCTCACATCTGCACTGCCTGTGAATTTGATGCAGTGTACCCCAGTGCTCATCCAGAAACAGAGAGGGGAGATTGGAGATGGAAAAAGGGATGTAGGTAGCTAGGTTCCAAGGAGGCCATGTGGCTAAGGTTTAGTTTCTCCTTTAAAAAGAAGTCATGCAGGTGAAATTTTCAAGGTGTGAAGGTGTCAGCTCAAGCAGTTTGGTGTAAATTTGTACTTTTATCTTGTATCAGAAAAGGATCCCAATAGTGAAGTGCGGGGGCACAATGATTAGATTTGTGAGCAAAAACTGGCTAAAATGCACACACCACTGAAATTTGGCATATTCACGTACTTTAAAAGCGTGCCATATTTTTATAATTTAATTACGTGTGACTGTTTATAATTTGCACACTTTTGAGAACATGGATTGCGAGCAGATGGGCTAATCTTACTTGGTTTCTGGAAGGTAAGAGGATTTAGTTCTCACTGAAGCAGTGGTTTTTACAGTTCCATAATATGAAGTTAACCAAGCAGGAGAGCAGGGGGTGGGGGGGGCATATTTACCCAGGTCTGTCTTTTCCACCGTGAGGAGTATCACTGAATCATGACCTCTCGTTCATAGAGAAAAATTAACCACAATCGATGGACAAAGTCAGTAGTTGTTCACAAGACGTGGTAAATATCCAGCCATCTGTGGATTTTGGCGCATGAGACTTTTCTGCTTCCACCTCCTGCTGCCATTCACTGATCCCCGACATTTCTAATTCCTGTGAAGTCAGTGGACCCTCAGCAACAGCATAGGGGGCAAAGAAGAAGAAAAAGAAAACTGCAGATTTATACCCTGTCCTTCTCTCTGAATCAGAGAGCAGCTTACAATCTCCTATATCTTCCTCCCCCACAACAGATACCCTGTGAGGTAGGTGGGGCTGAGAGGGCTCTCACAGCAGCTGCCCTTTCAAGGACAACTCCTGTCAGAGCTATGGCTGACCCAAAGGCCATTCCAGCAGCTGCAAGTGGAGGAGTGGGGAATCAAACCCAGTTCTCCCAGATAAGAGTCCGCACACTTAACCACTACACCAAACTGGCCCTCTGGGGATCTGTGGCAGGAGGGGTAATTGGCAGAAATCAGCATTCCCTGTTCCACAGATGGAACTGCTATTCCATTGGAGGAACTGCATGGCTGGATACACATTATGGCCAATGTGCAACTACAAGAATTTCTGGAAAGGCAAATTCACCTTTGCTCATCCTTCCTCATTTGCTTCTCTCTCCTCTATCTGCCTCTGCTGCCTTTTCAACTGGTAGGTTATACCTGAGAGTTTAATTTGAATTGTAAGCTTTGGGAAACCAACTCCATCCATATGTGAAGAAGTGTGTCTGCACAGGAAAGCTCATACCTTAAATAAAACTTCGTTAGCCTTAAAGATGCCACTGGACTCTAACTTTATTGTACCTACATCAATTTGCATGATGTAATGAATTCTGTTGCATGGTCAGTTGTGAGTGTTAAGAAGCTACACTTGAAACTCCATGGGGAGAGCTTTCATCATTTTTTTTAAATTAAATTTTCAGGTGCATGGGGCCCTGATTCATACTAAGACTGTGTGCAAGGGAAAGGAGAGTTGTCCCATAATGCTATTTTCCTGAACCAAAACAGCCTGGAGGAGCCATGATTTGCCCCAGTAGTGTAAACATAAGGTGCTCTGATCACATTTACCACAGGATTAAGAGCCCGTGGCGCAGAGTAGCAAAGCTGTAGTACTGCAGTCTGAACTCTCTGCTCACGACCTGAGTTTGATCCCAGCGGAAGTTGGGTTCAGATAGCCGGCTCAAGGTTGACTCAGCCTTCCATCCTTATGAGGTTGGTAAAATGAGTACCCAGCTTGCTGGGGGGAAAGTGTAGATGATTGGTGAAGGCAGTAGCAAACCACTCCGTAAGAAGTCCGCCGTGAAAATGTCATGATGCGACGTCACCCCAGAGTTGGAAACGACTGGTGCTTGCACAGGGGACTACCTTTACCTTTTTTTTTTTTTAAGCTGGTATAACATCCATTTCTTCTCCCCAGGGAACCTTGGGAATTATAGCTTTGTGGGGTGATCTAAGAAACGCCAACGGAGAACGTTCTCAGCACTTTCAGCAAATTATATTTCCTTGAATTCTTTGGGAGAAACCCATGATAGTTAACCTGATATCTACCTGATAAAGGGTTTGTAAGGATAGAGATATACTCTACTCTGGCTCCTGCAGAATTCATAGGGTTTCCCCCCAAAAAATCGATTAAAACAAAACATGACCAGTAAGTACAAAGATGTATGTATATCTGTCTGTCTGTATAAATATATATGTAAAGATTGTGTTCAGTATGCTTCTGCATCTATGCACATGAGTCATCATGAATGGGATTGGATACCGTATTACATCGAAGGAGGCACCACTTGCTTCAGTTTTTAGGCAACAAAATTTGCCGAAATCAGTATTCAGTCACAACATCATTGTTGATTAATACTTCAGAAATTACAGCCTCTCTGGCATTTATTTATACATAAAGCTATTATTCTGATAGATACACAGCTCGAACATTTCAGAAAGGTTTTTTTTCCCCCTCTGTGAGTTTTCATGTGATAGCATTTGCATGGGAGAAATTATTAGCGGAATTAACAATAAGTAGACGAGCAATGGGAATAGAGGGAAGAAATTAGTAATGCCTGCCGTGAGTCACTTAATAAGCGGGTTAAAGGATATTAAATAATTACAGTGCTTGCACGGTGGAAACTGCATGAAGAGATTGACTCCGTGAAATGTTTCTGGATATCTGAAATATTATAGAGACTGACGCTTAAATGCAACTATATCCCACTTCCATAAAATAACCTATCTAGTTTTATTTTTTTCTTAACTAAATATTTTCCAAACTAAATTAAAATATGGGTTGCTATAAATATCCCCAAATCCCAGCAGCAAAATTGCTGTAGTGGGAGTCCTGACAGGATTTCTAATTTCCTAGTAGGTTTTTTTATTAAGACTTCAAGGAAACCACTATAAAATTATGGCTTATTAAGGCCTCACTTCCTAAATGCCCCCCTTAAATTACCAATTTTGGTGCATTGTACATGTTACTGTATCTTTTGGAGACTGGAGAGCTTTTTTTTTCTAGATTTCTCATGGGTTCCTTCCCACCCACCCCTTCTGAGCTGTTGAAAATCTCTGGAGTCATACCATAGATTGCATGTCAAACTTCTCATGCTTTGATTTGAAGGAAGCACTTTATTTTAAGAATTATTGTCACATTGGGCCCTCTGCTTGTCAGAACTGTCATACGTGGAAAATATTCTGGGCCATTAATTCCACCTGGAAAGCACACGCTACCACTGCATTCAATTTTCTTTTTATTCATGAGTCTCTCTCTCTCTGTGCCAGTCAGACAATATGTTTAGAATCACATTCCAAACTGAACAGGACTAGAAGTCAAACCCATGTTTTCAGGCCCATGTTTAGTGACCATGACATTTGGAGTTCAAGATAGATATTATAACATGCAGTAAACCTAACATTGTGCCAAACAATCATGGGTGCCTAATTTTCCTGTCAAAATTTGCCCTCTCAAAAAGTGATCGAATTTTACACCTGAGGGAATTAGCTACTTTTAAAAAACACTGCTTTGAAATTATTTGGAGTTCCAGTACCTATGGAAGCCCTTGAGGCTAGAGACAGCTGCCTCAGGAAGTACTAATTACCCCAACAGTTGGGGGGAACAGAATATGTGTGATCCCATAATCATTAAGGAACTCCACCACCCCCACCCCCCAACACACTATACAGATTGCTGCTGATTTCTACATGGAGACAGAAACCGGGAAGCGGGTGATCTTTTTAACATTCCTCTTGTGTTGTTTTTCTCTCAGAAGTGGCTAACCTTAAACTACTTTTATCTCCACTGGAGATAAAAGAAATGCAGGCACCCTCCCCCACTCTCTGTGGAGAGCTGGGCTCCACCAGCTAAAATCTGTAAAGGGGGGAGGGGGGCATCTTTTAAATGGATTGTAGGCCTACCCATAGTAAACTGGAAAGCCCCTACTTTTTGAATGCCTGTGTAAGTGAGCAATCAGTTTAAACCTAGCTGCCATTAAGAACGTGACTATTAGTCCAATCCTTCTACAGAAGCCATGCTCTGTGTGTCTTCACCTTTGGAGGTAAGGTGGATGGATGGTGACCAGAGGCAGAGTCTTTTCTGTGATGGCACCCAGAACCTGCAGTGTCCCCCCGCTGTGGTTTGCCAGCCTTTATGCAAGAGGTGGAAACTTTTCTCCAGGGGTCTTTGGGGGGGGGGGGGAGGGACTTGTCTTTCTTTCTCTGCCCAACTGTACCATTGTTTACTCTGGTGGTATTCATTTCTTCTTTGGCCAGTAGATGTCCTGTTCTGCAGTTTGTAATTTGATATGCTTTCTTAATCTGCCTCTGCTTTTGATGGAAAATGGTATTTTTCATTGCTGACTTGAGTAATGGTTCAAACTCTTCAACTAGTTTTCAGTTGTTTTTAATTGTATGGATTTTTAATGGTTTGGTGTATTGGTTAAGTGTGCGGACTCTTATCTGGGAGAACTGGGTTTGATTCCCTACTCCTCGACTTGCAGCTGCTGGAATGGCCTTGGGTCAGCCATAGCTCTCGTAGGAGTTGTCCTTGAAAAGGCAGTTGCTGTAAGAGCTCTCTCAGCCCCACCTACCTCACAGGCAATGTTCCCTCTAAGCTGCAGAGTCTTGTGAGCAAAAAATCTATTTTATGAGCTACTGGCATTAAAGTTTTGAGCTACTAGCATTGAAGTTGTGAGCTATTGCATAAATTATTGTGCTCTGGGGCCATTTTTCCTGAGCTAAGACAAAAATGTATGAGCTGGAAGCTAAAAATCTGTGAGCTAGCTCGTGCTAACTCAGCTTAGAGGGAACACTGTTCACAGGGTGTCTGTTGTGGGGGGGGAGGTAAAAGGAGATTGTGACTGCTCTGAGATATAGGGCGGGATATAAATCCAATATCATCTTCTTCAATATCATTAAAATTTATTTAACTCAATTTATATCCCACTTTTCTCCCCAGCAAGGACCCATAGTGGCCTATATCACTCTCCTCCTTTTATCTTCCCAGCAACTCAGTGAAGTAGATTACCGGTAGATTGAGTAGATTGATTACCGGTAGATTGAGTGTGAGATTGGCCCAAGAGCCACCCAGCAAGCTGCCATGGCAGAGTGAGGATTTGAAACTGGGACTTCCAGATCCTGGACTGACACTCTAACCACTACACCACACTGGCTGTCATTGTTTTAAAAGCCAGTTCTGGTTATTTTTAATTGAGAAGATTGCTTAGGTATTTTAAATGAATAAATGGTATCCATGCTGAGAGACATTGTCTGAGAAAGTATGCTAGAAGATGATGAATATGAAGGGACTGAGTTTGTTATAACAAGGGAACACAGAATCCCCCTGGATGCTTACTCTCACCAACACCCCAACACATACGGGGAGGCAATGAATATACACATTGTTCCTTCTTACCACCAAACCTTGGAGTCCCAGGCTAATCCTGTCATTGGACAATAAATTATTGGTAGAAGAAACCTAAACATACCTTACATCTCTTGGACTACAGCAGTGGTCAAGAAAGCCAGGGTCCTCCTCTCCCCCAATTCATGCTTTTAAGAACTTGGCCAACAAACAAAATTATGGTAAAGAAAATCCAGTAGTTTTTGCATGTTAAATAATATACTCTTCATGTGTTCTTCCCTTGGAGAGTACTCCAGAACTGCAATTGGTACAGAATGTTATCAGGGGCTAGCCACTAGGAGCCCTGATCTCGGAAACTAATCAGGCTCAACCTTGGTTAGTAGTTGAATGGGAGACCACCAAGAAAGTCCAGGGGTGCTCACTGGAGGCAGGCAATGGCAAACCACCTCTGAACATCTCTTTCCTTGAAAACCCTATGGCAGGGGTGGCCAACGGTAGCTCTCCAGATGTTTTTTGCCTACAACTCCCATCAGCCCCAGCCAGTATTGCTGAAGGCTGGGGCTGATGGGAGTTGTAGGCAAAAAACATCTGGAGAGCTACCGTTGGCCACCCCTGCCCTAAGGCATTGCCATACATCAGCTATGCCTTAACAGCACTTTTTATCAGGGCTTTTTTTGTAGCAGGAACTCCTTTGCGTATTAGGGCACACACCCCTGATGTAGCCAATCCTCCAAGAGCTTACAGAGCTCTTCGTAGAGGGCCTACCGTAAGCTCCAGGAGGATGCAGGGCTTTTTTGAGCAGGAATGCACAGGAACACAGTTCTGACTGGCTTGGCATCAGGGGGTGTGACCTAATATGCAAATGAATTACTGCTGAGCTTTTTCTACAAAAAAAAAAGCCCTGTCCCTATGTGTGGAATCTTTGAATCAGGCATGACCTCAAATTCATGGTGTAAGAAAAGTTGTGTGCCTACTCTTCTGACGACACAAAGAGGATTGGCAACCTAGACAACTTACAAACTGTACCCATGTCTCATTATATGAACAATCAATCAGTTGTCATTTAAGATTAAACAGCCATTAAGTTTATCTTTCTCCCCTCTCATCAATAATCTGAAGACACAAAAATCTTTAAACTGTGGAACATGTGAAAATCTCATTGATTCCTCCTAGGCAGTTATGGTTTTCTACAGGATGAGAGCTAATTTACTGAAAAGTATGTCATGATGAGCAAAGACTGGGAAATTCTGGGAAAGGAGATAAAAGATTAGCTGAGTTGAATGTTTTCCTTGACATCGTGGCACTTATCATGCTCAACCTTCCCAAGGCACCGAGCAAGAAAAAGTGGATTATGCCCTAAACAATAAAAGGCGAGTCATCCGCCTAGTTTTGCAGTGGGCTGCTTTGTGTGGAGATCTCCTGCAGGAAGATGAAGCTGCCACAGCCTTTCTGGAGGTAGGGGCACAACTGCTACAGATGCCATTCACTTTCAGAATGGATTTTTATTTGGTTTTTAAAAGAACATATATTAGCTGCTTTCTCCCTTGTGGATCTGAAGGCAGCTGACAATGTAGAACATTATTAAAAATAAAAACAACAACGTAACAGTCACCATTTATGGTATTAATCGTAAAAGAAGCAAACCCACCCACCCCCAAACCATGTTGAGGCTATTTCTCCAGTTTTAGAATTCACTTTCTGAGGAGATGACTCTAAACTGCAGAGTGATATTTCTGTCTGCCGTGAATTTTGCAACAATCAATACTATGGCTGCAGTTGTAAGAAAGGAAAGATACCAGCTTATTTCATAATATGAATGGTGTCATGTTAGAATTATTGTGAAAATATGGCAATTGGGAAGACATGGGACCCATATATTTAACTCACACATTGACTGGTGGAGCAGTGTTTTGCAAACCTTCACAGAGAAGCTACAGTTAATAATTGCTAGTAGAATATCAGAAACAATAAAAAAATTAAATGTTCAGTATAATTTAAAAAAAAAAATTCCTGACCATAAGCTGAGAAAGTAGATTAAACTTCCCTTTCCAGGATAAGCAAAATTATTTTTATTGTTCAGATTACAAGACAACAGCGACAAGTCCTGTTTGCAGAGTAGCGCTTTTGGTCCTGTTTGCAGAGTAGCGCTTCATGTGATATTGGAGTTTCATAAGAGGAACTCATTACGTGTCTTTGGTTCCTCTAAAAAAAGCAATGGAGGGAGGGACTGATGTGGATCATGGAAGTTTTGACACTTTTTTCTCTCTCTATGCCATTTTCCCAATCAAAATGCCTTTCCCCCTCAGGTTTCTGTTAACCCTAGTAGGGAATAAAGACAGCAATAGAGGTACCTGTCTTTTTCTTTGCTGCAGCTAAAAGTATAGCATGGGGATCATTTTTCATTGGGAAAACTGCATCTAGGGTTGCCAGGTCTGGGTTGGGAAATATCTGGAAACTGGGGCTGGATCTGGGAAAGGGTGGGGATTGGGGAGGGGAGGGGCCTCAGCAAGGTACAATACCATAGAGTCCATCCTCCAAAGCAGCCATTTTCTCCGGGGGAGCTGATCTCTGCCAGCTTGAGATCAGTTGTAAAAGCGGGGGATCTCCAGGTCCCACCTGGAGGCTGGTAACTCTAATGGTATCAGAGTGGAAAACTTTTCCTTTCCTCAGCACCATAGTTCCTATGATATTTTATCTTGACAAATCAACAGTTTCTTTGAATTATTCTTTGAAGAGTATTTTTTTATCATTTACCAGGAGTTTTATGTGTCTGTATCAGATGATACGAGGATGATTACAGCACTCAAAGACCAACTTCCAGAGCTGGAAAAAACTATGAAACAGCTGTAAGTGTAACCTTTGGTTCATTTATTCTTCACAGATAACTAATACTAGCCATAAACCATGCTTGTTTTCAGAATAGTCACCAGTGAAGAATTTAGCTAGAACGTTTTTAGGAATGAGTCTACTGGCACCTTTAAGACCAGCAAAATTTAATTTAAGGCTTTCATGTGCATGCACACTTTTTTTAGATACCTAAAGAAGTTTGCCTGTACATAAAAACTTATACCCAGAATTAAACTTTGTTGGTCTTAAAGGTGCCACTGGACTCAAACTTTGTTCAGTTTCTTCAGACCAGTACACACACACACACACACACACACCTCTGAATCTGTTTTTAGGAATTTGTGTTTGTGTGTGTAGCTCCATTTCATTGGCTGCTCCTGAGGATGGAAAAAAAAACTGAGAAAGAAATGATGGTGAAGCATTAGCTGTGTAATATTAGATATTATTGGAGAGGGACTAGATGAGGGGCTGGTTTATATTAACTGTTAATATACACAGTTAATGCCACACAGTCAGTGTTCTCTCAGTTTCTGACAGCAATGCTGATTCTGTGAATTAGGTAGATCATGGAGGACAGAAAGGGTTGCATTAGTGCTTAGTTCTTGAGTTTTCTTACCTGCTCAGGAAAATGCTGATCACTACTTTGAACATATGAAGCTGCCTTATACTGAATCAGACCTTTGGTCCATCAAAGTTAGTATTGTCTTCTCAGACTTGCAGCGGCTCTCCAGGGTCTCAAGCTGAGGTTTTTCACACCTATTTGCCTGGACCCTTTTTTGGAGATGCCAGGGACTGAACCTGGGACCTTCTGCTTCCTAAGCAGATGCTCTCCCACTGAGCCACCATCCCTTTGGAGTCAGTCAGCATGTCTCCCTTTGGAGTCAGTCAGCAATTCTTCTCCAGGCCAGTTTGGACAGGGATCCTGGAGGCTTTTGCCATTTTCTGGGCATGGAGCAGGGATCACTGAGGATGTATGTGTGGCAGGGAGGTATTTGTGAATTTTCTGTATCATGCAGGGGATTGGACCCTGGAGGTCTCTTCTAACTCTATGATTCTCTGCCATTCTCAAGAAGCAGCCAAGGTGGTGGAAAGATGGGCTGGAGGGGTGGACCTGGAAGCACACTGGGAGACATCTTAGGTGTTTTGTACTACTAGACAATATGGCAATGAAGGCCACACAAAGTTTGTGAAAACACTTTTGAACCTGCTAGTCCCAAAAAGCTATGGGGGTTGTAGCAATCTCAAGCAGAGGAAGTGGGTAGAGAAAGGGTTAAGCACCTTCTCTGCTCTGCTGTTTCTGAACATATTGATCGCATGAAGCTGAGTCAGACTGTCAAGGTCAATGTTTCTGGATTCAGTATCTCTGGATTGAACCTAGGACTTTTTCATGCAAAGCAGGCACTATACTACTGAGCCACAGCCCTTCCCCATTCTTCACTCTAAATTCCTGGTTCTGAAGGGGTTTTTTTTCCTGGTGTGCTGCTACATGTGTTTGCATGTCACATGGTTAGCGTTCTAGTTCCAGCCTTTTCCAGCTGCTTTTATGGAAGTATCTCAAGGAAAAGGAAGGTCACAGTCACAGAACCTTTATTGGCATAACAACAGCAGTATCAAATCAAGGAAGCAGGAAAAAAGGTGGTTAATTAAACGTTCTAAATAGACTTCTCCTCTTATAAGCACAGTAAAGGAAATTTGCCACCACTTCGATGGTTTCAGCCTTATTTGAGGCTAGTAAGCTTACTGTCTTGCTTTCATCAGATTTACCCTCCAGGGATTGCAATATAGGCTCCAGATAAGATGCACATAAATCACAGTAGAATCTACAGGATAAAAGTACATGGTCTGTTCCTTCAGTTTCCTTCAGCCCACAGGGACAGAGCCTATCAAGGAATGGTATTTTTTTTAAACCTCCCGTGTAGCACGGCACATTAAACGAAGCACATTAAAACGGGCTAACATAAACGCCCTTCAAATATGGGGGTCAATCAAATAAGAAAAATACTCTGTAAGTGAACCACTAAAATGAATCCCCCATTGCATGGGAGAGCAACACCCAGAAGTGAGACTTCTAAGGTCTTGAATCTCCATGTCAATTAATCTCTGTTTAATCATGACAAAAGCATGCTTCTCCTAAAAAGAATCAGATCATCAATCCTAAGCCCCATTGATGGGATTTTCTCTTCAATGTGGGTCAGCCAATCAGATAGATAAGATTCATGCAGCATATGTGCAATGAAGGCTATTAGGCCCACTTTTGAAATGAAGACGCAGCCAGAATTTGAAAGTGGAGATCCATGCCTTTGTCGCTAAACGTCTCTGGTTTGTCTCAAGACAGGTAAGTTCTATCTTTGATGCTGTGGTCTAGTGGCAGCTAATGATCAGAGTTCCCATGTGACTTTGGTCAGTACTCCCTAACACCTCTGTCTGGGTTTATTATGTTTGAATGAGACTTCAGATACTTCCAGTCAGCTGTGAAATTGGAGCACAGGTCATCTGTAACTGCTACATAGGAAAGTCTTGTAAAGCACACATAAAGACTAAACTGATAGATGGTTGATCAAATCTGTCAAAAGAAATTTAGTGAATGCTGTATTTGTTTTTGATAGATCAGAAGAAGCTAAAGCACCTCAGAAAAAGGTAAATGTTTTTAATATTTAATTATAAGAATAAAAGTACCCATATAAAAACTGTTGTTTTACCAACCAGTGCACATATGCAGGGAAGAGCCATTGTGGTGCAGTGGTTTGGACATCAGACTAGGATGGGAAGACTCTGGTTCAAATCCCTGCTCAGCCATTATATTCATTAGGTGAATTACCTTTCTTTCTCAGCAACCTGTTCTATGGCGGGCTGTTGATAACTATAGGGAATTATTTAAGCCTCCTTGAATTCCTTGGAGGAAAGATAAGATCATAAATAAATCATTAAATAAATCTTTACCACGTGTTCTTGGGCCAGATACACCTGTATCACACACTGATGTGGTAAAGTGTCACAACCAATCCTGTCATATGTATTTTAGAAAACACATGTTTGTCATGGAAAGACATATTAATATAGACATGTAAACCATCTTATCTGAACACATTAAAAGAGTTGTAGTTGAAGATGCCCTTCTGCAGCCAGAACTGTATGAATATTTTGTTACTTTATGGATTATGTACTATAAATTTGAGGTTTTCCTCACACTTATGGGGATGGTGTTTTGTTTTTTTTTTCCAGCACAAAGTTCTTTTGCAGCACTTTAATACAAGTGATGAAAGGACTCAAAAACGGCAGCCTATCAGGGGAAGCGATGAAAGTAAGTGAATGCGTGGGACTGACTGGTGCTAGAAGGGAATGAAACTCAGGTGGGTGGTCCGGCAGTGCTTTAAGGCATGATACCCTAACCCCTGAAACAAATCCACCCCACATAATGAATTTCACTATAGATGAACTCCTTTCACCCTGATTTTGCTGTACTCTAAATTGAGGTATCTGTTAATAAAGCAATCCTATGCCAGAGATTCAACCAAAAGTGGACATTATTTTATAAATGTAAAAAATATATATATAACAAGTGACTTATGGAGCAATCCTAAACAGAGTTACACCCTTTTAAGTTATATGAAATCTATGGACTTAGGGGTAGTTTTGTAGGAAAAATAGGTGGTGGAGCTCATCCAGGAATTGTTATGCAGCTACACATACTATACAATGGACAAGGAGGTGGAACTCTCAGAAGGAGGAGGAGGAACTCTCAGAAAGATTCAGGAGCTGTGCTCCTGTGAGCTCCCACTGAATCTGAGGCCAGGCCTTAGAAGGCTATAACACTGTTTAATGAGCAATCCTAAGAAGGTCTTCTCACAAGTAAATCCCAATTTAATTCAGCAGGGTTTATTCCCAGGAAAGTATTTTTAGGATTGCAGCTTTAAATGTAGGGGTGTATTCTGTTTAATTTTCATCTAGGGCTGAAAAGACTGGTTTTGTCCCATCTGTTTTCTTTGGCAAATTCCCATTTTCATTTGCAATTGTTAATGGTATTTTATATCATGTTTCTATTAGACACAATTCGATACCAGTTTTACATGTTTACACTCACCTTTGGGAAAAAATGACATCAGTTGTGTAAGTGCCATCAAGTCACTTCCAATTTGTGGCAACCCCATGAATGAATGACCTCCAAAACTTCCTATCATTAATAACCTCGCTCTTGCAAACTGAGAGTATCTCTGGTTTCAGCCCATAGCTCTTCCAGTTCATATTCACTTGAACATAGTATTGCAGATCTGTTCTTCATATGGTCTTTTGGGAACATTATTTAGATTGCATTTTGGCACAATGAATGTTTTGGCATTTTTCTTCAGATTTATTCTAATTTTCAATATTAACAATTCATGGTTTTTACCACAGTTAGCTCCTGGTCTTGTTTTAGCAGAGAGAACAGAGCTTATCAATCGTCTGCTTCCAATTATATCACCTTTGATGTTTGTATTGTAGTGGTGTTGATGTATACATAGTTTGTTGGTATAGTATACATAGTATTGCTTGTTCGGTTGCCTGAAATTTGTTTGTAATGAATGAATTGTTGTCTTTACAGAATTCTTTGAGTCAGTCTCCTCTGTGAGTCAGTCTCCTGCTTCTTTTTGAACTCCCAGTCTAAATTTTCCAACAATAATTTATTCTACTTTTTTCCTTTTGATTTTCATATATGGCTGAAAAGATATTTTTGTCCTGTTTATTTTCTTTGGCAAATCCCCATTTTCATTTGGAGTTTTTGATAGTATTTATACCATTTTCCTATTATACACAGTTTCACATGATTTTTAAACTGTTTATACTGAACTTTGGAAAGAAAGGGCATCTATTTTAGCAGCAGTATTTCTACTGAATTTCATTGATATGACTGGGTTTTAAAGGATGAAGTCCATATTGTCCTTAGAGGGTGTGGTGGGGGGGGGAGATAGAAGTGCCTGAAAATTTCTACATCTAAATATCCCCAAATTTGGTAAGGTCTTGACTTTAAATAATCTGTAGGGTCCATACTCCCAAAACATAAAAATCTAGAAATCTTTACTCTTTATAATTCTTTATATTGTTCCTTTTGGCACTCTTCTAGTCATAATACAAGCTCAGTGCAGAATTGCTTAGAACAAATATACTGTGAAAAATAGCAGGAACATGCATACCTGATTTTAAGGTTATCAAATGATGGTTTGTAGGAAAGCCAAAGAATCATCTCCCTGGTCTACTGCATTACAAATAAGAAAAACAAGAAGAAGGAAACTATTAATAACTGGAAGTGTACGTTTTATGAACATTCGTGACATGGTGGTTAGAGTGCAAGGGAGACCTAGATTCAAATCCCTGTTCTGCTACAACATTCAATAAACAATAAACAAACTTGAGGTAAAAAATCAATAATTTAAAATAGTGAATGCAACTAATCAGGTTAAAACTTAGACTTCCTCTATTTCCTTAGTTTAACAGTGCTGTCCTGATCACAGTTACACTTCTCTAAATCCATTGAAATCAAAGCATGTAACTCTGATTAGGACTGACTGTGAGTGAGTTGCACTAATTAAGCATCATTTGGGACTTTCAATATGTTTTGAAGACCATTGTATATATAAGGAATGAAGCGAGGCCCTTCATATTCTACATCATACTGTCTGTCCTGTTGTTCCAGCCACTATTTATAACTTGGTTTCTCTTATCTGTCTCAAGTTTTGTTCAAGGTGTACTGCGTCGATCACACCTATACCACTATCCGAATACCTGTGGTGTCTTCTGTTAAAGAAGTCATCAGTGCAGTGGCTGACAAACTGGGCTCTGGAGATGGCTTGATATTAGTAAAGATGAGCTCTGGAGGAGGTAAGGTATTTGCATAATCTTTAACACTCCTCATTTACCTTGAAGCAGCGGACCATAATGGAATGGAAAGATTCATACTGATCTTTTTAAAGACTTTTTCAAAATAATTTTAATAACTGACAAACTGGACTCTTTCTTTGCCTGTCCCTGTCTCTCTCTTACTCTGTCTCTCTCTGGAAGAGCTCATGAGCAGAGAGAGTTGAGGTTTTATGCTCTTCCTGCCCTGCCTTCCTATTTGTCATCAGAATAGGAACACAGCCTATAGATTAAGTACACGGCATAATTACATTATTGGATGAGCTGTAAACTTGGACGTTAATTGATTTAATCATTGCATTAATCTTAGCTGATGAATCCATGGAAGCCAATATTAATTGGTGGGCCTGTTCACTATGGATACACTTGTTTATTTTTTTTTAGACCATTTTGATTCTGGTGTGTTATTGTAGTAGAGTATCGAAAAGACAGCATTAAAGATGGTTAAAGATGGCCTTGCCGTTTTCCATGGGGGTTGACATTGGTTTATTAATTTGCAAGTTATCAAACTTTTACCTTCGGTGTCTTAGAAAGACTACCTACACTGAGGTTTCTGAAATGTGCAAATGCACTTAACTTTAAAAAAAAAATTAAAATAAATTTTTATTTCATTAACAATATTTCATTAACAGAGGGAAAACAGGCAAAGAAAAGAAATAACAACACCTACATAATAAAAGGAAGACAGGTGCCATATTCCAACTTTTAGGGGCATTAAATCAGTACATAATCCCAACAGGGAAATTGTTAGCAACTATACACGCAGAAATAATTCCAGTCCTGGAAGTGTAAATTAGATGGAATAATCTTATTCTCAGCTAAATATTGCAGTATTGAGAATGAGGTAAATACAAAGGTGCCATTCGTATAATCACAGGAGTGAGGGTTTAGACCATCAGTGATCTTTCTCATCATAAATTATGCCCATAGTTTATCAGACCATAGTTCTAAAGTTGGTGCTTCCTTAGCTTTCTATATAGAAGCAATAGCTAACCTTGCTGCCACCAGTAAGACAGAAATCATAATCTTCATGTCCTTACTCAGGAAAATGTCAGACCACAGTTCTAACAAAGCTAGATCCAAGTTAGGAGGAATGATTTGACCTGCTATTCTACCAATCCTAGTTAAGACAACTTGCCAGAATCCTTGGATGATGGGACAGTCCCACCAGCTGTTTCAGAATGTGCTAACTTGGCCACATCCCTTCCAACACAACAGGCTAATGCTCTTACATAAGAACATAAAAGAAGTCATGTAGGATCAGGCCAATGGCCCATCCAGTCCAACACTCTGTGTCACACAGTGGCCAAAAAAACCAAGTGCCATCAGGAGGTCCACCAGTAGGGGCAGGACACTAGAAGCCCTCCCACTGTGCCCCTCCCCCCAAGCACCAAGAATGCAGAGCATCACTGCCTCAGACAGAGAGTTCCAACAATAAGCTGTGGCTTATTTTTCTTAAGTAGCCTGGAAGGAGTGTAGTACCAAATGCTCTTAAATTTAATTAATTAATTCATGAAAAGGTCACATGGTTAATCAACTTAAACTAGTTGGCAGCCCACTGGATGTGTTGTAATAATTTGAGTTAGTCCTTCCCTGATCTTTTTTTTTTAATTGTACCATGGTAGGTTTATGCTGATAGATGTTCGGGTAGAGCTACAAGAGGCAGGGGATATTCTTGTGGCAGGGAAAAAATGATGTTAAATATAAATGGGGCTGGATGATGACTAGCCCTGATTTTATTTTATTTATTTATTTATTTATTATGTTCGACTTATATCCCGCCCTCTCCGCAAGCGGACTCAGGGCGGCTCACAACATCATATCCACACGGTTAAACCAATAAAACAT
Organism: Heteronotia binoei; assembly: GCF_032191835.1. Taxonomy (NCBI): domain Eukaryota; kingdom Metazoa; phylum Chordata; class Lepidosauria; order Squamata; family Gekkonidae; genus Heteronotia; species Heteronotia binoei. Next base: position 32,440,942 of record NC_083238.1, read on the forward strand.
ATAAAACCATAATTTACATTTTTCAGTTTTTAAAAACATATTACAATTTTAAAAACCATTATATAGTGCTGGATCCATACATTATAGGCGGCATTAAATTTCCAAACAGTGATCACCGGCATTCTATGTGATGTCCGGTGGCAGCCGTCTTTCTGTCAAGCATCGAAGGCCTGCTTGAACAACTTGGTCTTACAGGCCCTGCGGAACTCAAACAGATCCCGCAGGGCCCGTATGGCTTCTGGAAGAGCATTCCAAAGCTCTGGTGCTGCCACCGAAAAAGCCCTAGATCTTGTCACGCATAACCTGGCTTCTTTTGGTCCGGGGGCGGACAGTAAGTTTTTTGCCCCTGTAAAATTTTGCACAAGAAGTGAGAACATGGCCAGTAAGAAAGCTTATTTTGGTAAACTATAGGGACCTGAAATGATGAAGCAGGAAGGAGAGGACAGCCTTCCTGATTTTTTAATTTTTTTTTTTCATTTGAGCACCCTAGATGAATATACTGCCACAAAGAGATTTTTGCAAAGGAAAATTAAGGTTCACAAAATGGCACAAGCAACTAGACAGAGAAGCTGCATGAACCTAACTGCACATTACCAGTGATTATGCAGGTATACCCTGCGGTACTTGTGGAACCTCCTACCAGGCAGCTGCAAAAACAGTGAATGCCCTTGCCAGTGGGGGGGTCACATTTCCTTGCTGATGAAGCATTGTAGTGTGCATGCTGTAAAAATGGGACCTCTGCGCAGCCACCTTGAGGAATTCACCCAGATTGCCGTGTGACTATAAAATAACTTATATGCAACTATTACAGTACAAAACCAATTGCCATTGAAGATCATAATTTTCCACATTGTTCCTGGGTCAGAAATTTTGCAGAATTTGATAGTTGAAGTGTTAGAGAGAAAGGTCACATAACGGGAAAGTCTGCATCACAGTTATTTGGATTGTTCTTTTACGGTATCAGCACCTCTGGCTGATTCTTATGCTGAAATATGTTCAGAGGGTACAGCAGATCTACACCTGAAACTGCAAATAGACTCTCTGCAAAGTCTAACAGAGGTAAATAGTGACTTATTCATATCCCCAAGATGAATGCAGAGTCCAAAGACTTACATGTACTTGTACAAACCCTAGGTGAGGCTAACTTCTGGTGCCCCCTCCTACATTGATAACTATGTGTGGGGCACCCAATTTGGTGCCCCCAGAAGGCTGGTGCCCTAGACAGTCACCTAGTTTGCCTCGTGGCAGGGCTGGCCCTGAGTGAGTTGCAGGATTATGTCAAGCTGTGATGTATTCTGCCTTAATGTTCCATTGGAGAAGGGCTTTTTCTTTTTTTAAGCTTCAGCATGTCTAACTCCGTTTTCTTTGTTTGGTTACAAGATTAATATTTGACCTTTAAAGGTGAGAATTATGTCAAGGTAAGGATTTGGAAAGGGAACACTGCTTTTGAGACACTGCTGAGCCTAGTTTTAATGTGGCGCTCTGACAGTTCATTAAAACTACATTGAAATGCTAAAGGAACTCCTGTCAAGAGCTGCTCTTTTTTGCAAATAAATTGGTGCCACTGTTTTGCAATTTCAATAGGATTTCCTTCACCAGCGTATGTGGCAATCTACTGGATCTATGCTAGGACAGAGTGATTTATAAGTCAGTTAATAAGCTCTTTTGCACCTGTCAAGGATGCACATTTTCCCCCCAAGTGCTAAATAGAAGTGAGTTTTAATTCTTTCTCTAGGAATTATTATATGTCACTGGCTTGGATTCAGGCTAATATTTCTGCGGTTGTAAAAACTTCTGCCCATGAAGTGTTTCTACCTGTGGAAATATTAGTCTGGATCCAACCACTATATGGATAAAAACAGCTGTTACATTCCTTAACAGATTATAGTGGGGGGGGGGGGGGTGTTAGAGTTTCTAAGTGATAAACCCTGACCTGGATAGCCCAGGCGACCCTGATTTGTCAAATTTCAGAAGCTAAGGTCCCGGTTACTGTTTGGATGGGAGACCACCAAGGAAGTCCAGGATTGCAGTGCAGAGACAGACAATGGCTGCAATCACACACACGAAATAATGAACTCCCAATGCACTTTCAGTGCACTCTCCAACTGGATTTTGTCCATTCACACAAGTAAAATCCAGTTGGAAAGTGCATTGAAAGTGGATTGAAAGTACATTATTTAGTGTGTGTGATTGCAGCCAATGGCTAACTACCCCTGAGCATCTCTTGCCTTGAAAACTCTTCAGGATCACCATAAATCAGCTGAAATGTGATGGCACTTTACACACACTTAACATTTTTTTCTGATCTGGGGGTTAGAATAGCTCGGTTGCTTTCAGATATTATTAGTGTTTCAGGGCAAAAGACTGATAAATCCCACTGATGGCTGCAGCAGTACTTTGTCATCAGCATGGCCTCTGTCTCCACGCACTGTTAGAATTAATGCATAGACATGCTAGAATTCAGGTTGGCTGGTGGTGTGAATCCTAACAGAATAAAATCAAAGCTTGGAAGACATTAGGCAGCTCTATAAGGGGAGAGACAAATAGGGGGATTGAGATTGGAGGATGTGCAATAGAGCTGAAATCTGCATGGACTTTGGATGCAACTGGAGAAATTTCTGGATGACATCAGAAGTTAGTTGTTGTCTCGGCAAAGATCCATCCCAGAACCATATATAGTCAGTGCAGTGTAATGGTTTCAGTGCTGAACCTGGAATAGGGAGAGCTGGGTTCAAACCCTTGCTCAGCTATGAAGTGCTGTAGCCTTGAGGTAGGGTTGCCAAGTCCAATTCAAGAAATATCTGGGGACTTTGGGGGTGGAGCCAGGAGACATTGGGGGTGGAGCCAGGAGCAAGGGTGTGACAAGCATAATTGCACTCCAAGGGAGTTCTGGCCATCACATTTAAAGGGATAGCACACCTTTTTAAATGCCTTCCTTCCATAGGAAATAATGAAGGATAGGGGCACCTTTTGGGGGGGTTCATAGAATTGGACCCCCTAGTACATCGTTTTGAAACTAGGGGGTATTTTGGGGAGAGGCACTAGATGCCATACTGAAAATTTGGTGCCCCCCCCGAGCCCCTCCCCCCCGAGCCCCTGATACCTCCGGATCAATTCCCCATTATACCCTATGAGAATCGATCTTCACATAGGGAATAATGAAGTGCCCAGCAGACATTCCCCCCCCCTCCTGGTTTCTGGCGACTTTGAAGCAAAGGATTGGCATCTCTACTCATGAATTGCTGCCAACTTCTTCAAAGTCACACACACTGCATCCCAAGAGGAAGCCTTTCAATCGGAGACTGAAGCCTCCAGAGCTGGAAACGCACATGGCCCTCTGGGGGCGGGGCTTCCCCCCGCCGGCCAGCTGACTGGGAGCAGAAAGGAGCCTGGGAAAGTGGGAGAACACCCGCTGGGACCTGAGGATTGGCAAGCCTACCTTGGGGCCAGTCAGTCCCTCTCAGCCTAAGGAATGTAGTGAGTAAAAAATGGAAGAAGCTGCCCTCAGGTCCCTGAAAAAGAAAGGGGGAGGGAATGTGAAAGGGGAGCAAGAAGCTGCTTCTTTGGGGAGAGCTACAAAGAAACCTGGGAGGCTCATATAGTAGCTAGTTTTCAGCCTCACAAAGCTTGCTATAAAGCACAGTCAAATATATCTTTGCAGGGTCATTTCTGGATTGCAAACAAATTACATGATCTTAGTAATATCCCAGGAACATCCCCCAGAGGCTATAAAGATGAGAACAAACTTCTTCGGGATGCTGTTAACGCTTTCCTATAATCTTGTGTGCCCCACCCCCCCCAAAAAGTCTGATATTTCTGGCTAGTCTGGTCTGAGTCTGACTAGTTACAGGGTAAAGAACTTCAGCAGTTTCCTTGCAAGATAGGCAGAATGTAAATGAAACACATTTTAAGAAGTAAAGAACTTGGGAGGCTTTGGGGGTGCATAGGAACCCCTCACCTTCAGCCTCTGCCTCACCCCTCCCCTTGGCACTGTAACTGCAAATGAAGCACATTTTAAGAAGTAAAGAATTATGAGACTGATGTGAAAGTTGCTGAGAATGTACAGACATTGCTGCATTCACACGCTGTGTTAAATCAAACTTGTTTAAACCATGGTTTCTGCCACAATCTCTTGTTAATCTTCCAGACATAAGCAACAATTTAGGGGTGAATCTAGGAGGGGCAGAAGGGGGCGCTTGCCCTGGCTGCCGTTGGAGGGGGGCGCCAAATAGGGTATGGGGTCCATTGTATTCTATGGAACCATAAGACAGAATGGCCCACAAGGAGGCACCATTTTTTAATTCCCCCCCCCTCAAAAAACATATAGATCCAGATTGCATGTAAATGCCAGTTCATCCACTAACTTCTCTTCATCTTCCCTACATTTCCATCTCTGTGGCCAGAAAATTGCAAGGGCCAGTGCTGTTTAACAAACCATGGTGGATTCAGATGTAAAAAGAGGATTCCTGCTGGATCAGTGGTCCATCTAGTCCAGCATCTTATTTCTTGGAGCAGCCAGTCAGTTGCTAGAGCATAAAGGCCTATGCCTTCCCCTGATGCTGCCTTCCAGTGCTGGTATTGCCTCTGAATATGGAGGTTCCTTTTAGTTACCCTGGTTAGGATAATGACACACAGCGGAAGCTGGGTTCAGGTAGCCGGTTCATGGTTGACTCAGCCTTCCATCCTTCAGAAGTCGGTAAAATGAGTACCCAGCTTGCTGGGCGGGGGGGGGGGGAGTGTAAATGACTGGGGAAAGCAATGGTAAACCACCCAGTAAAGAGTCTGGCAAGAAAACATCATGATGTTATGTCCCTCCATGGATTGATAACGACCCAGTGCTTGCACAGGGGACTAACTTTACTTTTTTTTTTAACCTTTTATCCACTCATCTAGTTTGGTCAGATCCTTCTGTAATTCTTCACAACCCACCTTGGTTTTCACCATCATGAATAATTTGGCATCCTCTGTAAATTTAGCCACTACTACACTCACTCCGAATCCCAGGCCATTTATGAAAGTCACAGCAATCCACAGTTCATAATAAATAGTGGTTGACAAACAGGCTGGGTGCCTGCATGGTTCGTTAGAAAAGCTGCCTTCATGCATCACAGCTAATCAGCATAAACCACAGTTCATCATGGTGTCTGATTATAGTAGCAGGTGAGGTTTCCAGTCCTCCATTTGGGGCAGAGGATCCCCTACTTTGGTGGGCTCTGGCCCACTGCCAGCCAGCTGGCCAGCAGTGAGAAATCCTGCTCCCAACTGATGTTTCGGGGTGACTTTCAGTAAAACCGAAAGTGCCATCCCCAATGTGATGACATCACTTGCAAATGAATAATCATATCAGGAGGTGACATTCTGGTTTGGGGGCAAAAACTCTGTGGTTTGAGGGCAAATTTACCATAGAGTTTTGCTCAAAAACTAGAGTGTTGCCCCTGATGCAATGGTGTCTCCAGGTTTTACTGAAAGTTTCATGATGTCACTTCCAGACTCCCACAAGTACGTCAGGAGCACCCTGCTGGCCAGGTAAGTGGACCTGGCAACCCTAGCAGCAGGGTATTCGTAGAGAGCAATCCTAAGCAAGTCCATTTAGCATCTTATTCAGGTCTGTTCAGTTGGGTTTACCCCCAGGGAAGTGACCTTAGGATTCCGCTAATAGTCCAGTCATTAGACTAGGTATATACTAGATGTCTATAATGTAGAAAACAGTAGAATTCCACTTTGGTCAAGCATTCTGTTCTGTACCAGGGATACATCTAACAGTTTGAGTTTGTTGCGAACATCTTTGATAACTTGTATATTTTGCAACATACCTCTAATGCTTTTATGTTTACAGAAAAGGTGGTATTGAAACCTAATGATGTTTCAGTGTTTACAACTCTCAGTGTTAACGGCCGTCTCTTCGCTTGCCCTCGAGACCAGTTTGACTCACTGGTATGTAAGTATGTTAGCTTCTGTCAAACATTCCCGATTCAGATGCTGTCTTTAGATGCTCTCTTCAGAATGGAGGGCCTTGATAGGGGTCTTTCTTTGCCTGCATTTTTTTTTTCAGCCTTTTAACAAGCTGTCTTTTCCGGATTTTCAAAGCCCATGGTAGTTAAGAGTGTTGTTGAAGCCCATTGCTATGAATAAAGACAATAAAATAAGTGCATAAAGTAGGGCATTTATTATTTCCCACTTCATATTAGTTATTGCATGCAAGAATAATGTTGCTCAAGTTTCAGGTGTGAAAGTGATTACATATCACTGTCCTATATGTCTTTCCTTTAGTAAAAAGAAGTTGAATGCAACAATATCTTATTGTTTTAAATGTTTAATTATTTTAATTGTTTAAATGCTTAAACCCTATTTATGTGGGATCCTTTGTTGTAAGCCACCCTGAGCCACTTGGTGGGAAGGGCGAGATATAAATCATAAAATAAATAAATAAAATAAATAAATAAATAATAAGATGAAACATTATATAGACTGAGGCATGATACAGCCATAATTCTTTTAAAATAGGATCCCAGCACTTTATAATTAAAATCGTAGAAGATGTTTACATATTTTTAAAAGTCTGTTTTTCCATTAGCACAAAAATATTTGCAAATACTTACCAGAAGTAATTCCAACATCCTCTAAGGGGGTTCACTTTGATGGGGGTGGTGTGTGTGTATTTGTTTATAAACTGTGCTTTTGAGTTCCTTTTAACTTCATTAAAAGCAGCTTTCATAGCCAAGTGGTGTCAGCATGGATACTACTTATTGCTCCAAGCTTTGATGCAGCCTTGTAGTTTGCTTCTAATAAGCTGCTTTGTAGCCTTCATTTCCTTTCAGAGGCACTGCGACCAAGACAATCTTACCATTGCTTCAGGTGCAAAGATAATTTTAGAACTACATCTGTTTTTAGAAACAAAAATAAAATTGTGGTACCATTATGGGAGGCGGGGGGGTGGGAGAAACTTGGTTAATTGGGCAGCTCATGCATCATGCAATCTTCAGTAAAACCTGGAAGTGACATCATCGCATCAGGGTTAACACTCTGTTTTTTGGGCAAAACTCTATGGTAAATTTGCCCTCAAACCATAAAGTTTGCATGCTAGCAAAATGACTTGGAGTAAGTGCTGCCTGACTCACCCTGCCACATTCTAGCCAAGAGACTTAGGCAGGAGCTGGCTGTCTCTGGTCGTTTTCGCACTCACCTTAATCAGCAGCGACGACCCTCTTCACCGCGCAGGATCTGCGCGGATTTCGCACTAATTGCCGCGGAGCACCCAGAAGAGCCGGAAAGTCCCGGCGCTTTTGCGGCGCAAACGGAAACCACCAAAACCCAGTTTCCGTTTGCGCTGCAAAAGCGCCGGGACTTTCCGGCTCTTCTGGGTGCTCCGCGGCAATTAGTGCGAAATCCGCGCAGATCCTGCGCGGTGAAGAGGGTCGTTGCTGCTGATTAAGGTGAGTGCGAAAACGACCTCTGTGAAATGGGGTACAATGAGCAGTGCTACACAAACTTGGAGCTCTTTCAGTTTGTTAATGTCAACATTTTTCCTATTGGATTCTAACTTTGTACTACTTTGAATGCTTAACCACTGCCCACCAGCTATATGTAGCACTGCTCATTGTACCCCATTTCATCATCTGATGAAGTGTGCATGCACACGAAAGCTTACATTCTGAATGAAACTTTGTTGGTCTTAAATGTCCTACTGGACTCCAACTTTGTTCTATTGCTTCAGACCAACACAGCTGCCCACCCGAATCTACCTACGTGGGCATAATAGTGAGCAGAAACATGCAACAGATAGTCTCTTGGTGAGTTCAGTTGAATAACATGCTCTCATTGGCAAGATCTCCCCAGTCATAGAGGTGCTGGATTCTTCTCACTTCCTTTTTAAAAAAAGAATTAAGTTCCATCAGATTGGACAACACAGTAACTGGACCATGATCTGCATCATGAAAGATATAGCCCTTATACAGGGTGATAAGAGCTCAGATAATTTTATCCAGCTCTACAGCAAACAGCCTGTCCCTTTCTGCCAGCCTGCATTCTCTCACTCTGCCTTACTAGTCTTAGCAAATGTATTTTTTGGACGGAGGATGTGTGTATAATAGTTCCCTCCCCATACTTCCGGGCTCTGGGTCCACTTTGGCCTTTCTGAAAAGTGAGGGGACACTTTGGACCAAGCGGAGGAGAGTCAACCACAGGCGCCTTTACGGGGCTCATTTAGTCCTGCTCTTTATTCATGTGTGTGATCATAACATAGTCTAGCCAAAACTGTCCATTTACAGCTCTGATTGATTTTAGTGGGAGAATGCAGTGCCTGCTGTTAAAAATGGATTTGATTTTAAACATATTAACTTTACCTGGCTTGAACTCACATATTTTGAATACTTATGCTGCCTTTTCCTTTGGAAGAGTTTATATAATGTATGCGGCAAAAGCTTTAGAAAGTATGTTATTGTGATCTGAATCAAAGTAGACTGGAAAGTTTAAGGGTCTAATTAGAATAGACAATACCTTAAATGCAAGTTGGGTTGGAGGAAATCCCAACTCAACTTGCTTTAACATGTGACCCAGCACTCACCATGGAAATTGCCTCCTGTGCACATTTGTGGCAGCATGAGAGGCTTCATTATTCCCTCCCACCCATTTTAGTAAACAGAAGAGGGACAGAGAGGGGCTGTTTGTTGTCCTGCTGATTCTATGTGTCTGCTGGGGTCGCACATTTAATGTGAGTTGCATTGGGTTTTTCCCAACCCAATCAGCCTTTAAATGGACCAGCCAAGCTGGGCAGCTGCAAGCCAGCACCACAGAGGGCGCTCATCTCAGATCCATCAGTAGCCTCTGACCAATTTCCCACTTGCCTTACACCACTCTCAAGCTCCTCTTCTCAGCTGGGCTTCCCTCCAATTTCACACTATCCGCCCTGGGGCTGCAGCTTGTGTCAGCTTTTTTGTGTGGCAAACAGGAACATCTAAAAACCAGTTTCTGTTTGCCACGCAAAAAAAACCTCCCGATACTGGCTGCAGCCCCAGAGCAGAGAGTGTGAAATCGGAGGGAAGCCCCGCTAAAAGGAGCTTGAGAGCGGCGTAAGGCGAGTGGGAAATCGGTCACAGTGAATCAGTTTGCCTTCTCCTACCCTACTGAAAGGTCTGATCTTGGTGACTGCTTTAACCCTCCTTGAGCTACTGTGATTTGGCTCCGCTTCTTCCTGGCCACTGCCAGCCCAGAAAGTCAAATGGCCAGTCTTTCCCTAACATAACAGAGTTTTTAAGCTCATGATTCTGACACTTCCATTGCCAAAATAAAAAGCACTTAGGATTGTTTACAAAAATTTATCTCCCACTCATGGTTTTTGCCTTCTCATGAGAAGAGATAACCCCTTGTATAATTTGATGATAACCAGTTCACAAAGCCGTGCAATTGGCTACTGAGGTTAGCAGCACTTATGTTTACCCACAAACAACTTGCAGAGGAACCATGATAATAGTCTGTCTGAAACCACTGTGGTTTTACAGTTTGTATTATTTTAGATCTATAAACTGGATAACAGTGCAGGAAGGGGAGAAGGAAGCAGACCTATAATCACTCTTCTGTTTTTGGACAGCAACTGGTCACAGATCTGATTTTAAGGGGGAAAGCATATTTCCCCTTCTATTAGCTGCCATAAAGCTTTTTTAAAACATGCATCTGCTTGCCCTTTGCCTTTGCTAAGGCTTTTGAAGATTCTGCCTTCAGAACTGAAGAACCAGGATTAGCCAGAATAAAACTAATATAGATTTACAGCCTAGCCATAAATTCTCTGTGGTTTTGTTTTAATTGATTTGGTCCTAGTGGTCTCACTTGGGAAAGTAAGTTGATTAGAACTTTGGGTCTTAGATTAGAGACGAGAGGCATAAATATCATGAAAGAACAAGCACTTTCAAAGATATCAATTAACGAACTTTTGCTGATTATCAAGTGATTTAGAGTTATTCCTTTCTGGAATCCAAGGGCTACACAGGCTGTGTCTCTGCTGAGAATGGCATTGTTAAATCACATTTAACAAATGCTAGGGGGGGTGGGGGAGAGAGAATGATGAGAACATATGTACTGAGTTGGTTGACAACATGAAGTGACTGCACTGAATTTACTGCTCCGCAGCAGTTTTGCAGTCATCCGGGAAACTGCGGGTCTGCCTAACAACTCTGAGGAATGGAACTCTGTACAACAACCAATGAGTGGTCATGGCGCGAAGCTTGACTGTCATGATTTGTTATGGACTGGGGGGGCATTATTGAGGGTGTATATAAGTGGGGTCCCAGCCCCGCCATTTTGCCTTTGTGTAGTATGTAGTCACCAATAAAGTAGTCTATGTGATCTACCAATGCATTGAACCCAGTATATTTCAATCATCCTAGGTGACAGGGATGCCAGCCTCCAGGTGGGACCTGGGGATCTCCTGGAATTGCAGCTCATCTCCAGATTACAGAGATCAGTTCCCATGAAGAAAATGAATGCTTTCGGGGATGGACTCTGTGGCATTGTACCCCACTGAAGTCCCTGTCCTCTCCAGGCTCCATCCCCCAAATCTCTAGGAGTTTACCAACCTGGATATGGCAACCTTAACCCTCCCCCATCCCCCACTGGTAGCCAGAGGGAACCTGGTAGCCCTAGGTGATTACCATACATGTGTCTGCTTCACAACATGTTTAGATGTTGTGAAACAGACATTTTGTGCATGTATGTGACCATTTCATAGGTCATGTGTGTGTGTGGGAGGAGTCTTACACCAGTATTCCTTTGCAGGGCCAGATCTGGAGTGGGGGCAGAGGGGGGTGCTTGCCCCAGGTGCCGACGGAGGGGGGGAGTAAAATTGGGTATGGAGTCCATTGTGTTCTATGGGACCATAAGATAGAATGGCCCATAAGGGGGTACCATTTTTTTTTAATTTTGCCCCCCCATCAAAAAACATGTAGATCTGGTCCTGTTTGGAAGAAGCCCTTATGTTTCACTTCTGCGTTTTAAAAAGAGACTTGCTAACAGAGAAGGAAAAGATCAGATTAATAAAGATCTCACAGTGTCACCATTCTTAGGTTAAAACAATTTTATTTGGTAACATATGGTAACAAATTATATTTCTTGCATCATTAATAACTTCTTTTATCTATCCCATATATTACTTTCTACCAACCCCTTCCCCCGTTACTTGACCCCCACCGGTGTTATTTACTTAAAGTACTAATGTTTAAAGGTACCCTTAACTAAAAAAAACAAAAATTAATATTCTTCTTTCTAAGACTTAATCATTATCAAAAATTGTCCAATGTCCTTTTATTTTCCACTTTTTTTCTACATATCTTCTGAACTTTTTCCACTCCATCTTAAAAACTTCTAAATCATAGTCTCTTAAAATTCTTGTTAATTTGTCCATTTCATTCCATGTCATAACTTTTACAATCCAATCCCATTTCTCTGGTATTTTTTCTTGCTTCCACAACTGCACATATAATGTCCTAGCAGCTGAAAGCAAGTACCAAATTATAGTTCTATCTTCTTTTGGGAATTTTTCCATTTGTAATCCCAACAGAAAAGTCTCTGCAACTTTCTTAAATTCATATCCCAAGATCCTAGAAATTTCTTGTTGAATTATCTGCCAATACTTTTTTGCTCTTTCACAAGTCGACCACATATGGTAGAAAGAACCTTCATGTTTTTTACATTTCCAACATCTGTCTGGCATCTTATTATTCATCTTTGCCAATTTCTTAGGAGTCATATACCATCTATACATCATTTTAAAACAGTTCTCTTTAATACTATGACACGTCGAAAGCTTCATAGAGTTCTTCCACAAATATTCCCAAGTTTCCATCTGTATTTCTTTATTTACATTAATTGCCCACTTAATCATTTGAGATTTCACTACTTAATCTTCCGTAGACCATTTTAAAAGTAATTTATATAATTTTGAAATTAATTTTTCGTTGTCTCCAAGCAGAACTTTTTCCATTTCTGTTTGCTCTTTTCTTATTCCCTCAGTTTTAAAATGAAAACAGTGTCACCATTCTTGTCCACAGACACCACTACAGGAACAGGAAGGCCCCTCAACTGGAACCATGGGAACGTTTGAACTCATGAGCTCCAAAGACTTAGCATACCAAATGACAGTGTACGACTGGGAGCTCTTCAACTGTGTGCATGAGGTAACAAGAAAGCATCCATCCCATCTATTTCATTTCAAGCTTCCCCATCTAAGAATGTGAACTAATTTATATACATAGAGCAGGACTAGATAGTATAACCCAGGGATAGACTGTACCCTTGGGGAGGGGGGGATGCTACTTCTTCAAATTTTAAGTTCCTCCTTAGCCGTGCTGTTTTTCTGCTTATTATGCAGCACTCAAAACTGCAGTTTAATGTGGTATATTTTATTCTACCTCATCCTGCTGGCAGGTAGGCATAGGATAGCCTTTGCAGACATCAGTGCCGCAACTCATATTTTGTACAAGCTTTCTTATACGAAGGCTGCCTACATTCAGATGTCACATTAAGCCTCCCTGCTTATGGACAAACCAAGCCTGCTGATGTCCTTGCACATGCACGCCTCACTTTCTCCTCCTTGTCACACAGAGTGTGATGATAGAATTCCAGTTTAAAGCCAATTCTGGTTAATGTGGGATGCATGAATGTGGATGCGCCATTGAACTGGAGCCAGTTTTCCCTCCACAAGCTGCAATTTTAAATTAGAGTTTAATCCAGGTTTAGGGCCAAACTGAGCGTTATGCTGGGGGTTCTGTGAATTTAGCTCACAGTGTTTTCTTCCTTTAAATATAAAGAATACAGCACCCAGTTTGGATCAGAACCACAGCACAAAGGAAGGAGAGTCCTGAAACGGCTCAGTGGAGTCACAGTTTGCCACACTGGGGCAGATGAACAGGCGGTAGCCATATCAGTCAGTATCCTTGTATGTTTCCTCAGTGGTTTCAGGTAGGGAAAATGGCTTGTGGACTAGGCCTTAAACCCCTGCATTGCACTTGAGTTCCAGTCATAAGCAGCTGTTTAAGGAAAAATCTCCAGGTGCTTCATATGCAGAACTCCCAGCATCTCATCTGGTCTGGCTCTTCCGTTTTGTGGAGGGAAACTAATTCTGACTAAGCCACACTCCTACATTTGTCTGTCATGGATGTAACCTAAGATAATGTTGAGCCAGGATCCCTTCTTTGTGTTTTGATCAAAAATGGAGTATGTGCATTCAGGCTTAATGGACATGATGACTCAGTGCAGCCAAAGTCAAATTATTAATCCATTTAACTCATTGTTCTATGCTGTAATTGGCTGTCTAGAGTCTTGGGCAAAGAAAGGTCTTTTCCCCTGGAACTAGAGATATCAGGGACTAAACTTGGAGCCTTCTGCAGGCAAAACATGTACTCTGTTACTGTATCACAGCTCTTGCAATAGGGATTTCCTCTATTAGTTTGCAAGACTGATAAGCAATAAACTTTTATTTCTTCTTGTCATCAAGAAAGAATTTCCTAAAGGCTGGATGAAAGACACAGCCCACATCCCATTTGGGGTGACGCTTAGTTTGGGAGGAAGGAGCAGGAGTAAGACTCCTATATTCCTTGCATACAGTCCTGTGCACTCCTATATTCCTTGCATACAGTCCTATATTTACAGTATACATTACAGTATACAGTATTAAAGATTTCTCTGGATTTATATTGCAAAAAGTTGAACCTAAGTCCTCCAAAGTCTGAATAGAAAGGACTTCAGATATACTAAGAGGTATGATTTTAATATTTACATGTAGCATCTATAGCAGTGAGGTGTCTGTTGAATTACTTTCATGTTTCCGATTGAAAGCATTATATACCACTAAGAGCCACTTTGGTGTAGTGGTTAAGTGTGCAAACTCTTATCTGGGAGAACTGGGTTTGATTTCCCCACTGCTCCACCTGTATCTGCTGGAATGGCCTTGGGTTAGCCATAGCTGTCGCAGGAGTTGTCCTTGAAAGGGCAGCCGCTGTGAGAGCCCTCTCAGCCCCACCCACCTCACAGGGTGTCTGTTCTGGGGGGAGAAGATATAGGAGATTATAAACCACTCTGATTCAGAGAGAAGGGCGGGGTATAAATCTGCAGTCTTCTTCTTCTAATGTACAGTCTACATTTTAATATATATCACTGGTTGTCTGCAGAACTTGGTGTAAACCTGAAGGTTTAGTTGATTTCAGGTGTCATATATAGCCACCCTCCAAACCATCACTTAGAGACTTAAGAGCATGCTGTGGGTTTGCAGATCCATTCCTTTCTCTCCTCTTGTGCACTGATCCCCTCCCTTCCTTCTGGTATTTGCAAACTATGATTAGTGCAAACCAGGATTCCCTCCAAACCATAGTTTGCAAACTAACACCAAGCCATGGTTTTCAGATCATGGTTTGCAGGTGAATTGTGATTTTTTCATTTTTTTCCCTACAAGCCCAAGGCAGCAAACTTTACTTTACTTTACTTTATTCGATTTATAAGCAAAGCAATGACAAGATGCACTGTACATAAAAGCAACATAAGAGTCCACCAACAAGATAAAAGCACTGTGCGGAATATAAACAACACACAAGCTAAGAATGCACCAGATAAAAATGCAGTCAGATGTGCCAAAATGGTTTACAGTCTGCTGAATACCCTTGGTGGTAGAACTGTTTTACACATTTTCCTGAATGCAAGAGAGCAAAGACATAAAGAGAATGATGGTGACTAGCTGTAACTTATCCAGTTTAGATGCCTGGCAGTGAACATCTGGAACAAGAGAAGAGAATTAGCACAGGAGAGAAAGTGGGATGAGAGAATGCATGAATTCACGGCACATCTCTAATGGCAACTTGTGTTGGAGAAGTGAAAATGAGTTGTTTGAATCAGGGCTTTTGGGGGTAGAAAATGCCCAGCAGGAACTCATTTGCATATTAGAGCACACCCCATGACATCACCATTGTTTTGTGCATATTAGCAGGCACTTATGTGCATATTAGGCCACACCCCCTGACACCACACCAGCTGAAACTACATTCCTATGTGTTCCTGGTTTGAATTGAACCCTTTCTTATCTAAATCATTTGGAAATCAGTTTGTCCCCCAAACTTTTTTTTAAGAGCATAAATCCTCTGTCTACTTCTGATTCTTCCCTGTTTCCTTTGTTTTGTCCCCCTCCCCTTTTCTAGCTGGAACTTGTCTACCACACATTTGGAAGGCACAATTTTAAAAGGACGACAGCCAATTTGGACCTATTTCTGCGAAGATTTAATGAAATCCAGTTCTGGGTAGTCACCGAGATTTGTCTCTGTTCCCAGCTCAGCAAACGCGTTCAGCTCCTGAAGAAGTTTATTAAGATAGCTGCCCAGTAAGTATAGTCAGCAGAGGTCAAAATTAGGGGTGTGCACTCAGTATAAACCAAGCCGAACCTCCCCACCACCGACAAATACCTTATCAGTATTTATCACGTATTTTCTCAGCCAATCACTGAAAGGTTTGGTGATTTGGCTATCCGAAAGTGGCCTCCCCAAAAAGCTTGAAAATAGTCAGGATTTTTTGGGGCTGCTGGGTAGCCACAGTTACAGGGCATTTAAAGGGCTTTGGGGAGTTCACTCGCCACAGCAGGGTCACACTACAGCTTGGAGAAGGCATTTAAAGGGACCGTTTCCCATTAAACACCTTTTCCCCCTCCATTGGAAACAATGAAGGATGGGGGCACATTCTTCTGGAGCCCATAGAATTGAACCTGTTGGTCCGATTTTTTTAAAGGGGGGGGGGGTTGCGGTAGAGGCATAACCAGCAGCTATGCTGCAATTTTAATGCATCTACCTTTTAAAAAAACAGCCCCCTGAGCCTCAGATTCGTCCTGGATTCGTTCTCCATTATAGCCCTGTAGGGGCCATTGATTGTAATAGTCCCCATAGGCTATAATAGCCACAAAAAATTGTCAATCCCAAATATTTCCTGAATCCCAATACCATACAGAAAAAGTGAGATACCAGGTGAAAAGTGAGATATTTATTTATCTAAGTATTAATATCTCACTTTTCACTATACCAGGTGAAAAGTGAGATATAGATACTTAGATAAATAAATCAATGAAATAGCAACAGGCAAACATCTTCAGGTCCAAAAGGGCCTTTCAAATGGAACTGATATCAGAGGACTCTCTGGAGAAAATCACAAAACCACAGCCCACTACCACCCACAACCATCCCCCCTATTTGCCTGTGGTGGCTATGGCTGGGGAACAAGCAGAGATTCCCAAGTTTGAAGGTGGTGGAAGTGTAGCATAGGAAGTACCTCTCTTTATCCCTGTGTGTCTCCCCTCTGCTCTCTTTGTCTGGAGAGCTAAACATATCCAAAGTTTCAGAAATCCAGAGAAACAGAGTGCCCACCTGACACCTGAACTGCCATCTCAGCTCAATTTCATAACACATAACTCTGTATTGAAGGTCAACATTATAATGTATTTGGATTAATATTCCGAACCTAAAGAATATGAACTTCAAGAGCATCACCAGTTAACATACTTGTAAAGGGAATTTCTTCTCTTTCGCTCTCTTTAGTCTGTATAAAAATGCAATGTTCCAGTTTGCTTGTACACAGCAGGTGTTGCAGATTCTGATCAGTAGAGGGCAGTAGCATATGTGCAAAAGAATAAAAATGAGATCTCTTCTCCCTCCCCTCCCCAATTCGTAGCAAAAAAATAGGGAGAAAGGAGTGTTACTAACTAAATGATTTGAAGAATTTCCAAATACATTTCTAAACAAAAATCAAGCAATCATTATGCATGATAAGAAAAAGATCGTTGGGGGGAAATTTGGGAGTTTAGCAGCTAGACAGATTCCCAGTGTCACAAGAAAATGAATCTCATACAGGCTAGCTTAATATTCTCTTATTGGTTTCCACATTTGTAGGACTACAGCTTTGGTAAATGAAATAGCAAAAGGTAGGCTTGTACATATTACTCAGCCTACTAGGGAAGGTTTGGAAATTTTCCAACTATAAATTCCCATGTATTTCTTTCTATTAACTTCAGCATTGTGGAGTTCTTGCCCACAAGAAAAATTGCTACTATGGCAACAGGTTTGTTGTTTTTTTTGTAAGAGCAATAAATGTAAAGTGAATGTGAGTTAGTAAAGGAAGATGCACTGTAATTTGTTCAGAATAAGTGAATGCAATGATTTTTGTTCATTAAAAGCCTTGGTCAAGTGCACACACACGTTCATACCTTCTACTGGAGACATAGAATTCTAGGTCAAGGAGACAACAGTGGGCTGGCTCCAGTACCCACAAACACCCAGCTGCTATTTGGGAATCTGTTGAAATTGTATGCTAACAAATAGGGATGAGCACAAACTGGGACAATGCGGTTCGTGGTTTGTGGCATCCCTGCTTTGTGAACCTCAAACTGTCACAAACTTTTAAGAGCTAATGAATGAACCCTCTTGAAACTGACATGAGTAGTTTGAAACAAAGTGTTGAAACAAAGTGTTCAAAGTGCTGAGAATTCCACTACCCCCCCTCCCGCATTGCTTTGAAGTTTGGTGGACATTTTGTGTGACTGGAGACAGTCTGTCTGGAAGTGCATCCATTCACAAAACTCCACAAACTGCTTAAAAGTTCATGCCGTAGATCTGCCATGAGCATCAGGTTCATGAGCCAACCAAAATTTGTCATGAAGTTTAGTTAGTGAATCTGTGTGTGCCTGTTCCTACTTACAAAGATGCCCTTCATCAGCAACCATGATTCCCAGATGACTGCTTTAAAAAGGAAGGAATATTCAGCAGTCCAGCTCTACCTCCTAAAGTGGTTTGACACATTCAGTGACTACCACCTCTATTAACCAAAGGATTTTCAGTGGTCTGTCTCCGTAGACAAAGACAGAGATCCTATACACCTCACCTCTCGTAGGCCTACCATTTTGAGCTAAGAAATATTAATATTCCCCAATAAAAAGTTGTTTGAGGTGTAACACCTCCTTCCCCTCTCAGTTGGCAACTGCAAAGATCAGTTAGTGCCTCTGCCTTCCGCAAGCAGTTTTCGCTCAAGGACATAGTTATTAAGTCTTCATTCAAGTACTTCTGCATTCTGTATTCCACTGTTAGCACTTTCACACACACTGACTAATGCACTTTCAATCCACTTTCAATGCACTTTAGTGGTTATTTGCAACTGAACTTGCCATTTCCCCCACTAAATTCCAGTTGCAATGTGCTTTGAAAGTGCATTATTTGGTGTGCATGAAAGCGTCACACGTTGAAAAAAAAAATCCTTCCATTACGTTTCTTCTTTCTCGACTTCTTTCTCTTTTACGCTAACTCTGCCCACCTCTTCTGTTTCAGCTGCAAGGAATACAAAAACTTGAATTCTTTTTTTGCTATAATCATGGGGCTAAGCAATGTAGCCGTGAGCCGCCTCACCCTGACATGGGAGGTAAGTTCCTGCTGGCCAGTAACAGTGCGATCCTACACAGTGCTACTACAGTCTAAGACCATTGACTTTAGCAGGCTTAGACTGGGTTGATGCTGCATAGAATTGCATAGAAAGCTTACAAATATTGACTTTGATGTGGTCCATTTACCTTAGTTGCTGCTTTGTTTGGAACTTGTATAGATCTAGCTGGAATTTATGCTTCTGCAGGGTTTTGCACTGGTTCAGACATTTCTCCTTTGGTTGGCTGGTTCACACACACTGCTGGCCGCACCACAGATCACTTTGGAAACTTAGGCTGGTTTCACACTGTGAAACTGACACTATTTTATCCTGTTGCGAAAAAATTTGCTTCAGTTTGAATCGTTTCTGGGCTATCAGACAGCCCCTGCTAAAGGGGCAGGATCCCGGCAGCGGTCAGTGGTTGACCATTCACACTGCTAGCCCGGCTCAGCCACGGACCCGATGTGGAAAGGGTTGTCTTTTTTAAAAAGGCCCCCTGTGTGTGCACTCAATCGGAGAAGCACACAAGTCATCCTTGGAGAGGAGTTTGGGGGGAAAAAACCCAGCCGTGCTGGAAATGGCTTGGCATGACCGCACAGCTGTTCCACTCAGGGGCGTAGCTAGGACTTTGGGGGCCTGGGGCCCAAGATTTATGTGGGCCCCCCAGACCCCCCACAGGACACTTTGGGGCTTTCGGCCCCCCACAGCTACCTGGAAGAACCAGCGTGGGCTTCGCTTCCGAGCCAGGCACCCCCTCGGGTCAGCCCTTCCCGCGGCGCGCACCTGCCTTCGCCGTCCCTCACCTGTTCCGAGGAGGTGCCGCCTGCGCCAGCGGAGGGCTCTTCGAGTGCTGCGCGCCCGGGCCGCCTACAGCTGCTGCGCCGAAGGCGCCATGGGGCACTCCCAAGTCAGCGGCCGCCTTCGCTCCGGCGCCCGAGACGCCTCGGCTTTGGTCGAACGCGAGGAGAGGGGAAGGCGAGGCGCTTCGAGCGGGACGAGGGGCAAAAAGCACCAGCCGCTGCCTCCCGCCGCCTCAGAGACCCGCTCCTCCGCTGCCAGTCAGCGCCTGCTCAACCGGGCCAATGGGGAGTGGAGGGGCCGGTTGCAGCCAACTTCAGAGTTCGCGAGCAGAAAGGCGGGCCCGCCGAGGAGCAAGGAATGCCGCCTGGGGCTCCCGCTTGCTTGGGAAACAGGTGCCCACCGCCCAAGGTCACGGAGCCAAGGGGAAATTTCCTGACCCGCACCAGACACGCTCAGCTTGTCACACGCGCTCACGCACACCCAGGAAGGGGGGACTTGGGGACTCCCCGCTGCAACACGCCCTCAGCCTGCGCACGAAGAAACTCTGTGAGAGTTAGTAGCTTTCTGCAGGGAGAGAAGGGGAGGCAGGCGCTGGTTTTGTACATCCCAGGCAGCCGGCTTCTGAGGGGCCCCTTGGCATTGCCAAGGGGCCCCCCAGACCCCCCAGACCTGGGGCGACCCGCCCCCCCCGCCCCCCCTCCCTACGCCACTGGTTCCACTTATCAGTCGCCCCAGGGCATTCAGACAGCAGCCAATTATGCGACCTACATCCAATTCAGGGGGATGCTACCGGGAAGCTTTTTGATGCGAATAGGAGGCATCTGGAGACAGGGTGGTAATGGGTGTGGCTCGGAGGGCAGATGTGCTTGTGTAATCGTGCACTTTTAATCCGAATGGGAGGCGGGGCTAGGTCGGAGCAAATCTCCTGTGTGAAACCACCTTGTGTTTCCAAAGCAGTCTGCCATACATCATGATGAACTGCCATCTGAGAAAGGCAAGTCAGTGCAATCCTAAGAAGAGTTACACCCTTATAAGCCCACTGATTTCAGTGGGCTTAGAAAGGTGTGACTTGGCATGCCCCTGACGGATAGAATCATAGAACTGCAGAGTTGGAATGGGCCATTCAGGCTATCTAGTCTAATTCCCTGCCCAAGTCTTTTCTGAAAATTAGACTTCCAAGATCAGCCTGGAGCATCCCTGAGAGTGAGAGGGAGCTCATTACTGATTCCACTGTTGCACAACTCTTACTGTAAAAACGTTTTTCCTGCTATCCAGATGGTACCTTCTCACCCCTAATTTAAACCCATTATTGCAAGACCCGTGCTGGTCTGACTTTCTCAGCTCTTGGAAGCTAAGCAGGGTTGACCCTGGTTAGTACTTGGATGGGAGACCACCAAGGAATTCCAGGGTTGCTATGCAGGAGGAGGCATGGCAAACCACCTCTGAACATCTCTTGCCTCGAAAACCCTACAGGATCATCATAAATTGGCTATAACTTGACAGCACTTTTAGGATTGCACCGTACAAGCCTTTGGAGAACTAGAGGTTCATCGATTACCAGCATAAATATTCCAAGCCCCAGGGTTAGTGTGCCGATATGGCATAGTTGCACAAGTAGCACATTAGGTTCTGAGAGACCCAGGTTCAGTTCTCTGTATGAACCTTGAGCCCAACCTACCAAAAACCAACTTCAGGGCGGGGCATGTGTACTACCTTGAGCTCCTTAGAGCTAAGATGGGATAAAAATGCATCCTCCAGCTAGGATTCCTAGTTGCAAAATTAGTCCAGAATCTATGTGATGGTTTTCTATAAACGAAGTGGTCCGATCACTATGACTGTTAGCTTAATTAGATTAAATAAAATATAGCAAAAATAGAAATTCCCACCAGAAAACCTCTTGGGGAACCCAGACGGTAAAATGGATTCCTTTGCTGCCATATAACTTTCTGACGACCAAGAGGAAAATCTATCCGCACTGGGTATTTCTCCCCCCAAGTTTGGATCCAAATCTGTTCCAAGCTTTGTGACTCTCTATTTATAATCTGGTTGCTAGGAGACTTACTGTATTTTTTTCTTGGCTGCATTGTTACAAACAGGGTGGCAAAGGGAACAGTCTCTCTCATCTCAAGGCTGTGCTAAAAGCACTGTGGTGGCAATTAAGTCTGCCTTTGCATGTGGAAGTGGGTGTACAGCACTTCATATGCATGGCTGATAGAGAGAGAGAATCATGCACATGGAGTTGTGCATACTGGAGTATTGTTTAACTTAAAAACCAGGGTCAAATCAACCTTGACTTGACACAAATGTTATTATTTTTATTGACAGAAACTTCCAAGCAAGTTCAAGAAGATCTATGCAGAGTTTGAAAGCTTAATGGTAAATGGCAACAGAGTCTTGTGGATCTGTTCTGTTCCTGACTACCTGAACTGAATTCCTCTGTTTTTTAACATTTTATGTGTCCTTGTTTGACTTTAAGGAGTTTATGATCCCATTATAGTGCTGATAAAACAGGCATGTATGACTAATAAATTACGCTCTCAGGGAAGCCATTCTGAGCAAATGTGTGCCCTGCTTAAAGTCAACTTGGGAAATTTAGAAAACGATTTTGTCCCTTTATATATCTGCTTGATTGTACATTCTGGTTTTAGATTTTATTGTGCATTATTGTTACAGAGCCATGGTTTTACAGCTTTACAGGAGATGACCCAGCAGAAGCGCAAAAGAGAAAAATGAGAGAATTCCGTTCAGATATGCACATTATTTGTCACTATTCCCATAGTTTTCCCATGTGATAACAGACAGAAATAATGGCGTTTTAATTAAGAGAATGTGTAACTTATACAGAATAGGCAAACTCAGGGCTTTTTTGTAGCAGGAACTCCTTTGCATATTAGGCCTGATGTAGCTAATCCTCCAAGAGCTTACAAGTAGGCCCTGTACTAAGAGCTTTGTAAGCTCTTGGACAATTGGCCACATCAGGGGAATGTAGCCTAATATGCAAAGGAGTTCCCGCTACAAAAAAGCCCTGGCCAAACTGATGATGTCAATTGTGGCTGTCTTTGTTCTTAAGGAAGTCTTTTCTGAAAATTAGACTTCAAGATCATTGCAATGTAATATAACGGTTACTGTTTGGAAAAAAAAACAACAGCTGAACATTTATTGTTTTATTAGGACCCTTCAAGAAACCACCGGGCCTACAGACTCACCGTAGCTAAGCAGGAACCTCCCGTAATTCCATTTATGCCTTTGCTTATAAAAGGTAACGAGTGCAAATGCAGCAAGATCAATGCAGCAAGCACAATTTGTCATTCCTGCCTCAAAAGGGATGCAATCCTAAGCAGAGCTACACCTTTTTAAGACCATGGAAACCAAGAGGCTTGGAAGAGAAGCTCTGTTCTGTTTAGCATTGCACTGTTTAGCATTGTACTGCTGTCCCCTTTTGACAAAGCATGGAAGCAGAAAGGGGAACGGGTATTTCATACACCTGAGTATTTCTGGGATTACGGGTGGGGAAAAGTCATTGAATTTTTATATATCTATGAACAGCATTTCATTTTACTGTTTTTTATGTGTAAATGAGTACCTGAAAATTAAGAAACTGTATGTATGTTCTAAGTGTCTTGAATTTAATGCCTTGGCTTAATTACTGGCAGTTATAAAGGCTTTTCTTTTCTTCACACTGCAGACATGACATTTACTCATGAAGGGAACAAGACATTCATTGACAGTCTAGTAAACTTTGAAAAAATGGTACGTAGCATATATTCCAAGGGAAAATATTATTATATTCTATAAAGGTGAAGAATCAGCACTCTGTGGTATTCATTAATTGAAATGTGGTATTGAACCCAGCTTGCTGGGGGTAAAATGTAGATGACTAGGGACGGCGATGGCAAACCACCCCGTAAAAAGTCTGCTGTGAAAGCCAGAGTCAGAAACGACTGGTGCTTGCACAGGGGACTACCTTTACCTTTTTATTCATAAGTTGAAATCTCAGGGTAGTTTTGGATATGGTTTTTGAAAAAGATATGTTACCTACACTGTAACACATAGGAAGTGTTGGAATTTTAGCCCTGCATGGCCAACCATCATTCAAAAACCTGAAATTTTGGAAACTGCCTTTCTCCTTTTCACACAAACATCAAGGAAAAGGCTGAAAGGCATGTGTGAATTTGAGCCTAGAGCGGCCATGAAGATTGGGGACCAAGGAGCAAGCAGGAAGCTTTCAGAATGTCAATCTGTTCTGAGTTGTGAAGGGCCTCGGATTCTACCACACTTGTAACTCTGATGTTAGAAATGAGTCGATAATTTAATTTTATCCACTTGAGGAAACTGTTTGTTACGGCCTACGCTCCTGTTAGTTTTGTATAACGTTGACTGAGTGAAGCCATACCAGAATCTCTTGTTAAACTATTATTTATCTCTTTGTTATTATTTTTTTTCAGTAGCCAATTTTGCTGGCAGGTATCACTTTTTTTTCCAATGGTTAGGCAATTATTGATCTCCCCACTTCCTTAGAAAACAGGTTTTCTCAATACCCATCAGTTAAGAGAATGTATGTTTCGATCTCTTTTTCCCTCCCTTTAAACTTTGTTCGAGTGAAAATGATCTCTGACTAAGCCTCTAGAGGGCAACATCCTACACACCAAGCCAATGTGATCTAATGCCATGCTGGTAGCAGCTATACTGTTTTAACACCCGTTTAA